>NW_020539727.1:12943620-13029366 GCF_003426905.1 Ctenocephalides felis | reverse complement strand
TCACGAGTGTCACCATATTACTAGTCAACATTATTCAAAATTGTTATATGATGTATTTATTTTTACTTAAATGCCATCTTGAACAGTAGCAAATAAGTTTTACTTCCATCGCGTGTGAACCTTTTTTAACAATCAATTAAGAAAAAAGTATTAAAGTCAATTTCAGATTGTGGATGCAGAATATAGTGTGACAATTATGTGGTCACGAACTTTAATAAATCAATAAATATCTTTTCAACCTGAATTAGTTACATTACATCTACCTATCGAACACTCTATACTTTGGCTTTTTATTTCCATTATTTTGACAACCTCTGTAGAGTTTTCAATACATCCATCATATCCATGTATATTATATTATGTATACACGTGTATTCGTATATTTTTGACAGTGTATGGTGTATTGGTGACTGAGTCATTCGAATAGCCCATAGGAAAAAACAAATGAGCGCAAATCGGCGAGACTGTCAGTCTGTTGCGGGAGAGCCGCCAGGATCTCCCATCGATGGAAAAGATAAAAAAATATTTGAAATTTTGGTATTAAAAGTTCAATGATATCGATGACCGAAAGGTTATTGCACAAATATTACTAACAAATAATTGATTTGAGAGCTTTTACATTATTTATTTGACTATCAATCTTCTGCCAAAGAGTGATGCGACCAAGGTACTCGATTTCAGGGAAGAAAAGTAATAATGAATTGTAGAAAAATTGTAGAAAGTAATATACTAATTATGACGTACTATAAAAAAAATGCAAAAACATATAGACGACCATCAGTCTGTTGCCAAAGAGAAGCAGAAGGATCTTCTTTAGTAGAAAATAACGATTTGATCAGATTTTAAAATTATTTGTTGCTGATGATTTTGACAACTGATCATTAGATTCTTGAAATAGTTGACAATTTGGTTCTTCCAGATTTATAAGGCAATTCTGTCGTAACTGAGCTCATAAAATAGCGTAGTCATAGCAACGCTCTCTTATGCTTGTTCTTGGTAGTGAAAATTATAAACATGTCCATCTATTTGCTTTGCGATGAGGCGTATTTTACATATAAACAAAACAACAAGGAAAAATCTTATCATATCATAATCTTCGATGATACAGTTATCATAACATTCTTCCTTACTTTGTTTATATGTAAAATACGCCCGATAGCAAATAGCTTGAAAATTTCATGATTTTACTATAAAAAACAAGCGTAAGATATTTATTACACAGAACTTTGCTACTAGAAACAAGTCCAAAAAATATAAAATAGTAATAATTTAATCACATCAATAGTAGCATTTTTACCACAAAAAATTACGTTCAAATAATATATAATTATTTTGCGAGCATTTAAAATATTTATGCAATTTGAGTGAATTTTTGAGTAAGGGCAGGACTATCTTCCCTTGTTGAAAATAAATTGCATCGGTAATTAATAGAATTGGGAATAAAATTGAGAATTTTGATAAGGAAGGATTGCATGCATCCGAAAATTAGAGATATCGTTATTAACACATTGATGTTATCAATGATCAATTATGATATATAAATTAAATACTGAAATTGTAATAAAATGATTAATCCACAAGTTTTAATTGTCTACAATAATTAATTGTTTTAATCAATGTCGGGCACTTCTGGTAAAAGAACATTTTAACCAGAATCTGATGATTTAAATTTTCTGCGAAAATCAACAAAATAATAATAAAGCAAATTTTAATGATGGCTTATTATATATATATATATATATATATATATATATAAGATTATATATAAAAATTGCTGATTATTATAACCAATCAATTACAAAAATTAGATGAATTATGAAGAACTCATTTTGATGTCTGATGATACCAATTTGCATGAGTTTCGTAGAGTTAGAAGAAACACAAAATTATTTAAAAGAAGTAAAAAAAACATCAAATAAAATTATAATTATTTCAAAAGCGAAATTAATAAACTAACAGATCAACTGTATAGTAGGTTTAGTAACCAATTAGAGGAAAACTTTGAGAAAAAAAAATACGTTGACTTGCTAACAGTTTTTCTGAATTATAAAAATTGAATTTAAGAATGAAAGGTCAATATTAAAAAAAGAGTCTTGCACAAATATGACAAAGACATAACTCATGTGAGTTTTTGAAAATATTTATCGTCAATTTCTAGTGAAAGCATAGAAGATCGTCAATTTCTAGTGAAAAAGTTAAACAAATTTCCCTTGTTCGATAGGATTTGCTTCAGAAAGTACAAAATCTCCTTATTGATAGTAATTTGTAACAGTAAATCAACTGGATAGAAGAGTTATTAAAAATTTTAACGGCTAATACTATTTAGTAGCATTCAAACAAAACATACAAATATAAAACATCTAACTTAAAATTGATTGATCTATCTGAACAAAATTCGATAGCTACTTTTCATTCTTGTATTTGTAGATTTGGATAACCAACAGTAAAATTAATTTGCAATAAGCAACTTATTTATTTGCATCATACTAAAGAAATGAAATAACTATTTTTTGTCAGAACACATGAGGACTTTCAATTACAAATAAAATTTTAAGTAGTAGTGATAGTAGATTTTTCATAATAGTTATAACACAATCCAAGATAAAATAATAAAAAAAAAACTAATTAACACTTTTTAGATAGAATTTTCAAACAATATAAAATTAGAACTGAAAATATTTAGGTGAAGGTTAAGGAATTGTGGTCTTGGCTTAGCAGGTAGATAAAACTTCTAGGATTACCCTTAGTTTATTGCAAACAATAATTTCATATAAAATTATTTTCTCTACTATTCTTCCATGATGAAGATGTCATGGCATTCTAAGGTAAACTCCTCTGACATGATATAAAATAGAGTTTCTGCATAAAATACCTCTATCTTTTGTGTCTTGATGATATCTTCCATCAAGTCTTGGTTAAAGTGTTTCATCCAGAATATTCGGTATATAAAAAGCAATAAATAATTTTGTTTCATTCCACGCCATTACCCTCGCTATCAAAATGCAGTACATTTCATACACGGGGATGAACTTGTATGAATATACATACAAAAAATACATATTTAGATTTGTTTAGTTAGATTATGAGGGAACTTTCACTGTAAAGTTCGTAAAAGACTTACTACAAAAAAATTTGTAGACTGGTAATTTTTTTTTACATCACAAAAATCACATTTAATTCCTCCCATTTTCCAAAAGGATTTCCAAGATTAATTGGCACGGCTTGTCGAGTAGGACAAGAGCGGAAATTAAGATTACTTCCATCTCATAGTCAGAGAAAAAAAATCGAGGCAAAAAAAACAAACAAAGGATTTAATGCAGGATACACAAAGGAATTCGTAATGAACAGGATAAAAAGGATGACAACTCCTTCGACGGAAAATTAATTTTTGCATTCCTTATGTGCGAAAATAAAGGATTATAAATTGGGTTTCTTCGGGAAATAAATAGAAATGTCGAAGATTCAATTTAAACAATATTTTATAACATGGATGCTGGATAAATTGTCAAGAGAAATAAATACAGATTTTTTTACAAAAAAAATATTTGCAGATTGTAAATAACTTCAAAGTATGAATAAAATGTTCAAAAGAAGAAGACAAAAATTATTTTGTTGATAAAATTTGCTAAATAAATTTTGTTTATTGAAAATGTTATAATTAATTAACGGATACCGAGTGGAAAGGGTTAATTTCGTCTATTACTAAAAAAGCGGTGCGATATGTGAAATTATTTAGAAAAATTTAACTTGAAGTTTCGCTACTAGAAAACTTGAGGAAAATTTTTGGAAAAATTCGATAGAATCACCAAAATTATGATAAAAATAATCATTTGGTGAAAAATTATCTACAAAGTTTTATTACAAAAATGTGATGAAAACAAAATTAATTGTGGAAAATTAGTTTTAAAATTTTTCTTTACCAAAATGTAATAAAGCATTTAAATTAGTAAATTCAGTTCAATTAATAAATTATACAATTTTTATCATTTTTTTCTACAACTTGCAGAGTGTCTCAAATCACATTTCTGTGTTCTTTGTGAAAGAAAATGTATTGTTTGGAATCAAGAAATTGAATATACTGATGTCAAATATAGATACAATTTAAAAAAGGAATTTTTACTTTACCTACTGATACTTGAAAAAAAGCCAATGGTACAAAATCACTGATTTTCACTCACCTGAAACAAAAAAGAATATAGATCAGTATATAATATCATATTGATTATGGGCATACTAGAAGTATGCATTATTTATTTTATTCCATTTACAGAACACTATGTCTAGTCTAATATATAATTTTAATCTATTTTTTTTTTAATTTTTGATCAGGGTTAAAGATAAACATTTATTGCATTTTCGACAAGTTTGAGTTTTTTAAGACTGCTTTCTTATTTTAACATTTACTTTTTCTAATAAATATAACATAATTTAAATCTATTCAAAAATTTGCCTTAGAAAGCTTACAATGTTACTAAGATTATGTGAGGATTATTAGGATGTTTAATTAACCCTTTCGACTCGGATGCCGCCGAGAAGTCGTCTAAACATGAACCATCTTAACTCATTTATTTTGTTATCGATTTTTTTTATCATATATGAAGTTATATAAGAAATACAAGTATAAATAATTAAGAATAAATAATAAATGCAAGTTATTACTAAGAAATTAGGCTTAAATTTAAATTTCAAAGAACTCTACATTTAGTTTATATTATATCTACATATACTCGTATATAAAAATAAGTCGGGTTTTCCTTCCTGACAATATAACGCATGAACCGATTTCGACAATTTTGCATTCGTTGGAAAAGTCTCGAGCTCCGCAAGGTTTGTAGCTAAGAAAATTAGTGGTGCATGGCATCGTGCCTTAATGCAAATTGCTGGAACTTCACGCACCGTAATTAAAAATTCAAGTAATGACATTAGTGAGAATTATCAGAATTATGCTTGGTTAAGTCAACGAGCAATTCTTGCCGCAAAGAATAATGATGTCAACGCACTGAATTTCACCATTCAATGAAAAATTGCTGGCGATTTGGTGACATACCAATGATTCCGATTGGTCTTCCGTTTGACTTCAAACGATTGCAATTTCCAGTTCGCCTTGCGTTCACAATGACAATTAACAAGTCGCAAGGCCAATCGCTTAGTGTTTGCGGGATAAATTTCAAATAGATTATTTAGAAAATCATTGTTTTTTACATGGGCAGTTATACGTTGCCTGTTCACGAGTTGGAAAACAATCCGCTTTGTTTGTGTTAAAGTCAGACCAAAAAACAAAAAATGTGGTTTACCAAAGAGCACTTCAATGAAACGAATAATTTGCGGATTCACTTTGATTTACTTAGAGAAGTTCAACTAAAAAAACAGTTCATTTTTGTAATCGAAATAAATTCATTACTGTTGTGTAATAAAATCAAATTTTCCCTTTTTCGAATATAAAACAAACAAAAAATTTCTTCATGTTTTTCACTAAAACCATCTGGTGGCGAAACGGAGTTCGTCGAGTTTGCTAATATATATATATATATATATATATATATATATATATATATATATATATAAATCCATTATATCTATGTTCATTTTAAATCCGGAAATTTAATTTTCGCATAAATTCCACCGTATGTGCTCCAAAGTGTGAAACGATGAAATTAATCGTCGCAAATCACGACTGACAGATACTGATGTTGTAATTCAGGATATATTATCCTGACAAGAGCCGCAGGATGTATGTGACATGCACATAGGCATATTTCGGCACATGTATGTAGACACAGCCTGGACATTAAACGACAATTCACGCCTGCACCTCCTGCAGGCGACCAGATGATCTATAGATAGATAGATAGATATCGATGGGAAATGAAACTATTTTGCAAATGATGAATTATATGGAAAATATTCTATGTTCTCACAAAACAAACAATTGGAATTAGTATCAAAGACTCAAAATGTTGAGACAAAGTCATGACTTGGTATGGTAATAATAAAATAGTTAATTATATTATATGAAATTTATAACATATTGACATAAGCCTTATTATAATATCATTATACTGACGGCTTGTAAGATTAACTAGTTGGTATTGGTATTTTGCCTTGAAGCAAGTTACATGAACTTCCCGATATGTGTAAATAATCGACTTAATCAATAAAAAATAAATTAATTTATAAGTGATTAAGAGTATTCCAAGTGGATTTATTACACATCATTAAAAACGAACAAACACTTTTACTCGGAGTATTTTCTAAAAGCAAATTTTCACAAATCAATAATTTTTATAATTGAACCAATTTTCGTAAGACGTTAATGGTTTAGTATGTTCATTAAGACCAAGTAATCTATCATTATACCAAGTAAATCATCTAATTTTAATTTTAACAAACGTCAACAAAACTACTCATTTTCTCAAACTTTGATGAATTTTTAAAACTAAACTACTTGTCCTAAGACCATAATATTTCAGTAAGATCTATAAGACCATGATATGTATCGCCAAAAAAA
Organism: Ctenocephalides felis; assembly: GCF_003426905.1. Taxonomy (NCBI): domain Eukaryota; kingdom Metazoa; phylum Arthropoda; class Insecta; order Siphonaptera; family Pulicidae; genus Ctenocephalides; species Ctenocephalides felis. The sequence goes on along the minus strand of NW_020539727.1, from coordinate 13,022,858 downwards.
GCTCCATAAAAATCGTCTTAAATTTTTTTCAGCAGTTAATTACAAGAGAACGGCTCTGTAGATTTTCAGCTAAAACTAATCAGTATCATCCCAACTATTATCTTTTGAACAGATTTTGATTTTTTTAAAATAGTTTCGGTAGTATAAGCTTAAATGTGGGCGAAAAGTTTAACACTTTTTTCCAAATGACAAAGAAACGGCTCGGCAGATCGAATCACAAAACTGACAAACGATAGTCCTCATTGGAATACATAAAATGGATTTTAAATTTCTGAAATCGGTTCAGGCGTTTTTGAGAAAACGTCGATCGAAGGTCTAATTTTGACAAAAGCCAAAAAAACGATACTAATTTTCGCAAACTTTGAAGAATTTTTAAAATTAAACGACTTGTAGTAGGGCCGTAATACTATATTTTAGTATGATATGCAAGACTATGGTATCTACCGTCAAAAAAAAAATCTGAAAAATCGTCATTTTTTTTTTAACTTTATTACAAGAAAACGGCTTGGCCGATCTTTACCAAAAACTAATCTTTCGAGCGGTTTTTGAATTTTTAAAATCGATTCACAACTGCGGGCTAAAACGTAGACGAAAACTTTTTCACTTTTCTGCGATTTACAAAGAAACGGCTTGGTTGATCGTCGCACAAATTTCAGAAACGCTAGTCCTCATCAAGATACTTTGAATGGCTTTTAAATTTTTGAAATCGGTCCAGCCGTTTAGAAGAAGACGTCGATTTACGGCAAAAAAACTGTTCACACACACACACACACATGCTTCCTCCAAATTTGTCTTATTCGATTCAAATTCAAATTAGCTAGTCGTATTTTTTTATGAAAACATAAACTTCTCCTTCGGGAAGTTAAAAATATGAGTTGTATAGTTTTATTAATGTTTAAGTCGCCGGCCAAAATGTATGGATTTTTCATTTGCGTGGAATAAAACGCCATGAACGATTTCCACTTGAAATTAAAGATCCAATAACACAATATATAAAAAAGACCAACCGATGACACTATTGCAAAAATAATGAAAAGTCAAAAACTACTCTTCATGTATGTTAAAATATGTCACATGCAGCTTTCATTATTAAAACAAAAAACCATAGTATTTTATCAAACAATTTCTTACTATGTTATCTTTATGTGAAGAACTTTGCAATAAAACCCATCTTCTTATACCTTAAATCTTGTAGAGAACATTTATTCATTTCTTTTGATCAAAGATTTTTTTTATAAAGTAAAATTACACTTCCATGACAACAATTATATTAAATTTCAAATTACTATATGAATTGCAGCTTTATGAAAATGCTCCTTAGTTTTAGGCATCCTCAATAGCAATTCTTGAAGAAAAAAATAGATCAGTTCGTTTTTAGATATGTACGAGTATATATATATATATATATATGTATATATATGTATATATATATATATATATATATATATATATATATATGTACATATATAAATGTACATTTAAATCCGCGAAGATAATCTATATTTGTACTGCCATCAGAGAGAACATAAACCCCCACATAAATTTCCGTGATGATATATTTGCAAACATTACTATCGCTTTCATTATGGTACAATGAACACGAATCTGGTTATATATATATATATATATATATATATATATATATATACGAATTGAAAATAAATTTCAAGTTGACAACAGAACTTTTCGTTCCTTTCGACAAAAAAGCCCAATAATATTTTATTAAAGGATAATTATTATTTTTAATAGGATAATTATTGTTTTAAATAGGACTTAAATATTTATACAAATGATACTGTACTTATATCAACTAAACTGTTGTAGTAAAATTTGAAACTGAACAATATTGAAGTGATATAAGTAGATCTAAGTAGATATAAGAAGATTTAAGCATTTTTAAGAAAGATCATTACAGTATTGAATTTACTATAAATTGTAAAACAAATTCAAAACAATAAACAGATCATTATTTCACAGCAAAATGTGTAATAAGCACCATGTTTCAAGTATATTAAAACTAGACCACATTTACCTAAAATAATTAGTTAATTCATTACCTAGGAAATAGTCTGTCATATAGAAATCAAATGTTTCTAGTTGAATGTGAATTTGTTGACATATGTTTATAATATGTAAAAATAATAAATGAAATACATTCAATAAATAAATAAATAAATAAATAAATAAATAAATAAATAAATAAATTTGACTATGTGTATAAAATTAATGAACAAATTAACAAAACCAGTCTTAACAAAAAGTGCCCAAAACAAATTTGTATATATAGTAATAAAAATGCAAAAACCTTTTAATGTGGCAATAAGTACCTCTGTAGCAAATTTTTGAACATTTGAATAAATTCTATGAAAAATTTGTTTTTTTAAGATAACCCAACAATATTCCTTTCAATATTTAGTAGAAGGCAACACAATAGTTTTTCTTCAACTTAAATATTGATGATATAATTCATCTAAATTCTGTAAATAATGTATATTTTACTATACTTCATTACAATACTATATTTTTATCTATATTTTCAAGTAACTTGATATCAGGTTGTCCAAAACATCTTTGGATTTGATACCAGGCATTTGTGATAACAAGTCTAATGATATATATATATATATATATATATATATATATATATATATATATATATATATATGTTATGCCCGATTATTAGACTTTGTTAATACATATGTCAACATCAAATTCAGAATCATACAAATATATATATATATATATATATATATATATATATATATGACTAAATAGAATAATTATGTAAATGAATTAACATTAACAGTTTCAGTATAAATTTTAGAATAAAATGATGGTGCAAAAAATAGTTTCCCCAATGATAACAATAATATATATTTAGATTTAAATGTGAATTTATGACACATGTTTTATAATAACATATGTATACATCATTAATATATATGAATGGATACATTCATTGAAATCATATGTGTCAGATATTAATTAAATAAATGAACAAAATACCTTCAAACAAAATAATATTCAATAATGAACAAGCAAATTATTATGAAAGTGATTATTTTTTTCAATTTATGTCTTTTTTCAAAAATTTTATAAACTATAATAATAAATTTCTTCTGCAAGCCATATTAAGTAAGTAAATGAAAATTCATAGTAATAAAATATGTAATAATACATCTTATTGTTAGAATTAAAAAATATATATATTATTTGAACACACAAATAAAAGAAATTTTCGGATAAGCTTGTCGTGGCTTAGTAGTTAGAACTTTGGCCTTAAAACTACTAGTTTAATGTCCTAAGTTGTAAGATTACAAGGTTCTTGAAATTTTTGGTATGCATTGTTTTGGCTTAGAATATATAATTTTATATACGTCATATTAAAAAATTTGAAAGCCTATACTAAAATAAAATTATTATTTTATTCTACCAAAGGTTTACTGTAAAATAGCAAAGCAAAAAAAAACAGGTCAGTTAGGTTACGTCGGTTTGCAATTTTGAATCCACTGAAAATATGTAGACTTACTTTAAACTTTTATAAAACAATTTATATACATGTAACGAATGGCAAAAGGAAACCAAAGCAAAGAATTTCATCTTACCATACCCAAGTTTTATAAATAAGATAGTGATAATACAAAAAGGCAATATGGCACTTATAGGTTAGGTCCATGAAATTTCTTAGAAACCTTGATTTGCCTTAAGAATATGTACTTTTATATATGACATAATAAAATTTGTAGGTCTATATTAAAATAATATTGTTATTTCATCCTACCAATAGTTTACTGTAAGATAGCAAAGCAACAAATAAATGTTACGTCAGTTAGGTTAGGTCGTGTTCAGAATTTGCACACAAATAGTAAAAAAAAAACAATATAGTTATATTTTATCATATATACCTTGATATAATACACAATCCAACATTCAAATCACACAATTAATACTTAAAACCATTTTATTTATTAAAAAAAACAATTTAATTCTATTTGTACAACATTTATATTTGACATTTAATTCACGAATGACACCTACGCGCGACTTCACACCGAAGCCATATTTATTAAAAACTCAAAAAATCTGGCGGGGAATTTGAAATTGAAATTTGAAATTTGAATTATTTGATTGATTGTAAAAAATCAGTTTCTAACAGATTATAAAAAATGTTGGTTTTTCTTATGAAGGAAATTATGTTAAAAACCAGTCGAATTTATGAGTTCTTATATTTTGTCTTTAAAATACGAATAATGAGTGAATAACAGTATTTAAGTAGTAATCTATTTGAAAACATTTGAAATTCCTTGAATATTTTATTACGGTTCGGGAAGTTCCAGCAATTTGCCTTAAGAGACGATGCCATACATTACTAGTTATATCTTTATCTACTAAAAAATTAAATATTTAATAGATTTGGTCTATTTTTTGGTTCAATTTCGATTTGAATCCAACTATTGTTTACAAAGTAAATCGATTCAAAACTTTCAAGTTCACGCCAAATTATTTGTTATTATTTGTTCCAAATGTTATTGAACTTTGTATAGCAAATTTCAGACAATTTTATAAGCATTTTTATGATATGATATAATATACATGTGCTTAGACAAATTTTAATTTTTAATTTAACCACTAGTTATATCTCTATAAATATTTAATAGATTTGCTCTATTTTTTGGCTTCATTTCGATTTGAATCCAACTTTTGTTTACAAAGTAAATCGATTCAGTTTCCATGACTACTGGTAGAACCAACCAAATGAATAGACTAAATCTAGGAAATAATATTCAGAAAACTCATATAATTTTAGGGAAAATCATTGGAATGATTTGCTTGGTCAAATTCCCCAAAGTTGGTCTAATAATTGTGGAAAAAGCAATGACCTACTAATGGAATAAGTTTGGGTATAATTATTTGTGTAACTAGCTTTCCTAGAATACTTTGGTATAATATTTAGAAAAATATTTTTGAACTTTTGTAAGACAAATTTATTTGAAAGCATTTTTGCTTGTATGATGTAAATAGTTTTTAATCAAAAAATCAAGTATTTGAACAACAAAAATATACTGAATTGCCAAAGGTATGCCAATATGTTCAGAAACCTTTGAAACGTAAACATATGCAAAAATTTTCATTTTTGCAAAGAAAATAAATATTAAACCGTTATTAACCCTATACTTTCCCTTCTAGTTGTTTTTCTATATCAATTAGTAAATTGGCATCAATTAATTATTTCTGCCTTTCTCAAACGTTTAAATCCATATCTAAAGATAAGACACTATATTTTTCTTTTAAAAAAGTCCCTGATAACTATTATTAGTAATTACAAGTGACACAGAACTCGATTAAAACCACTTTTAATTTACGATTAAAAGTAATTTATCTGTCTTGTAATTGAGATTACTTTCGTTATCTTAAATATCACAATAGAAGGTTTTAAAATAGTTGCATTTATCTAAAATGCAATTGCATTTGCTGAAGTTAAATCAGTTGTCGAGTGTTTACTGAAGTGTGAGGTAATAGAATATTGTACAATTTTATATAGAACAAAGTTTTATGTAAATATTTTAATAAATTTCTATTTTTTCCAGATGCATGTCCCAATACTAGTTTAGTGCTTTCAGCACTTTTTTTCGGAAACGCTTCAGCATTTTTCGATTTTATAACACTAAGAACCAGAGAACCTATTAAAATTACACCAAAATCTAGGCATAATATTCCTAATAATTATATTACCCAAAGATTGGACCATTTTAACCCTAGAGATAACAGAACATGGCAAATGGTAAGAGAGGAATGGAATTCCAAAATTTGATGAATTTTTAATTTTTAAAATTAAAATATTTTTCGTAGGCCTATAATATTTTAGGGTGTTCGTTAAGACCATAAACGCCAGCAATTTGCCTTAAGGCACGATACCATACACCATTAGTTATATTTTTATCTACTAAAGAATTAAATTTCTAATAGATTTGTTCTACTTTTTGGCTCCAACTTTTGTTTACAAAGTAAATCGACTCAAAACTTTCAAGTTCAGGCCTAATTATTTGTTATTATTTGTTCCAAATGTTATTAAACTTTGCAAGGCAACTTTAAGAGAATTGTATAAGCTTTTTTATGATGTAATGTAATATACATGTACTTAGGCAACTTTTGATGTTATAAAGCCAAATATCAAAAAGTGTATATGAAATTCATCTATAAATATTATATGTGGTGGCAGCGGGTGTACAAAAAAAAATTTCAATTTTTTTTGGATATTTATTTTACCGATTCATTACTATAATTTACTATTTATACTGTAATGTTTTATTAATTTTTTTATCCAGAGATATCTCTCCAACGACGAGTTTTTCAAACCTGGTGGCCCTATAATGTTATACATTGGTGGTGAATGGACTATAAATGATGGGTCCTTAATGGGTGGCCAAGTTTACGATATGGCCAAACAACATTCTGGATACATGTTTTATACTGAACACAGATTTTATGGATTTAGTCGACCCACAGAGTAAGTAAAAATAAAATTCTAAAAAAAACAACTAGAGAAATACAACGAATTTTTGGTACTTTGTCCTAAGTTGACAAGAGATTTATTGGGAATTTTAAAATTTTGAGAATTGTGGACTCAGTCTACTTTCAGATAATTGTATAAGCTTTTTTATGATATAATATAATATACACCTGTTCAAGCAAAATTTTAATGTTATAATATCAAAAAGTGTACCCAAGTATATGAAATTCATCACGTAGTTTTAGGACCTTCAAGTTTAGGCCTAATTATTTGTTATTATTTGTTCTAAATGTTATTAAACTTTATACGGAATCTCTCAGATACTTTTATGAGCTTTTTTATGACATAAAATAATATACATGTTTTTAAGCAAATTTTTATGTTTTTATTTTTATTTTATTATAAAGCCAAATATTAAAAAGTGTATCCAGGTATATGAAATTCATCACAAAGTTTTAGGACTTTCAAGTTTAGGCCTAATTATTTGTCAATATTTGTTCTAAATGTTATTAAACTTTGTATGGCAACTTTTAGATAATTTTATAAGCTTTTGTATGATATGATATAATATACATGTGCTTATACAAATTTTTATGGTATAAAGCCAAATATCAAAAAGTGTACCCAGGTATATGAAATTGTACTATTACTATATCAACTGCATAATTCGGCCCATTTCGAATTACACTAGCAATTTACATTAGTTTCATAGAATATTATTTATTTTATAAATGTATAATTGTAAATATTAATTAAAATGTGAATTTTTCTTTTTTTTCAGAGACACTTCAGTAGAGAGCTTGCAATTTCTGAACGTTGATCAAGCTTTGGCAGATTTGGCATATTTTGTTAAACATATTAAGAAAACTATTCCAGGTAATACAATTAATTATTCAATAAATTGCAATAACAAATAATTATAGTACAAAAACATAGTACACTCAAATGTATTGAAAAGTCATTACCATTTATTTTTTTTAAAAAAAAAGATTTATAGAACAAAAACATTTACCCAAGTGTACTGAAAAGTCATTGCCAGTTTGTTTTTCAAATAAAAGATGGAATAAAAGGAAATGGTACAATATTAATTATTAATAATATTAATTTACAGACAGTTAAAGTATAAAATAAATTTGATAAGAACTGTATTACTTATCTACAGCTATTTTTATCATATAAGATAATATCTTACTTTTGTCATAATAGCCAACAGATTTACTTAATGTCCAATTTAATTTCATTTTATCTATTTACAAATGTCCAAATGGTGTAAATAGATGAGATGAAATGAAAAAATTACCAAATTTAGTTTAACAAAAATCTTTATGATTAATATTTTTTATTTTTTTTTCAAGGTCTCGAACATAGTAAAGTGGTTGCAATTGGTGGTTCCTATGCTGGAAGTATGGCGGCTTGGTTCCGATTAAAATACCCACATTTGGCGGACATGGCTTTAGCCTCCAGTGCTCCAATGGTGGCAGTAGCCGATTTTAAAGGTCAGACTAATAAAAAAAGTGAAAATAAAAATGTTACATGCACCTGGAATCTAGACCAAGAGTTAAATGTTGTCATTGTCAAAAATATTGCTGAAAATGACGTTTATATTGTGGTTTAATCATAATGAAAAACAACACTTTTCTGGAAAGTGATACATGTAAGACTTCTAAGACCAAGTGTCAAAGGTTGTCATTGTCAACATTATTGCCAAAAGGGATGTTTATATTGCGGTTTAGTCATAATGAAAAACAATACCTTTCTGGACTTGAATACTTGCAATATTACCATACTTTTGTGTCATTTATTGCACCTTCTAAATTCTATTTTTCATCATATTAAATCATTGATGTACTCTTTCATACCAATTTTGACTTCCAAAACTCATCATCAAGACTTCCTTGATTAATTGATAATGTAAAATTTTTAAGATCCATTCAAATGATACTAGCAAATAATTTTTAGTTCAGACTCCTCGTAGTCTCAGACTACTTAATTCTAACTCCAGTCCTTAAATTATTTATCACCAAATACTTCAGTAGCAAGACTTCCCAGATAATTCGACAATGTACACTTTTGAAGATCCATATATTTGATGCTGCCAAATAAAAAATTAATTACTACATTTGCTACATTGAAGCTTTCTTTGGACTCCTTAGTTACATCTCTCCTCATGATAAATAATTTGATATCTAGTTTAAACCAACTAAGACTTCAAAAACTTTATCAACAATGTCAAATCTTTCAAGATTCATCAATTTGATATTGGTAATTAATTTCTAGTTACTCAATTTTTTTCTTGTTTTTTTTATTTTCAGAATATTTAGAAGTTGTGGGTACAGCCATGAGTTCTCTCAGTGGCATGAGATGTTATGAAGTTGTCCAAAAAGCTACCCAACAAATCAGGAAAGCATTTCAGGGACTTGCTGGTGTTGAAGTTGTTGCCAAAACTTTCAAGTAAGTATAGAAAAAATCATCAAAAAAATCATAAAACTCTTCAAATTAACCTGAGGTAAAAGACCTCCTTAGTATTTTTGCAAGAAAATTGCATCACTGTAGGTCAAATCTGCAGATGTCTTATTGCATTTGAAATATTTGAAGTTGTACCATTTGTTGCTAAAATTTTACTATTTATTATTATTTTGAAACTTAAAAAAAATATTTTTACTATTATTTTTATGTGCATCAAAATTCCTAAGTCCAAATTCAATTACAGAATGTCTTTCCTTAAATTTGTCTTTGCATTAGCTGTAGGATAATTTTTCATGTACACTCTTAATTATTTAGGTTCATGTTTAAAGTCAAGGCAAATGTTATACAAAGGGCTAAAATAAATTTTACTCTTTCATAATAAATCTACAAACAATATATTTACTAATTTGTAGCAAAACTATAGATGCTAGATTAAACAATGCTGGTTGACCGTCAAATTTCTAGGTCCAAAATCAATTGCAAAATCATATTGCTATAATTTCGTCTTGGCTTTCTCTTTTGCCTATTTGATTTAACAACTTTATTATTATCTAAGTTTATTAATATCTACTATTGCAATTTTTTTCAGTCTTTGTCCTCCAATAGAACCAGATTCACCATTGGATTTTGCCAACTTTTTCTCAACAATAGCAAATGCATTTTCTGGAACTGTACAATATCACGAGCCAGGAGATGTTGAAAGTGTTTGCAGATTTTTGAACGTAAGAATAATATATATATATATATATATATATATATATAATTTAGATTTATGGATCTTAAAGCAAATTCCATATTATTTGAAGAAATCGATAATTTTAGCCAATGTTCTAAAGTAAACGGTTCATAATCACTAAGTATACTAAAAGAATCCAGATTTCCAGACAATTAGGTATTTTTTTGATAGTGCATCACAAAATCTGCAGTAAATTAGAAATGCCCATGATAATTGCGATTGACACTAAAGTTCTATGATAATTAAATAAAATACAATATTGTACAATAAAAAATCTTAGAACAAAAAACAAGTGACACAATAGCGTGAGAATCTTCACTTATTCATCACAAATTAATTTAAATTGATATTTGGTTATTACCAATTTTTTTTCAAGAGTAAACCAGTAATAGTTTACTGACTAAAATTGATCCACCTTCTACTAAATCATTGGAATTTTACCCACAACATCTTGACAAACTTTATTCATTCATCATAAATTATTTGATGCTAATATTTTTATTATTTTTGTCTATTTAATTTTGTTTTTTTTTTTCAAGGCTGAAGCCAGTAATAGTTCAGAAATGGCAACTTTGGCAAAATTCCTTAGAACCAAATGGGGCAATAGATGTGTCAATTTAAAATTTCTACCAATTGTCAACTTTTGAGGAATGACTCCTGGATGCATCAGGCTTCAGTTGGAGGATGTAAGAATTTAGTTTAATTTTTTTTAATTTTTATTTATATATATATATATATATATATATATATTAGGTTGTCAAATATCTCCCTTCCGCTTTTTTGCTCTTGGTTTATAATACGAAAAGGCGGAAGGGAGATATTTGACAACCTTGTATGTATGTATATACATTATTTTCATATCTCAGTCAGACAGAGATGCCTGGTATGAGAGATTATGAAAACAGTTTTCATATTATATATATATACATTTCATTTGACTATTTCAATTTTAAATTGAATAAAAAAACGCAATATAAATATAATTAGAAATTTAGAAACTATTAGAAACACAATCAGCCAACGAGAGTCAACAAGTTTAAATCAAATCCATGTTGCAAATTAATGTAATATATTGCCCCAGCCAGATTTTCTTCCTTGGGGGCAGTTTAATTTGAAAGTCTAATTTGTATTTAAATCATATAAAACATAATATGTATGATTAGAAATTTTAAATTGCCTACTAATCAAGTTTATCCAATAACAACAATCAATGCAAAAAAATTAGTTGTCCATTAAATATATACACCAATTAATTTTTTCTCCGTTTTTGGCAGAGCACTATATTTAAGTCTATAATAATATATTGACCAAGGTTTCTTTTATAATTTCTAGTAAGACAATGGATTTACCAAACCTGCACCGAATATGGATATTTCCAAACTGATAAATCCATCAAACAACCCTTTGGAAATGGAGCAAATACTCTAAAATATTATGAAGCTCTATGTGATCAAACTTATGGACATGGGTAAGTTGAAAGTAAATTTTCTCAGAGAAACTTCTAGCACAAAAAAGAGATATTATAAAGCAAGTAAATTACAATAGAGTACAAAAAACCTATACTAGAAATATCAGGTCTTTGATAAGTAGACGACAATTATAAAAAGAAGTCAAACCATTTGTATTACCACAACTACAACTTTTTTGCTCAATAAATTCCTTTAACTAACATTTGATGCCACCAAAAACTTCTAAACCAAACCTTCAAAAACTGGACATTTTTCCAGAAAATCTTGATAGATGTTTCTGCGAAACCAACCAAATTTTGTTTATACCAAATATTACATAACACATATCTATTTTTCTATTAGGTTTATCGGAAGTTATATTTACTATTTTATAGCAAAACTATAGATGCTACATTAAACAATCCTAGTTAAGCATCAAAATTCCAAATCCAAAGTCAATGGTACAATCATACTGCTGAAATTTGTTCTTGGGTTTCCCTATTTTCTATTTGATATAACACCTTTATGATTATCTAGGTTTATTAATATCAACTGTTGTAATTTTTTGCAGTCTTTGTCCTCCAATCGATAAATTATAACTCAATTATAAAAAGTAACCAAACCATTCTTATTACCACAATCACAACTTTCTTTACCAATAAATGCCTAAAACTAATATTTAGTGTCACCAAAAACTTCTAGAACTAGTTCACCTAAACCTTCGAGAACTAGACAACTTTCCACCAAATCTTCGTAGATTTTTTTTCAAAACCAACATAATTTTGTTTACATCTAATATTACATAACATGTTATTATATTGACATTGAAAAATATTGGGCTCAGAATACTTCTTTGAGGAACACCAGTGGCTATGTACTTTAACGTAGAGCAATTATTTTTTTTATAGAATTGTCGATTATTTAAATAACTTTTTGAAAATGGCCATTATTTTTTATTGTAAATTTGATATATGTTATTTATATAACATATGTCTATTTTTCCATCAGGTTCGTCGGAAGTAGCAATCAAGTTTTACATAATGGCATCAACAGAACAAATATAGTTTATGGTGGCCTAAAACCAAAATTAACAAAAGTGATTTTCACACATGGTACAATTGATCCTTGGCATGCAATTGGAGTTTTGCAGGATTTGAATGAAGATACACCGACTATAATAGTAACAGGTAATAAACCAAAAATAATAGACACAAATTAGACGGAAATAGTTAATGTATAAGAATATACCTTGTTAATTAACGTCTCTTTTAGGAAAGTTTAGTCAAAATCATCATTAAAGTTTACTCTACACTCTTTTTGAGGAGTCTTCTTTTTTTGGGTTTCTTTGTTTTTGTGAAATTGACTTTTTGCTATTTTCAGATTTTTTTTTTAAATTATTGTTTTTTGTAATTTCTCCATGGCACTTATTCCTATCCAAAAATCTTTTTCTCTGTAGAACTTCTTCCTTTTGGAGCAAATATCAAAACCAGAATATTTTATATTGCAAGTAGGGATTATACAAAAACCGAAACTTCAGAAAACCGGTTTTCGAATTTTAATTTTACTAAAAAACGATTTTAGCCGGTTTTCGAATCTTATATAAAAAATAAATTTTTGCTCGAATATTCTGTAATTTATCCGCAAATTTAGTGTGATTAAGAGCAGTATTTGACTGAATTTATTTATTGTTCAATTTTATGAATAGTAAACAAAATTATTTTATATTTAATTAGTAGAACTAAAAAATAATAGTTTATCTTGATTAAATAACTTTGAAAATAATTATTCGTTGTTCATGCATCATTTTCACATATAAGAATGAAAATATTTTTATGATAGTAAAAGGAAAGTTTTCAAATAAATAAAAATAATACATTTTTAAATTAAAAATGATCATTAAATTGAAAAAAAAAAAATAGATACATGTTGATACATACTTATTAATATCAATTTTAGTTTTAAAATCAATTAAGCTAAACTCGGTGTCTGTTCCGAGCAATTTTAACTAATTAATTTTAAACACTAGAACTGTTTTTCTTTTTGTTTAATAAAATATGATTTCAAAAAACTGAGTAAGTCTATCGAATTGCTACTTAGACGTGTTCTTTGTTTACTCACAAAATTTCCTGAAATAGAAAATACTCTCATAATTGCGACCAAATCATGCTTAATTGTTTTTAAAGCCTGACATTATAATTGTAAGGTTTTTGTTCTTTTATTTGTGGCTTCTAGGGTTTAAAACTCTTTTTTTTAGTTTGTGTAGATGAATAAGTTATTTCTTCAAGAAGAAATCACACTGATTTAAATTAATATATACACTGGTATAAAAATCTAAATTAATATATACAAAACCTTTCTGGGAACCATTGCAGACTGATAAGATATGAAATGCTATTAAACCGATATGAATTCAAGAATCAAAATGCTTTCATCTATTTACATTTGGCTATATTTATCATTTTCCATTTATACAGTGAGAACCGACTTTTTTCACTAAAAAACCGGTTTTCTAATTCCATAATTTTCACCAAAAACCGGTTTTTGAAAACCGACAAACCCTAATTGCAAGTAATATTAGTACTAAGTCCAAATTTGTGATTTTTGACAATTTTTTTTATATTTTAGGTACTTCTCATTGCCAAGATTTGGAATCCATATCAGAAAAAGATTTGCCTCAAATGAAAGCAGCAAAATTGCGGGTGCAGCAATTGATAAGCAAATGGCTCTCAGAATAATAATAATAATACTAAAAATAATTATGTTAATTTTAAATAAAGTATTCCAAAAACGCATAATTGATTTCATGAATCAGTTGCTTATAGAAATAATTTCATTTCTCATCTCAAGATATTTATATAAAACTGAATACTTACTTGAAATTAAATTGAAAATAAATTTTTTGGATATTCCTGAAAGTCTCAAAAATTTTTGGACTTTTAAATGCCCTCACTATTTTAATATTTTACTCTCAGCTCTATCTTGTAAATTAGTAGCAAAAAAATAGAGCTCATACATTATGATGTAAAATATCTAACAAAACAAGAGTTAACTTTCCTCTAACAAATTCCCATAAAAACATTTATTTGCTGTATCAAATACCCATATATCTATTACAGTACGTAAGTGTATCCTGTTACATCATAGTGTAATAATTAGCACAATATGCAATCTCTTAATTATGAAGCCCTTATTTCCGATAGTGTCTGGTTACCGTCAAACAACCCTTATTATAAACGCCCTATATATATCTGGGACTGTAAATTAACCCAGTAGTTGGCCAATGCGACAAATAAATTATGGAGAATGCCCTAATATGATCGAAGTGGGTCATAATTTACTATAATTGACATTTAGTGGTCAGTGGAACTTGATAGAAGAAATAATAACTAAGGCTGGGTGACCATGGGCATAACACAAGTATCGAAATTATTTGGATTTTAGGATTTGTAGAAGAAAAAGTTGCCAAATTATTCAATACATCTCATTCAGTTATTTAAATAATCATTATTTTTATTAATAAAAACATTTTCTCAACATTAAAGTACATAGCCACTGGTGTTACTCAAGGAAGTATCCTGAGTCCAATATTTTTCAATATCAATATAGAAGCATATATTTAAAATTGAACTATTAATCAAATATATGTAACAAAAATGTTAAACTTACTATTATAATGACATTTTATAATTGACAATTTGTGGTAAGTGGAACTTGGTAGAAATAATAACTAAGGCTGGGTGACCATGTGCATAAAACACAAATAGAAATAATTTTGCTTATCATCAAAATCAATTATTCAATTAATTAATACATCGGAATGATAGCTTTTTAAATTATCGACAATTTTATTAAAAAATATTTGCTCTTGAAGTATATAGCCACTGGTGTTCCTCAAGGAAGTATCCTAAGTCCAGTGTTTTTCAATATCGATATAACAAAATATTTAAAATTGATCTATCGATCAAATCGATGCGACAAAAATGTTAAACTAACTATTATAATGACTTTTCAAAATTAACATTTAGTGATTAGTGGAATTTGATAGAAATAATAACTAAGGCTCGGTGACTAACACACAAAATAACAAATTAAATTTGGTTTTTCAGTTAACAGTAGAAATATATACTAAATTATTTAATGCATCGCATTGATAGTTTTGTAAATAATAGACAATTTCATGAAAAATACTTGCTCTAGTATATAGACACTGGTGTTCCTCAAGGAAGTATCCTAAGTCCAACATTTTTCTATATCAATATAACAAGATATTTGAAATGGCAGTATTGAACAAATCTATGCAACCAAATGGTTATAACTAAACTATTATTATGCCTTTTCATAATTGACATTTAGTGGTCAGTGGAACTTGAACTATTGGCAACAAAAATGTTAAACTAACTATTATAATGACTTTCTATAATTTACATTTAGTGGTCAGTGGAACTTGATAGAAAAAATACTTATGGCTGGGTGACCATGTACTTAACACACAAAAATCTAAATAATTCTGCTTTTCAAATTTGTAGTAGAAATAATTACCATATTATATAATACATCAAACTGATAGTTATTTAAACAATCGACAATTTTATAAAAAAAGATTACTATACATTGAAGTACATAGCCAATGGCGTTCCTCAAGGAAGGGTCCTGAGTCCAATATTTTTCAATATCAATATAACAAAAAATATTTAAATATCTATTGTAATGACTATTTCCTTTTGTTAACATATTAGTTTAATATAGAGGAACGGATATTTTGAAATTTGATGCATTTTGTTTTAACTTAACAAAACTGTTTTTAACCTAATTTGTTGTCTATATTAATTTACAAGGTAAGAATAAATAGTAACGATTTATTTAACAACTACTTCAACTACATGTTTGAAAGACTATAAAATGTAAAAATACTATAAATTCACTTGACAAAAAATGTGGTTGCATCTTATACTCTCTTACAAACAACAATTATCAATTTTTTGGATCTTTTTACAATATTATCAATTTTTTTAATCGAATCCTTTACAATATCGATGTCAATTTCTTAAAAAAGTTGTATATTTCCGTATCAATTCCCTCAAAGTACTAATTTCTTATCCCGAAAGTAAAATGTTACGATTATTTCTGGACAAATAGCCATAATTATGTTTGGTCGTGTTGTATTTATTGATATTGCTCCATCGAGGATTCTGGTTGACCTAATACTCTTTGCCCTTAAGTGATTGGAAAAATAGGAAAAATAGGGGATGAAAATAGATATGCTGAGATATATATATATATATATATATATATATATGTATTTAAATATATTTTACCAAGCCACTTTAAGTTTAACATTACTCTTTGCACTTTGTATGCAAATTATAGAAAAACTAAAATGCTGCGTTCATATAACATCATGTAAAAATATTGCACTTTTATTGTATCTATATATACTCCATGACAAAATAAATGGTCATGACAGTTTTAACTGTCTACTTTTACGAGGGCTTGATTAATTTCATCAAAAGTCTACCCTAAAGGTGCTCTTTTACTCTGCAAAACCCTTCATGGGAATTATGCCATTTGCATAATTGTCAAATGTCCCACATCGTCCTAATAGGTATATATATATAAATATATATATATATATATATATATATATATGAATTTATGTGTTTGTGTGTTGTCTTCAGCAAAGAGACAAATGAGCAAAACTCAAGACATTCCTAGATTTGCGGTTTTGTTAGAATGGAATGTTACTACCAGATGCAAACTTGAGAAACGAACTCACATTATATATATATATATATATATATATATATATATACATCAGACAAAACTTCTGGGTATACTACTAAAACATACGACAAACCTACACTTTTTATAATTTCTACTCTACAATTTCACATAAAGATGATAGCCAAGTAAAAAAATTGTTCCCAGAGTAAATCTTCAAAAAGATAGATGAATAAATATTAAAAAGAAAAAATGACATTAGACACAAATTTCTGAGAATATTTTGAATGTACTAGCAATTTTTTCTCAACAATTTTACACACAGATGATAAACTAGTAGCAAGATTGTGTGCAGAATAAATCTTTATAAGAAAAATTTGAGAGACAACAAATTTATGAATAGATATAGTAGGCACACAATTTATACAACTAGTTTTTTTCATAAATTTATAACACTTCATTAACAAAGGATATTTTAATTACTAGAACTAATCATGTTATGGTTTTATGGCATTTAATTATGTGGCTTTTCAAAATTACTTAGTTAAATTTTTCAATTACAGAAAAGAGCGATAAGAATTAAATTTTCTCTAAGGTTTTGCTGCTTCTTATTTTAAAAGTATTATGGGTAATCAGAATTGCTTTTTTTATTTGTCTCTTAATTACTTTATGTTTCAATAAAAAAATACAACTAGTTTAATTTGAGTTTAAATGGATTATTACATCATCAGACAAAGTTCTACATTGAAACTCTCTTGTTCCTCCAATATTTTAGAAGGTCTTTTACCGTAGATTAATTTAGAAAATAAATTTTTTACAAATTACTCAATATGATTTTTAAGAAGTGTGTTTTTTATAATATATATATATATATATATATATATATATAAATCACACCTAAGTTCGATAATGCACGTGAGATTTAAAACGGCCCTTTAGGAAATGTTCAAACACTTAATTAACACCTAAAAGTCATTTTGAGATGTTTGAAGTCGTTACTTCACTATTTGTACAAATTATTTCTTAGTGAAAGTAGTAATATATTTACTCGAGTTTCTCATTTATAACCAGTTAAAAAAATTAACTATTGAACTGCATACGTAGCGCTTTTCATACAAAATGGTACTAAATACTGTCAAAATGCTATGTATGATCAGGCGATTTACACATAAAATACAACTGCACTCACATGTTATCAAGTCATATCACAAAGAAGCATTTATGATAAGATTGTTTTTTGACGTTTATGCGTGTTTTAGGATGGGTTTTCTATCTAAAACGCCTGACTGTACAGCAACCACACGACATTTTTACATATTTAGTACCATTTCGTATGAAGAACGCAGCGTAAAATAGCCTTGCCATAACAATGGTCTATTTCACGACAAAACCAGCCCCTGAGTCTGATTATTATAGATTAGAAGAAAAAACTAGTTGGTATTGGTATTTTGCCTTGAGCCAAGTTACATGAACTTTCCGATTTGTGCATATAATCGACTCAATAAAAAATACATTAATTTATGAGTGATTAAAAGTATTCCGAGTGAATTTATTACACATCATTGAAAACGAATGAACGGAGTATTTTCTAAAAGCAAATTTTTGAAAATCGATAATTTTTATAATTGAACCAGTTTCCGTGGCACTTTAATGGTTTAGTATGTTCATCAAGACCAAGTACTCTATCATTGTACCAAGTAAATCGTCTAATTTTGATTTTAACAAATGCCTACAGGCGAGTTGCTATCGTAAAATTTCAGGAAAATCGGAAAATCTCGAGAAAATTATATGAACACACTTAACCATTTATATGCCATTTTATTCGTAATTTTATTCTGCATCTTTCGTACGAACAAAGTTTTTTCGTAAAAAAACTGTGGGCGAAAAAACTGTAGACAAAAAGTTTAACACTTTTTACCGAATTACAAAGAAACGGCTTGGCAGATCGTCGCCTAAATATGATAAACGATAGACTTCATTGAGTTACATCAAATAGTTTTTAAATTTTTGAAATCGGTTCAGGCGTTTTTGAGAAAACGTCTATCAGAGGTCTAATTTTGACAAATGCCAAAAAAAACGATACTAATTTTTGCAAACTCTGATGAATTTTTAAAATTAATTGACTTGTCGTAGGGCCGTAATATTTTAGTATGATTTATAAGACTATAGTAGTATCTACCGTAAAAAAAATTCATAAAAATAGTAGAAAAAAAATTTAACGCATTATTACAAGAAAACGGTTTGATCGATCTTTACCAAAAAGTAATCAGCACAATTCCTAATTAATATCTTTCAAACGGTTTTTGAGTTTTTAAAACCTTGTGCCTCCTAATTATTCCTCCTCGTCCATAAATAATTCCGGCGTGCAATTTGCGGTATTTCTGAACGCTGTAGTAAGTGTTTTTGCCTTCATAAATAATTCTATTTTAGGAAAACATGCAAAATGGAAGAGTCTCCTAAAGAACTACATCTAACAGCCAATAAGTTCTCTTCTGGAATGCGGAAAACATCTTCGAAGTCCATGGACATAAGAATTATGATTTGTAAATTATTATAAATAAATAAATTAAGCTCCTCGATACACAAAATTTTGCCAGTTCTCTATGACGAGAATAAACGTCAATCATAAGTGATAAATGGTGGTAAACTTATCAGTATATTTGGTACATTAGACACCAACCTTGCCAGATTTGGTAAATGGCAGATTTTTACACTAAATTTCATATAAAATTATTAACTTCCCTTAGGGTAGTTATAGTAATGGGCCAAAAATCGGAAATGAAAATTTTTACATTTCTAGACGTTCGGAAGGTTTCTGAGCATTTTGGCATACATCAGAAAAAATGGATGTGTGTGTAAGTGTGTGTGTGTGTGTCTTGTATGTCCGCATTTTTTCGTCCACGTTTTCGGGCGCACTGATCAACCAATTTGAATGGTTTAAAAAACATTCGATCCCTATTGATAGGGAGATGTGCTGATTAGTTTTTGGCAAAGGCAGGTCCAGCCATTACGGAAATACGGAGCAAAGAGTGCAAGAAATACAAATCGAGTTTTTGCGAGAACGGTATCGGATTTGAATAATTTAACAAACATTTAATTTGTAATAGTTGGGAGAAGAGGTGATTAGTTTTTGGCAAAGACAGGTCCCGCCATTTCGAAGATACATAGCGCAAACAATGGCAGTTTTTGAGTGAACTAAGCGTCCAATTTGAGTGATCTACAAAAATTTCTGCTTGTATTGACAAAACAATTGCTTTTGAGGATAAAAAATTATTACATCTTTTTTTATTTTTCATAAAATATTTTTGGATTAAAAATTCAAAAAATTACCCACGCACAGTCTAAGTGCCACTCTGGTACAAATGTTCACCCAAGTGCGTTTAGACTTGGAGCACTTTTCCAATTTTGTGAAAACTTTTGAAAAATGTGAAAATGCCGCCAAGCTAAGCACAGTATAAGTGAAAATGTCATACAGAATTATTTGCGAATGCGTTTAGACGGTTAGACGGGAGCACTTTTTCAATTTTGTGTAAATTAGGCAACTATTTTTTTTTTTTGAAATTAAATTCGAAATGAAATTTCGATTGTTAATGTTCTGGAGATAAATTGATTTATGATTTACATTTGATTTGCTCAGATATAACAAGATAGCAAAAATAATGAAAGTTACAGTATTTGTAATAATATATATTTGAAAACGTTTAATATTCCTCGAATATTTCATTACGGTACGGGAAGTTCCAGCAATTTGCCTTAAGGCACGATGCCATACACCACTAGTTATTATTATTATTAACTATGACTATTTGCCCACATTTATTTCTCGTTGTGATTTTAGAAAGTATTTCCTACCAAGTCGAATTATTACTCAACATTCTGCTGGGACAAACTTGCAATCATTGCGACACCTCTGCACTTTACAAATACACGGAAAAATTAAATATGTATGAAAAGATATATAGATACATACATTCTTATTCTATACATGTTGTTATATTATAATATATCGGTGTAATAAGGTGTAATAAACACCTGAACCCACGCAAAATCTATGAAGATATTTATGATCCCAACAGTTCCTGTCGGTTCTTCATCCGGACACACCTTGAGGTAATGGATGGTCATAAATTTGTTGTACAAAATGAGAAATAATTATACATGTATTGAAAAAAAATTCTGGTATGGTATTGATTATTCTAGTTTACCCACAATCTCATTTCCAAATTTTTTTAAATTTTTAGTCGTCCATGGAATGTTCACGGTTTTTTGTTCACCGGGTCAGTTAGAATATATATTATATCGTGGAGTCTTGGATTAATAAATATTTGTAGAGCATCGAACAAAGAATCAAAAAGTAATAAAAAACAAAAAAAAATTTTTTAAAATCTTTTTTTTATTTATTTACTGTCGACGTTTCGGAACTAGGTACGTTCCATCTTCAGGACATCTGTCAAGAAAAATGATCTTGAGAAGATTTAAGAGAACAATATGTATAAAAAAAGCAGAAGATGGTGGATTTATTATACAAAATGAATAAAATTGTGGAAAAAATAATGTACAGAAATATGACAAAATAATCAAAATGAAAATGATGTAAATAAATGAGTGGATTATATAACAAAATTTTAAAAATGTTAAAAAATTAGAAAGTTCTAAGAAAAGGTTACTGAAAAAACAAAATTAATTACCTGTATTTGATTGATTTGATTATACACTAACACTTTACAAAAAGAAACTTTTTTGTTGTTTTTTACTTTTTGGATTCTTTGTTCGAAGCTCTACAAAATATTTACAAATCCAAAATTCTACCATCTAATATATATATATATATATATATATATATATATATATATATTATATATATGTTATAATTAATATTCTTACCCGTTTGTGACAGTCTGCAATAGAAAAGCTGTATATCTTGTAATCAACATTTTGATTTTTGAAAACTGCTTCGTATTCCATATGTATTTTGCACAAAATTATTTATCACAATTAAATTTGTTCACTAATTAATCAATAAACACATATTGCAATAATTTCAAAATATCTTTAATATTTCATTTAATTTTTTCACAATTTCTTTACAACACTTTTAATGGTTTCATTATTATTGTTCTAGTGGTGCTATTTTTTTAGGAAAAATATAAGAAATTTAAATCCTGGTAATTTTTTAAAAAATCATATGCAAATATCAATTTTCAAAAAATCATATAATTATATTAAGTTTGAAAGAAATGAAGTTTTTTTAATTTAAAATATATATATATATATATATATATATATATATATAATATTCAATAATTGACTCATGATTGGAAAATTATTCAAGAGTAACATTTTGATTTTGATAGTTAGATCATAACCAAAGTAGTTCTGGTCAATATTAAATTTAAAAAAATAATAATTGTTTTTTAATAGTTTTCACAATAATTTCTCTAATGCTTGAATTATTTTTTTCTTGATCTTTATTCTTGTTTCTTGATTTTACATTCGACTGCCATAATAACTCTTTCCACATGACGCTCGTCAAAATTTTATGACGTTTTCGTGTATACAAAACATCAACTCCAGACGCGTTGAAAATTCAAATAAAAATTAAATTGCCTTCAATAAAAAGAGAACTGGTTATAATTGAGTAAGCAAAAAAAAAGTTTAAATTTCTTTTTTCAAAATCTTTTTTATGCTTATAACTTAAAATCATTAGAAGCAACCCTGCGGTCTTTCTGTGATTAGATTTTTAGTATAATTTATAAAACTAATATTTTAGGTTTATATTTTCAAGTCAGGATTGTTATCACTACTGCTTGATAGCAAGGTGGGAATTGGAATAAAAAACCTTGTAATAATTGTAATATCCATCATACTATTTGAATCAAAAAAAGAGCAAGAAGCCAATTCTTCGATTAAATGGAAATGTTATAGTAATTCTATGTTACGGGTCTATCTTCGTATGAATTAGTACTAAAAACTAATGCTATGTATCTGCAGTGCAATCAGGCAATTCAAACATAAAACCTAACTTTAAGTATGTTTTATCAATGAGATATCAGAAATATAAAGTGATGATAACATTATTATTTGAGATTTGTGCGTTTTGGAGGTTAGGATTCATGTGTGAAACGTCTGATCGCACAGCAGATACTTAGCATTTTGTCAGTTTTTACTACTAAGAAAAGAGCGTAATATGGCGTTGCCATGACAACGGTCCGTTATAGTTTAATTTTTAGGAGAATTGGCCTCTTAGTTTGTATTTGATAGGCAAAAAAATATTTTGTTGTACTGCTAAATAAATAGATATTTCTAGGCAAACTTTCACGATACAAAAAAACAAGAGAAAAACAGATGGACAAGCAAACCTATTCTATTTTTTACAGCCAATTTCAAGTATGTCAAAAATCAAAAATTAAAAGAGAAAATTCTCTTTAAGGGGCGTCTATTAATCACGTGATGTTTTTAGGAGTAAGGGGTTGGAGTTAAAAAAAATCACAAAATATCCCGTGAGCGAGGTAGGGGTATAGTAAAATATCACGTGTATTTATTTTTTACCTGATTTTTTTTGCAAAAAGTTCCAAACATTTTCAAAAAAAAAAAAAAAAAAAAACGATTTTTCTCGTAATTCAAAATACACGTAATGTTTGGTGGGGCAGGGGGCGGGAGTAATTTTGAATATTATCACGTATCACCAAGAGGGAAGGGAGGGACCAAAAATCCTCAAAAAATCGAACATGTGATTAATGGACGCCCCCTTATATTTCTGTTTAGCCCTTATATTAAAATGTTAGTAAATAAATAACTATTGTTACAGATACTTTCAAGACAGAGGGAGGGAGGGGGTTAGTAGAGAAAATACACATACAAATGATTGTCCATACAAATATATATATATATATATATATATATATATATAAAAATACAGCTCGATATTATGTTAGATTCAACATTTTCAACAAGCCACATTTAGTCTTGAAATATTCGTAACAATGCAGAAGTTGTGCATAACAAATGATTCAGAATTTTAAGAAAATACAAAAAAACCTATTTTACACCATTATAATCTTTGAGTTAAAAAAAAATCCTTTACTCTTGTCCCATCGGCTCCCTTATCATTATGTATCAGTATACTATTTCGAGCTCTATTTTTTTCTCTTCGAACCAAAAAAAAAGTTGAACCGAGAATTTCAAAAGTCAAGAGTGCGCGGCATCTTCTTGACAGATGTAATGCACACACGAACACGACAAAAAAAAAAAAAATGTTTGAAAAGATTAAAAGTTTGAAAAGAAAGACAAAAAATCAAAAACGAAAATGTCAGGAATTATGTATGAGTCAAGAGTAGTTATGCAATGTTCTCGACTACAAAAGCGCATTCGGAATAAATAATAGATTTTTATGTAAATGAGAAGAAGAGTTTCTTTAATGTAATGGTTAAGAACGTGGGCTAGCAGAAACTTGTCTCAGGTTGAATCCCAGATTCAGACAACTCAATATCAAGCAGTATGATTACAAACTGCTGAAAAATGTCTTTCGTGGGCATTGCTGCAACATATATACGCCAACACTTACAATTATACATGTCTAATATATAAATAGTCTATAAATAAACTAGTGGGGTGCATGGCATCGTGCCTTATGGCAAATTGCTGGAACTTCCCGTACCGTAATTAAAGATCTTGGTACAGAGCCCAAAGAAAAATTACACAAAATGTGGACACATTATGAAAATCTCTATAAAATATCTGATAATTTGATTTACATATGTCCAATAAACATTTTGACCGCCAAATGACACTTTTCTAACTTATTTTGTCCAATTATTTTGAGTCCATAACCGCTGAACCTGCCTTCCCAAAAATGTAACCAGTTCTTCATCTTGTCAATAAAAGTAAAATGTTTTTTATTTGTATTAAAATCTAACGCTCCGTTCTCTTAAAAATTGAGTTATCGTTTTTTTTCATTTTTTGCCCCGTATCTTCGAAACGGCTAGACCTGCCTTCGCCAAAAACTAATCAGCACGTCTCCTTATCAATACGAACCGAATGTTTTTTTGAATGATTCAAATCGGTTGATTGGTGTACCCAAAATCGTCGACGAAAATTTGTATCCGCACATACACACACACACATACATCCATTTTTTCTAAGGTATGTCAAAATGTTCAAAAACCTTTGAAACGTAAAGATATATACAAATTTTCATTTTCGATTTTTTGCGATTACTATAACTTACCCTATGGGAAGCTAAAAATACTAATTGAAAAATGCATTAGAGAAATTATTATTGAAAAAACATTATTGAAGTTTGAAGTGGTTTTTTATATTCTTGTTCAAAATTTAGCTTTGGGTAATTTTGTTAAGTAAGTATAGAAGCAATGATAATTAATTTGCCATGATAAACATGATGATTAAGATCTTGATATATCTTAATAATAGTTAAGTGTAAGAGATTATCAATTTCTAAATTTAAATAAATTTTTCATATAATAGTTAAGTTAAACCTTTTTCATAGTCCTATTTTAGGTTGTTCGTGGAAAAATAAATCAATTTTTGTAATCAAAGCTCATTTTTTGAATTCTTAAAATCGTTTCAGAAATTTTGGCTAAAACGTGCACGAAATTTTGCTTTAGAAAGTTTTGCAAAATTCTACTAATTATAAAGAAACGACTAGGTCAAACTTTGGCTTACATACAGACATTCTTTTACCAATTTTGGTGTAAAACGATTCAGAATAACTCGAAACATCCAGAAAAAACTAAATAAGGAAATCAGGTTTTCTAGAAAACACATAAAAATCACCTATATAAATTATCAAGTAAAATTCTTCTGGAACTCATATCTAAATTAAATCATAATTTTTATTACATACAAACATACTTTTTTCAAATTTGGTGTGCAACGATTTAGAATGACTTGAAACATCGAGGAAAAACTAAATTAGCAAATCAAATTTTTTGTTAAAAACAATCTATATAAATTATCAAGTAAAATTCTTCTGAATCCATTTAGTATAATTTTTAAACATCATCAAAAATTTGTTTATAATTCTAAACTTTCAACAATTACTCATATCCGGGTTTGTTTAATATGATAAATTCGTTGGAATTGTTTTGAATTTTCATGAAATGATATATATATATATATATATATATATATATATATATAGTTTATTCATTGGTAAAAATATTTAAACAAATTAAGATATTCATTGTATATCTTATAATAGGAGACTTATTGTATTCATCATTATTTAGGAATCTATTTAAGTAAATGTTAGTAAATAAATTTGGACTTCTTAGAAAATTATGAATATTAAATATATCTTAAACTTTGTGAACAGTTGAAATTTGTTGGAGTTGAAACAGTTGAAAGAAATTGATTTTGGCTCAATTTGTAATATAATAGTAATTGAAAAGTGTATATAAATTCGTCAAGAGTCAGATTGTGAGCAAATTGAAATGAATATGATTTATATTTTTATCATATTTCTTCTCATAAATAAGAAACAATTGCTTCAATTGTCGAAATATAAAAATACAAAATTTATACACAGGTTTAAGTAACGTAACAAAAACTAGTTGTGAGTAACATTTTGCCGTTCTAATTTTTATATAAATGAGAAAAAACAATTAATTTATCCAATATATTATTCAATTTTTTAATTAATAACGGGATAAAATATTTATTAGAATTTTTATGTATATATAAGAAAACACTCTAGTCGTAGAAAACTTCATAATTTTGCCCGTTTAATAAATAAAACATTTATATAAAGCAACAAAAAAAATTAAA
The DNA here is from genome assembly GCF_003426905.1 of Ctenocephalides felis. Taxonomy (NCBI): domain Eukaryota; kingdom Metazoa; phylum Arthropoda; class Insecta; order Siphonaptera; family Pulicidae; genus Ctenocephalides; species Ctenocephalides felis. The sequence goes on along the minus strand of NW_020539727.1, from coordinate 12,996,193 downwards.
ATAAAAAAATAAACTAAACAGGTTTTTTTTGTTGTTTTTGTGCTGCTACGACTATCCTCAGGCAACCCAGCGGTTTCCTTTCTCTTTTTCAGTTTATTATTAAATATTTCTAATAGTAATTATTCTTTATCTTGCCAGTAAACCACAACAGTTAAAATAACGTAGCACAAACGTCGTTACATCGTTGATGGTTACGTTAATAAAACGTTTATATTACGTTTAGTTGTAACTTTTAATCGGCTTGGGAAAAAATGTTGTAGTAAATTGTATGACTTTCCTATGAGTATACCAAATTTACTTAACCAACAAGAATTATTATTTGTCAACTATTTAGGCAAAATGCTCAATCTGTTATTTCGAAAAAAAAATGTTTTAAATAAGTGAATAAAATAAAATTAAAAATGTGTCATAAGTGTTAAAATATTAAATTTATCATTTTTCTTGGATTATTCAAGAAATTTAAATTTAAATTGTATGTCGTATCCGATGAGCAATTACTTTGAAATCCTGACAGCTAAATGATGTGTATTTTACTTGAAGGCCAATTCTAACGAATAAAAGCTTGTAAGCAGTTTAATTTGCTTTAATAGCTTCAATGTCACGAACACTTTTGTATAGAAACTGTTTTAAACGATAACAATTATTATAAGAGACATCTATAATAAAATGACACTTGAAATAGGGTATAAATGAGTACCGAGTACCGGCCTTGCATAATAAATGACTTTTTTTTCAAGTATTTTTTTCTAATTTTTCTTTAAAATTTTGCACAATTTCTCATCCGTTTGAATCGATCGTTGAAAACTGTTTCGAAATGCCTATTGGTAGTTGAAATAGGGTATAAAAGAGGGCAAGCCTTGTGAGTGAATGACTACATTCCAAGTATATTTTTTTTCTAATTTTCTCTAAATTTCCCATAATTTCAGATCCGTTCGAATCGATCTTTCGAAACTGGTTCGAAATGCCTATTGGTAGTTGAAATAGGGTATAAAAGGAACCGACCTTGCATAATAAAATGACACTTATTGGGTAGTTGTAATAGGGTATAAAAGGGCGCCGGCTTTGCAATATCTTTTCTCCAGTGAATGACTTCATTCCAAGTGTTTTTTTCTATTTTTTCTTTAATTTTCCCACAATTTCACATCCGTTCGAATCGATCTTTCGAAACCGGTTCGAAATGCCTTTTGAATCGCTTCGATTCGATTTGATTTGCGTTATTCTTATTAGATTCTCTCTCAATTCCTATCACCTCACATTTTCTCGATGTTATATGTATGTATTTACTATCTAAGTCTCGATGTACGATTTGTAATTCAACGGATATATAGAAATGCATTGCATTGAAGGTAAAATAGAGGTCTGAGGAAATATTTTTATGTTTTTCTATAAGGCAAATTGCTAGTACTTCTCGTGCCGTAATGAAATATTCGAGGGATTTTAAATGTGTTCACATAGATTATTATAAATACTGCGACTTTCACTATTCATATTTTATAGACAATATATAAGAGCTTATGAATTGGACGACGACGTTTATATATGTTTATATGGGAAGTGAATAAACAAAACTTAATCAAGCAAAGTCAGAATTGTAAGATTTTATCTCATATTTTTGAAAATTATATAAATTGATTTGCAACGTTAAAATTATTTATTTCAAGCACATAAGTGACTTTTAGGTAGAATTAGAATCTAAATTCGAATTATTTTCCGTATTTGTAAAAAAGGTGTTTTTGAAATTAAAAAGTTTTCTGGAAACAAATTTCAAAAAAAAAAAACAGAAATGAATGAATTAAATTAAGAAACTATTCGTTTTTGGGAATTTCTTTGAAATTTGTTTCCAGAAAACTTTTTTTAATTTCAAAAAACCCTGTTTTTGCGAATAATTTGATGTGAAGGCTCCGTTTTCTCAAAAATTGTAGTTTTTAGCACTTTTTGCTCTGTATCGCCGAAACAACTAAACCTGCCTCAATAAAAAACCTAATCATTAAACAATGTTTAGTTAATTTTAATGTGAACAAGCAATCAAAGCTCAGGAAAATTTTAATCAAATTTTTGTTTTAATCAAATCAAAAATGTTTACAAAAAGAGTATTTTTGTAGTAGATTACTAATATAGGGATGTACGGCAAAAGGGTAAAAATTAAGGGTCGCAGGCGTATATTTAACGTATCAAATAATATTAGCTTTTTCATAAGCTCAGAAAAACCTTAAAATAAATTCAATTAAAACGTTTTCTAACTGAAAAAGTGATGCAAAATATGCAATTGTGATGAAATAGTGGTTTGAGATAAGAGTAAAACTAGTGGTGTATAGCATCGTGCCTTAAAGCAAATTGCTGGAACTTCCTGTGCCGTAACAAAATGTTCGAGAAATATTAAATGTTTTCAAATAGATTATTATAAATACCGTAACATTGTATAATATTTATAATAATTATATAAACTGAATCACAAAGTCAAAAATATTTATTTGAAGTATATAAGTGAGCTTTAAAGTTTTAGCCAGAATTAAAATTGAAATCTGGATTATTTTCGATATACAAAAAAAATGAAAAAAAATCCAAAAGCCATTGTTTTATCAATACCAGCAGAGTGTTTTTTGAATCATTCAAATCGGAAGCTTAGTTCTCTCAAAAACTGCAACTTTTTGCACATCTAGCTCGATATCTCCAAAACAGCTGGACGTGCCTTTGCCGAAAACTAAACACTTCTTCTCCCAATCATTACAAATTAAATGTTTTTTGGATCATTCCAATCGGATACTCCATTCTCTAAAAAACTCGATTTCTATTTTCTGCACTCTTTACGCCGTATCTCCAAAACGGCTGGACCTGCCTTTGCCAAAAACTAATCAGCACATCTCCCTATCAATAGGGATCGAATGTTTTTTGAACCATTCAAATCGGTTGATCGGTGCGCCCGAAAACGTGAACGAAAAAATGAAGACACACACTCACATATCTATTTTTTCTGCGGTATGCCAAAATGTTCAGAAACCTTCAAAACGTCAAAAAATGCAAAATTTTTGCATTAAAAAAGAGAAATGCAAAAAAATTCATTTTCTATTTTCGACCATCACTATAACTACCCTACGGGAAGTTAACAATTGAGCACAATATATTTATATAAAATTCCAATGAAATAAGGGCTGATTTTGCCGTAAAATAGAGCAATGTTACGTAGCACTTCTCATACAAAGTGGTACTAAAAACTGGTAAAATGCTATATGGTTGCTGTGCAGTCGGTCGTTTTAGATAAAGAAGCAAACCTGGAAAATGCATAAATGTCATAGTAACAATGCTATCATATCTGCATTCTTGTAATGTGGTATAATAACATATGAGTAGAGTTGCATTTTTTGCGTAAAACACATAATCGCACAGCAAATGCATTGCTTTTTGACAGTTCGTTACTACCAATTGATGCAATTACAGATCCGTAACTAGAATTACCATAACATTAATATTTTATCCGAGAATTGATTCATGAAATATAATGAAATCGTTTGAAGTGCTGATATCAGCGTCTTTAGTCAGTTTAGAAAAAAATTTGGAGCACAAAATAATTCTTTTAATAATTTAATTTGGCATCTTAAAGTTTTTAAGATGTTTCATTTGAAAGTTAATGAAAATGAATACCATTATCAAGAAAAAATTTGGAGCACTAAATATTTAATTTGGCATCTTTAAGTTTTTAAGATTTTCAAGAATTAAAGTTAATGAAAATGATTACTATTATTAGGCATTTGTAAGTTAATGAAAATGATTACTATTATTAGGCAAGTTACTAATAAATTCAAACAAAAGTTGTCCACCACTGACCACTTCCATTCAACCATCTATCCATCCATCTAAAATGTTATTTTGAAACAGCAACTTGCTGCTGCCTTGAAATGCACAACTAGGCGTCAGTTGTTAAGAACATCGAGCAGCAACTGAGAGCAACTGAACTCAAAATAACTGTATCTAATACATCTCATCTGTAGAACGGTAGATTTGACTCATGTTTTTATTTTGTTATTAATGCAGCAGAAAGATAGAATACATCATATGAACATACACACATATTGGTACATACATACTGTTAAGAACTATTATGTATTTATTATAATATTTCATGTTTAACACATTTTCATTAAAATATGTTTGTAATTTAATCTCGTTTGTTGGTACCATTTATATATAACTTTTTATAAATCGACCTTATCCGACAATAAGGGTCGAATCAGGAAAAAACTGATTATTTATGGAGCGGGCGTTAGTTATGTTTGAACCGCCAACAAGTACAGGTTAAAAATATCAACACTTTACACCAATAATGTAAGTTACAATTCAAAATAAAATTTATCTTAAAAAGTGTTTGTTTTTTTACATATCAAGAAGAGAACCCATAATTAATATCTCTTCAATACATATATGACGATCCAAGTCGATATTCATATTTACAAATATAAAGCTAACTTTCGAAAAAGACCTAAAAGATACTAGAACTAGAAAAAATTTGATTTCACTTTCTGATTTGATTAATATTTGATTAATGAGCCTTTTGTTGTGAATCATATTTTTTATTTAAAGTAGAAGTAGTAATGCCAATTTTAACTCTTTATTATATTTGATAGATGTCCCCTGCGGACAGCTGAAAATTTATGGTAAAATAAAAAATGAGGAGATAATATCAAGAGAACTATTTCCCAATTAAGTTTTCTACTTATGACGTAAAATTTAAATAGCAAATTTTTATCAGTAAATTTTAGACTTGATTTTGTAAGAACAGTTAAAAATAAAATAGTAATGCCAACTTTAACTCTTATTATATTTGATAGATGTCCCTCTGGATAGCTGTAAATTTTATGGTAAAATAAAAAAATAAGGAGACAATATCAAGAAAACTATTTCCCAGTTGGTTTTCTACTTATGACGTAAAATTTAAATAGCAAAATTTCATCAGTAAATTTTAGACTTGATGTTATAAGAACAGTTTAAAATAAAATTAGTAATGCCAACTTTAACTCTTTATTATATTGCTTGATGTCCACTCTGGACAGCTGTAAATTTTATGTAAAATAAAAAATAAGGAGATAATATCAAGGAAACTATTTCTCAGTTGAGTTTTTTCATTTGTGACGTAAAATTTAAATAGCAAATTTTTATCAGTAAATTTTAGACTTGATGTTGTAAGAACAGTTAAAATTAAAATTAGTAATGCCAACTTTAACTCTTTATTATATTTGCTAGGTGTCCACTCTGGACAGCTGTAAATTTTATGCTAAAATAAAAAAATGAGGAGATAATATCAAGAAAACTATTTCCCAGTTGAGTTTTTTACTTAGACGTAAAATTTAAATAGCAAATTTTTATCAGTAAATTTTAGACTTGATGTTCTAAGAACAGTTAAAAATAAAATTAGTAATGCCAACTTTAACTCTTTATTATATTTGCTAGATGTCCACTCTGGACATTTGTAAATTTTATAGTAGAATAAAAAAACTAAGGAGATAATATTAAGAAAACTATTTCCCAGTTGAGTTTTCTACTTATGACGTAAAATTTAAATAGCAAAATTTTAGCAGTAAATTTTTGACTTGATGTTGTAAGAACAGTTACAAATAAAATTAGTAATGCCAACTTTAACTCTTTATTATATTTGCTAGATGTCCGCTCTGGACAACTGTAAATTTTATAGTAAAATAAAAAAACTCTGGAGATAATATCAAGAAAACTATTTCCCAGTTGAGTTTTCTACTTATGACGTAAAATTTAAATAGCAAATTTTAGACTTGATGTTGTAAGAACAGTTAAAATAAAATTAGTAATGCCAACTTTAACTCTTTATTATATTTGCTAGGTGTCCCCTGTGGACAGCTGAAAATTTTATGGTAAAATAAAAAAATAAGGAGATAATATCAAGAAAACTATTTCCTAGTTGAGATTTTACTTATAACGTCAAATTTAAATAGCAAATTTTTATCAGTAAATTTTAGACTTAATGTTGTACTCACTTGAAAATATTGTGTTTAAATGAGGCTTTGGGTTATATTTGGTATAATCCTTATAAAGCCTTGGGTGAATTATAAAGCTTTCATTTCGGAAAATCCCTTATAATTAAAATTTAGACATTGCATGTGTTCGCCCAGACAAAAGTTTTTTTTTTTTAAAGAATTGCAAATAAACATATCTCTATATTTAGGCAAAAACTGGGACATTTTCTGAATATATTTCGATAGTTGGTTGTTTGATATGTATTATGTGCTGTGATGTATGTTATTTTGTTTTTATTTTATAATTACTGCAGATATGCTTATAAGCTTGTAATATATACTTGGATGCTGAATGGGATATTTCACTCGATGATGCATCTGATACAACTTGACAATAATTCGCAAAAGATACGTGCATTATTTTACATTTTGCTATCAAGATGTAACAAAATCGCATTTTTGTTTGAATTTTTATTCAAAATTTACATAATATAACAGATTATTTACATATAATAAGCATTTATATTTATATAAATAGAAAATAAAAATATTTGTACTTGTGCATTGAATTATTAACGACTTTTAATTATGGAGTCCTCATTTTAGAAAGAGAAAAAATACTCTACGCAATGATTATAATATTATTAAACTCAAGGATAACTAATAATTAGTTTGAAAGGTAGAATTTACTAAAAACATTTTTAAATTTCACTATAAATTAATCTTAATCACATAAAGACTTGCATTTATGTAATTTTAAAAATTAATGCTACAAAATGATAACAGAAGTACCAATTCAAGGCAAACGTAAAAGGTCATATAAATAATAAAAATGATCAATATATAGAATAACTTTTATTAATGTTTTTCAAAAATATTATTATAATTATTAACTCTATTTAAAATTCGAAAAATCTCAATTTTAGGAAAAATATTCTTGAAAACACTTCATCTTAAAATAAAGCAGATTTTAGTATAAGATTTTTGTACTATTTTAGTATATTTTTTTTTCAAAACAGTATACAGTTTTTAATAAAAATTTGTAAACCTGAAAAATTGTTCATAAAATTTTTAAATTTTAATATAAATTATTCCCACCACATAAAGATTTGCAAAACAAAGTAAAGTAATATTTATAAAGTTAGTCATAGAAATATTGAAGTTGATAATTATTATTAAATAATGATCATTAATATTTTAATTTGTTACAAAAAAAAATACAAAAAATAAAGTTAAAGGTCATATGCATATGTGTAAGGAAGAAAGTACTTACAAATTATGTTTAGAACCTAGAAAAACACCTTTAGTGTACTTGTTAGAACAGCAATCCATCTTTAGTGTTTAGAACATTTCTTAACAATATTTATCAAGTATTCATTTATGATATTTTTTTCGATATGATAAAATACTTGGTTAATTTAAGATTTTGTTGTGAAACTACAAATGACTAACTAATAAACGAGGTGACATATACATATTGAGCAAGTTTTGTAAATGACTTATATCAGTCGACGACGTGTTTTAATCAGCTTATTATCTTGTAATTATTTGCATATTACGTTGATTAAAATTTTACTGATTATTATTAAGAAATGTAATGAGCTAAAATTGAATTTGTGCCGAAATTGCAATATGAAGTAACGAGATCTATTCCTGACATAAAAAATTTATTTAAAAAAATATATATACAAAAGTAAACAAATACTTATATTTACCATGACATCACATAACTCCATACATGTTATAATTAATTTATTCAAATTTCCTAATATTTGTGTGGCCAATTATGGCGAAGACAACTTTTTGACGATTCTAGATGACTTGAGATGATGATGAATACGCACTAAATTTAAATACTATGTCTTTGTAAAAACCGCAAAGTTTAAAATTAAATCAAAAACGGTTCTTCTAGAATTTAGATTTATTAATACCAATAACTCACTCACAAAAACAAAACCAGTCTTCATAAAAGAAGATGTTAATATGCGGTGAAGATGATCTAATGGCTTTGACTGTAAATGGAAGCACTTGAAAAATATGACGAAGAGATAATATTTTAGGGATTTCAGATATGGAAAGTGTGAGAAAATGAAGTTTTGGATGAATATTCTACATATTTTTATTTTTTTTATGATTTTTTGGAACTGCAATTAGAATTATCTCAAGTGTTCTATAAGATGTTCTAAAGAAATTCCTTAATCTGGAGTTGTTAGAAGACAACCCAAGGTTTGTCCATTGTTTTTATGACGAATTTTTTATTATAAGATATTTTTAATAGTGATGTGATATATATTGAAGAATTGCCCTAGAAAGTTTTTTGACTTGAAAGCACGTTTATATCTTAATTTTTCGGGACAAAAATGGGACCTGGAATTTTGGGGTTTCAGGACCAAAGCTCTTACTACAGAGTCACTGGCAAGTTTGAATAATATTTATTATTTATAGTAAAATTATGAAAAATAACGTATAAATAATTTAGATAGAATATAAGAGAACTCAAAAATAAAATTTGAAATTATTTAATAATTTTGAATAAACTTGCAAATTGCAAACTCTAACATTTTTAGAGAAAATTTAATATAATTAAGAATATAAAAAAATTATATGAATTATAGAGAACCCAAAACTAAACCTTTAAAATTTCCAATAATTTTGAATGCATAAATTAGGAAAATAAAGTAAATATAATTAAATATAATAGCAATAGACAGACAGAAGTAGTAAAAATCTAAATTTAACGTTTTTTAATACTATATACAGAATGAATTAGAAAATAATATGTAGAATTTTTGCAAAGATTTTGGAGTAATTATTATGAACTAAAATTTTCAAAACCCACACAATTTAACATGTATAAACTTGGAGACTCCAAATTCTAATATTGTTTTTATAAAAAAAAAACAAAATTTTAAAGATTCAAACAAAATTGTTTCGATTCTATTAACTTTCATATCCAAAAATTGACTTTTTCTTTCCCAAATTAAAATTTTTCTTTTTACAAATCAAATTAACAAATATTTTCTTAGAGTTTCACATTTTTGTAAATGTCATTTCTTGAATATTTTTTTTAATCTAAAAATCTGTAATTAAAATTAAATATTCAACATTTACAAAAATGTAAAACTAATATTAAATAATTTGATTTGTAAAAAGAAAAATTTTAACTTGGAAAAAAGAAAGTCAGTTTTAGGATATAAAAATTAATAGAATCGTTATTTCAAATAATAAAAAACTACGCAAAATCTAAAGATTAAAAAGAAAACTAAACGTGATTAAGTTAATTAAGAAAATAAAATATACTACAAACAAAATGGTAGGAAAATCCATGATTATAATATTAAAACTATTCGATAAAATTAATTTGAAAAATCTAATTTAACTAGTTGTAAGTGGTATTTTGCCTTAAGGCAAGTTGCATGAACTTCCAAATATGTGTAAATGATAGACTTAATCAATAGAAAATTAATATATTATTTTATGAATGATTTATAAGTATGTCGAGTTGCTGTAGGACTCATAATGTGAGAAACTAATGCAGATTATTCAATTTTGTACCATTCTTTGTTCTTTCCAAAAACGTCGTTGAAAAATAATAAATCGGCTCACATACATAGAACTCGATTCAGAATGACTTACAACGTCGAGAAAACATAAAATTAGTATATGCAGAAAGTAATTAATAAAAACATTGATGACTTGAACAATAACACGATTAAAATATTTTTAAATAAAAATGAGCTAAAAGTTTAAAATCATCACTTAAAAAATTTTACCTAAATTTATCATAATCTATTAATAAAGATAATTAAAATCTCTCAAAAATCTGCTAGATTTTTCAATAAAGTTGAAAAATAAATTTTGTAAAACACTATATGAAAGACGCTTATTAGTTTTGAGCATTAGTACGAATGACACCTGGCCAAATGATGTAAATCAAAAGCCAATAAATAAAAAAAGAGAAAAAGATGCTTATTATGATATATGAATAAAATATCTCTAAAAACTTTAAAACCAGGATTTAAAAAATAAATAAAAAAATATTTCATCACAAGAAGAATTTTTCGATTGCACTTGCTACTTACTAACCTACATCATTTGCACCAATTTTAACAACAAACTAAAATCCACACTTCACTATATTCAACACTACACAAAATCTTGTTCTAATCCAACTATTCCATTAACCAACTGATCACGATTAATCCATCCAGAACCACCATTCCGTATATTTCAATCCAGGTTATTTTTATTCAAAAACCCAACCACAACACCAAAACAAAACCTGCACCGAATTGCATTCGCGTGCAGCAGAGTAAACAAATTCACAACGCACGGCGCCTGTGCAGGCCGAGAGAGAACTGACTCGGCGACGGTGACGGCGAACGAGGGCCCGTCGCCGGTTGGGGGAAAAGATAGGGAAACGTGTGGGACGACGGAGGAGCGTTTGAGACGTGGATGGACAGAAGACACGTGATTCGGATGATGAGCATTTGCAACGAACGGTATATATGGGATGTAAAATTGTAAAGTAATGCGTTGTAAAGTTGTCAAGATGGTTGTATGGAATGGACATGTGGTCGAGAATTTTGGAAAAAAATGGTCAATTGAACGTTGGTTTTATGGCGTGCATTGCTCACTTAGTACCTTAGTAAACTCTGTCGTGTTTGATTCACACGACAGAGATCTTTGGATCGAATCCTGTCATTGACTTAGAATTTGTGAAAAAATTTGCTGAAACTTTCCGTACCAAAAACTATTTTGTTTTAAAAGATTAACATTTTTGAAAAAAAATTACTCTGATAAAAATAGATTTTTTGAGAAACTATAAATTTTTGACAAAAATTTACTTTTTAAAAAAAAAAAAAAAAGATTTTTTGAAATAATTTTTTTTCTTTATTTTGACATATTTTGGAAATTCTGAAGGTTTTTTCAAAGCAATCTTACTGCTTTCACAGCATAAAGAGGAAATGTCAAAGCGCGTAAGCGCCGCATCGCCGTCTAACGCGTAAACATTGGTACGGAACCCATAGAAATGTAAACCAAATTTATACTTATTGTTTAAATCTCTATAAAATATCTGATAAATTGATGTGCATATGTCTAATGATCATTTTTGACCGCTAAATGGCATTTTTTTACTTTTTTTACTCGATCTCCAAAACCGTTAGACCTGCCTTTCCAAAAATTAAATCAGTTCTCATCTTGTCAATACAAATTGAATATTTTTTGAATTATTAAAATCGGACACTCCGTCCTCTTAAAAACTGAGTTACACTCTTTGCCCTGTGTCTTCGAAACGGCTAGACCTGCTTTCGCCAAAAACTAATCAGCACGTCTCCTTAGCAATACAAATCAAATGTTTTTTGAATTATTCAAATCGGTTGATCGGATAGTTACGAAATCTTCGACGAAAATTTGTATCCGCACACACACACACATACACACACATCACACATTCATTTTTTCTAAGGTATGCCAAAATATTCAGAAACCTTTGAAACTTAAAATTATATAAAAATTTTCATTTTCGATTTTTTTGCGATTACCATAACTTATTTTATTCTTATATATTTTAACATTTTTCTCAATTTTTTTCAATTTTACTCAAAAATCGAAAAATCTTGCGTCGAAGTTTCGTTCCGCTGTATTTTAACATTTTGATTTTGCTTCCAAAAATTTAGGGATATATTTTTGGTTGGTTTTCAAAGACATTTTTGCAAAAAAATAGATTTTTTAGGCCTCTAAAACAGGATCCTCTCTTAAAGTTAATAGCTGGAACATTCCGAACTTTTATTAAACATTCGATGAATGTTTCTATACATTACATTGCCGCATTTTATAGACTTATTATAATATCAGAGCTTATATTAAACCTATCTCATATTTTTGATTTTTTTATACAAATATTTTAAAACTGAATTGCAAAGTTTAAAATTAATGGTTTTAACTATATAAGGAAACTTTACAAACTTTTAAAACTTGATTTTTTTTAGAAAAACTATGTAAATTTTTGATAATTTTAATAGAACCCTATATTCATTTCCAATATAATTTAATAAACTAGTGAGGTGCATGACATCGTGCCTTAAAGCAAATTGCTGGAACTTCCTGTACCGTAATTAAAAATCTTGGTACGAAACCCAAAAAATTTACACAAAATGTGTACACATTATTAAAATATCTGATAATTTGATGTGCATGTGTCCAATAAACTTGTTTGACCGGCAAATGACATTTTTATAACATATTTTTAATGAAAGTCCATAACCGCTAGACCTGCCTTCCCAAAAATTCAGTCAGTTCTTCATCTTGTCAATACAAGTCAAATCTTTTTTGAATTATTAAAATCGGACGCTCTGTTCTCTAAAAAACTGAGATACCGTTTTTGGCACTTTTTGCCCCGTAATTTCGGAATGGCTAGATTGCCTTCGCCAAAAACTAATCAGCACGACTCCTTATCAATACGAATCGAGTGTTTCAAATCGGTTGATAAGTGTTCCTGAAATCGTCGATGAAAATTTGTATCCGCACACACATACATACATACATACATATTTTCTAAGGTACGCCAAAATGTTCAGAAACCTTCTAAAGGTGAAGATACGCAAAAATTTTCAATTTCAACAAAGTTACAAAATTAACAAAAACTTATTTTATTATTTATTTATTATAAAGAATACAATTCAATTTTATAGTAATAGAACGAATTATGTTAATATAAAGTATACATAGTATTTTACTTTTTGACAAATTTTATTCATGATCATTTATTACCAGGCAGCAGATTCGTTAAGTTTTTCATAATTTTTCACCATAGTTTTTTCAACGAATTCATTAAACATTTTCCAAAGTTTCTCGGTTTTTTCATGATACCAACCTCCGAAACAATTAAGATCACATGCTACTTCAGCAAGATCTTGTTCTTCATCACTAAAAATCGTGTTTTCATCATGGAACACAACAAGGGCATACATAGTTCCACTGCAAATGCCATCTTTTTTATCTCGTTGAACTGCCAGCACCAAACCAAATTTCTCCAAACGTTTTTTTATATTTCTCAGATTAAAAAGTTCAGACTCACCAGATGGATGAATTTTTATCACCCTTAGTTTTTTACCACTTTTGCTTACTTCAATAGATTTCACAAGATATGCAACGGTAGGTTCCTCTTGTTCAGAATTATGTTCAACTCCATCGAAAAACAAACTTTGCATCACATCAAAACAATTAGATTCGGAGTCGAATATAATTGATAATCGGTTGCCGGTCTTATTAAATGATAGAATTTTGTCAACAAAATTGAGATCATAATCATCATCCATAAAACCAGAGTATTTCTTGATCCATTCGCTCGGTGTTATGTCAGAATCTATGTCATCATCCTCAAAAATAATATTCATTGAAAAGCCCGCCTTTCTATTATCTTCCATAACGTCCAGTTTTGAATTAATGAAAAATCACCAAACAATTATAAAGTCACAATTTATGCAAGCTTACTTCTTTATTTTGTTTTACAAATTTTGACAATTATCCTTACATTTCAATTAGTATCTAGTGACAGGGTTGCTAGAAAAGAAAACAAAATATATTTCGCCTGTATAAAATAAGTAGTTGATGGACATTTTACCTTAAGGCAAGTTGCATGAATTTAATTAATAAATAGTGGTGTAGTATCTAGTGACAGATTTCATAAAAAAAAATTAAAAAAAAACAATATCCGTAATTTCAAGTTGGTTGGTTCAAGTAGTTGTTACCTTAAGGCAAGTTGCATGAACTTATGGGCCAACAAACCAATGTTATGGCAAGGCCATGTTACGCTCCGATTTCCATACATTAGGCTACTAAATCATACTAAATACTATCAAAATGTCGTGTATTTGCTGTGCATTCATGCGTTTTACACACAAACTGCAATGTCACTCGTATGTTATGAAGCAGTGTCAGAAAAACCCTGTTATTTAAGATCCTTATTTATACATAAACATTTATGATTAAGCTAATTTCAATTTCAAAAATGTATACCAGTTGTACAATACATAGTTAAGAACTTCAATTTTAGTATGTTATTCCTTAAAGTATATACTATGAGTGTGCTTTTATAAAATTTTATGTTTTGCAACAAATTATTGTGGTTTTTTAATATTTAACAAAATTTGGTACTAGTGACAGAATTAATAGAAAAGAAAACAAAATATATTTCGACTGTATAAAATAAGTAGTTGTGTGACTTTTTACCTTAAGGCAAGTGTGACTTTTTACCTTGCATGAACTTAATCAATAACTAGTTGTGTATGACATGTTTGCCTGTGTTTGTATGTATGTGTGAATACAATTTGTTGTCCACGTTTTCGGGCGCACGGTTCAACCGATTAGAATGATTCAAAATACATTCGATTCTTATTGATAGAAAGATGTGTTGATTAGTTTTTGAAAAAGGCAGGTCCAGCCGTTTCGGAGTTACGGAGCAAAAAGTGCAGAAATAGAAATCGAGTTTTTGAGAGAACGAAGCATCCGATTTGAATGATCTAAGAAACATTCAATTCGTAATGTGGAGATGTGGTGATTAGTTTTTGGCAAAGACAGGTCTAGTCGTTTCGGAGATACGGAGCTAAACGTGCAAAACGTGGCAATTTTTGAGAGAAATAAGCGATTTGTATGATTAAAAAAACTGTGTGCTCGTGTTGATAAAATAATTGTTTTTGAAAAAAATATTTGAAATTTTTAATTCCCAAAAAAATTTTTTTTGAGTGTCGAAAATAATTCGGATTTTCAAAAATTTAATTCGGTACGTGAGCAATTTGTCTCAAAGCACTAGATTTTTTTTTAATTTTGTCATTATCTGTCATAATTATTTTCAGGGAAATTAACCAAATTTTATTCACAATAGCAAAAAGTTTTACTTTGATTATTTGTATACCTTAGGTACAGACATATTACTTTTAAAAATAATAAATAAACAATATGCAAGAAAATAACTTAAATGTACATCAAATAGCTAGAAATAACGTCATGAAAAATTCATTTTAATACTCTGATTTTAGCAAAAAAAAAACGCAGAAAACTCTTAAAATAAGCCTGATTAGAAGTACTAATTTTTTGGTATTTTTTATTAAAAATATTTCGTTCGGATTTACCTGTAACTAATAGATTTTATCCATTATTAAGTTAAAAAACAGCTGTACTACATATAGTTAAGAACTAAAAATTAAGTATGTTAAACTTTAAAGTTTTTTCTATAAGGGTACATTTATAAAAAAATTTGATTTCGAACAAATTATTGAAGTTTTTTGATATTAAACAAAATTTTGTCACGTACAATTTTGTCTATACAAGTTAACTTCAAATACGGTCAAATTAATTTCAAAAATTTATAACAGCTATACTATTTATAGTTAAAAACTGCAATTTTAGTATGTTATACTCCAAAGTATATACTATAAGTGTGCATTTATAAAATTTTCTATTTAGGAACAAATTATTGAAGGTTTTTGACATTTAACAAAATTTTGTCACGTACAATTTTGTCTATACGTGTTAACACCAAATATGGTTAAGATAATTTCAAAAACTTATAACAGTTGTACTATATATAGTTAAGAACTGTAATTTCAGTATGTTATACTTCAAAGTATACACTATAAGTGTACATTCATAAAATTTTATGTTTCTGAACAAATTATTGAAGTTATTTGATACTTAACTATAGCTATATATCTGTATCGACTTTAATTCACAAATAAAATGTTGCCAAGATATTTTAGAGCATATTTTCAAAGACGAGTTTATCAAATTTAGCAAATTTGACATAAACTTTGAGCAATGTCATTATTTTTATATTTTGGTTTCACAAATGTTTTTCAAGGTAAAAAATAATAAATAAAAAATTAAACTGCATGAAATATTTCAAACTTGGATTATCTAGAAAAAGTCTTCTGTGCGACTGTAGAGAGAATTTTCAACCCTAATTTACGCTCCACGAATCCAAAAATTATAACTAGATCTCATAACGACTAAATGTAGTAAATAATTTTTTTTATTCGACGACATTAAAAAACATTGTAGGATAAATATATTTCATTTTACCATCGGACGTGTGGGCTTCGATGCATGACAGAAGAATACTTAGAATGCCACACCTCGACTCTCGGTCTGCAGTTTTAAACTTCATTCCAGAACCAGTTTATTCAGTCCCTAATAACTCTTGTTTGAATGTCTCTTTAAAATGTAAAATGTAAAATGTAAAATGTCATTCATCTCGGCTACATGTATTTTATAATCTTAGAAAGCTCATAACCTATTAGTAGTAATAGAAATTAGAGCGAGCGAAAGAAGGCAAGTAGTTCTGAATTGGCTTGTAGAAGTTGGGAAAATGTAAATGAATAGAGAGTCAGGAATTTTAAATACAACATTATTTTCAAATATTTAAACTTAGAGTGTAACAAAGTTCAAAGATGCAACGAAAATGCGTTACGCCACAAATACTGATGCGTCATTGGTCAACGATGTGGAAGCGAGATGGTGAGATTGGCTTGTCACGTGATTTTTGATTCTATACTCGCGATAAATATATAAACAAAATAGTTTATGACAAAATATTGTTAAATGTCAAGAAACTTCATTAATTTGTTTGAAAATATGAAATTTTATTAAAGTACACTTATAGTATATACTTTAAGGCATAACAATTTCATTAATAGACTTGAAGTCGATTCAGATACATAGTTATAGTTAAGTATCAAAAAACTTCAATAATTTGTTCCTAAATAGAAAATTTTATAAATGTACACTTATAGTACATACTTCAAAGTATAACATACTGAAATTACAGTTCTTACCTATATATAGTACAGCTGGTATAAATTTTTGAAATTAGCTTAACCATATTTGGAGTTAACACGTATAGACAAAATTGTACGTGACAAAATTTTGTTAAATGTCAAAAAACTTCAATAATTTGTTCGAAAACATTAAATTTTATAAATGTACACTCATAGTATATACTTTAAAGAATAACATACTAAAATTACAGTTCTTAACTATATATAGTACAGCTGTTATACATTTTTGAAATTAGCTTAACCATATTTGGAAGTAACACGTGTAGACAAAATTGTACGTGACAAAATTTTGTTAAATATCAAAAAACTTTACTAATTTGTTTGAAAATATAAAATTTTATGAAAGCACGCATATAGTATATACTTCAAAGTAAAACATACTAAAATTACAATTCTTAACTATATATAGTACAGCTGGTATACATTTTTTAAACTTGCCTAATCATATTTGTTGTAAGTGACAACTATAGTAAAATCTATATTGTGGTTTAAATTATAAATATGTTCGGTTAGCATCGTCTTAAATTGTTTGGGATTTTCTGAGTTATTTTTATGTTGATGAAATAATTTGTATAGTTAAATTTATTGCCGCTGAATGAAGGCTAAGATGTTAGCCGAAACGTATGGATTTTAAATAAATTTCTAAAAACTCTCATACTATTTTTATTGATGTAACGCCCGACTTTTTCATTCAAATTAAATATATATATATATATATATATATATATATATATATGGTTGTCTATCAAATTTTACTGTTTATTTAACTTATATGTTATCAGGTGAATTTTCTTATCAGACACCGAATGCCACCTGTTCCGACACTGATAAGATATGAAATTCAAATCTGGAACGCATTATCAAAAAACCTTATTTTTTTAATGACTCACGCATATTTTGGTAATAATCTAAATATATTTATAATATATAATTTGATCATAATATTTTTGAAGTAAAACTTCTTTAGGCGCGACTAAGGTGTAAATCCATACAAATGCAACGAAAGTGCGTTACGGCAGATAAGATAAGATAAGAGTCGAATGCCAATAATTCGTCATTTGCTCTTGATGATATAATTTCTATACGGGTTGATTGTGATTAGCCGTCGTGTACGTGAATAGAGATCTGTCGTTGTATGCGTACCGATATAAACAAGGAAATCGGTATAGATAAATAAACATTTTAAAGTTACATCGTAGTGCAAATCTTGATTTAATGAAAAATGCCTGAATAAGAAAAATATTTTACCCTGTTCCTTGAAAATGATAAAACACATTAATAATTTGTGCTGTGTACGAAACGTAAGTTTTTTGATTAGAAATTATTTCTATGTTATTCGTTGTTTCTATAAATCTTTAAAGTTATTAAAATGAAAAATATATTTTAGGCAAGACAAATATTACAGCTGTTCAAAGAATGAGATTATATCGCCAGCGAAAAAGTAAAAAAAAAATACAAGCAGTCAATGAATGTATGTTAATTTTAATTACATGAAGTTCTTCAAACACAATTATTGCATGATGAGTAAAGTTGCAAAAACAATATTTGTTTAGGCGTTGTTTAACATAATGCACTGTGTAAACGAATATTATAGAATTTATTAATCAGCAATTACTTTATTTCTGTAATAAAGGTCCATTTCTGGATGCTAATTACAACGACAAACCGATCATCTCATATTTGATGTATGACTTTAGTTACATTATTTTTTTTAAATATTATACATATTTTTAATGCTTTTATAAATATATAATTTATAATCTATCATTATATATAAATGTGTATAATGGTTGACACTGATAAATGTGTGCATCACTAGTGTTACCACATTACTAATAAACATTATTCAAAATTGTTATATGATGTATTTATTTTTACTTAAATGCCATCATGTACAGTAGCAAATAAGTTTTACTTCAATCGCGTGTGAACCTAACTATACCCATTTATTAAAATATGCCTGAAGTCCAGCTAAGGTTATATAGACATATGTGCTATTTGGAGGTTAGTTTACAAAAGTTGGCAGTATCAAAAATTTAAATAAACGTAGATGTAGGTTTTTGAAAATTTCGTCAGTATCAACTTTTATTAAGAGCCAACACCAAGAAAACTTAATTTGTTAATATAAAATAGGTACATCGAGAATAACGAATGTTTGACATACTTTTATTTGTATCCAAGAAAGACTGATAATATAACATTCCTATATTATCCCGTAAAATGTCTACTAATAATTGACAATGACATGAAAATAAAAAATTACGTTCCAAACGACTAATTGTAAGTACTAGTACTAGTACTGTAATTATATTAAGGAAACTTTTAATCAACGCACCGACCATTAATATTAAAATGCAACAAGAATGATTCTGTCCAGAGAGTGTGTTATCATAAATATGTATATTTTTCCAACATTTTTTTTGTGTGTTAATTGCATTTCCGATGAATCAGAGCAAAACCGCATCAGGGCCGGATGTGGAAAACGCACGCAGCGCTCAACGCAGCGTGGCGGACGGTCACCGGAACTGCTCCTGGTGTCGGTAATAGACAGGGCGTTGGTAGAAAAATAGTAAACTAGTGGTGTATGGCATAGTGCCTTAAGGCAAATTGCTGAAACTTCCCGTACCGTAATGAAATATTCGAGAAATTTTAAACGTTTTCAAATATATTATTACAAATACTGTAACTTTCATTATTTTTGCTATCCTGCTATATCTGAGCAAATCAAATGTAAATCATAAATAAATCAATTTATCTCCAGAACATTAACAACCGTGATTTCATTTCGAATTCAATTTCAAAAAAATAGTTGCCTAATTTACACAAAATTGAAAAAGTGCTTTTGTATAGTCACAGTCTAAACCTTTGCAAATAATTCTGTACATTTTCACTTATGCTGTGCTTAGCTTGGCGACATTTTCACATTTTTCAATAGTTTTTCACAAAACTGGAAAAGTGCTCCAGTACATAAACAGTCTAAACGCACTTGGGTAAACATTTGTACCAGAGTGGCGCTTAGACTGTGCTTAGCCTGGGTAATTTTTTGAAATTTCAATCCAAAATTACAAAAATATTGTTAGGAAAATAAAAAAAGATGTGATAATTTTTTATCCTCAAAAGCAATACAAGCAGGAAGTTTCTTAGATCATTCAATTTTTTGCACATTTAGCTCTGTATCTTCGAAATGACGGGATCTGTCTTTGCCAAAAACTAATCACCTCTTCTCCCAATCATTACAAATTGAATGCTTTTCAGATCATTCAAATCCGATACTCCGTTCTCTCAAAAACTCGATTTGTAGTTTCTGCACTCTTTGCTCCGTATCTCCGTAACGGCTGGACCTGCCTTTGCCAAAAACTAATCAGCACATCTCCCTATCAATAGGAATCGAATGTTTTTTAAACCACTCAAATCGGTTGATCCGTGCGCCCGAAAACGTGGACGAAAAAATGCGGACATACAAATGCCACGATTTTTTACCTTCTAGCCACAATTCATTTCTACTGGGGTTGAATTTGTTTTAAATATTTTTTAATTTAATGCATGCATTCTATATTATTTATTTACAGATTTTTTATCAGCTGTCTGTCTATTACATTAGGATGTGAAACTGTATTAAATTTCTTTGATTATAATTTCAAATTAAATTTAATTTTAATCTAAATAATTTATTAATAATAATGGAATTAATTTATTATTATACTGTGCGTTTGGTCAGAAGAGTTTCACATGTGAAAGATGAAATTAATCAATGAATAATAAAAAAAAGAGTGCGCGTAAGGTTCAGACTCGATTGAAGTAAAACTTATTTGTTACTGTACAAGATGGCATTTAAGTAAAAATAAATACATCATGTAACAATTTTGAACAATGTGCATCAGTAATATGGTGACACTCTTGATGCACACATTTATTAATGTCGACCATTATACACATTTGTACAATGATAAATTATAAATTATATATTTGTAATAAATAATTAAAATTATAAATAATAATAATAAAAATATGTATTACATTTAAAAACAATAATGTAATTAAAGTCATACTTCGAATATGACATGATCGGTTTGTCATTGTAATTAGCATTTAGGACTTGAACCTTCATTAGAGAAATGGAGTAAGTGCTGATTAATAAATTCTAGAATATTCGTTCACACAGTGGATAAACAAATATTGTTTTCGCAACTTCACTCATCATGTAGTAATTGTGTTTAAAGAACTTCATGTAATTAAAATTAACATGCATTCATTGACTGCTTGTATTTTTTATATTTTTTCGCTAGCGATATAATCTCATTATTTGAACAGCTGTCTGAAAAATATTTTTTATTTTAATAACTTCAAAGATTTATAGAAACTACGAATAATATAGAAACAATTTCTAATCAATAAACTTATACGTTTAGTACACGGCACAAATGTTTAATTTGTTTTATTATTTTCAAGAAACAGGGTAAAATATTTTTCTGATTCAGGAATTTTTAATTAAATCAAGACTTGTACTACAACGTAAATTTAAAATGTTTATTTATCTATGCCGATTTCCTTGTTGATATCGGTACGCATACAACGTTGATGCCGGTATGCATACAACGACAGATCTCTATTCACATACATGACTACTAATCACAATCGACCCGTATAGAAATGATATCATCGAGAGCAAATGACGGATCATTGGCATTCGACTCTTAACTTATCTGCCGTAACGCACTTCCGTTGCATTTGTACGGGTTTACAACCCTAGTAGCGCCTAGAGAAGTTTTACTTCAATTAATTAATAAAATTATATTAAAAAAGAAGAAGAAATTAATAATCTAGGTGAAGAATGTTGAGATCATTCTAAAATTTTTTAATAGAAAATTTTATTTTTCTTGTCATACTACCAAACCTTTCTTGTTCTGTTTCTCTATTGGAAGAATTATAGGTAATAATATTACAAATTTTAAAGATAACATTAGTAATTTGAAGTATGCCAAATTCTAGCATATGGTTGAATCTTTACAAATTTAACATATTTTTTCTTTTTTCCTTCTCAACTGTTGAATGAATTAACACATATTGTAAGTACAAAACCATTTCTGTTTATAATATAAATAGTATGTATTTATTTTAGTTAGAACGGCGGCTCATCTCTTCATGAATACAAATAAAGTTTATTTGCTCAACGAAAGATAACCAAAACCCTTTTATAACTATTTTCATTCGGATAAAACATTAGCTGATTGTTTGATAAATAAATATCTATATTTATCTATCTCGACATCGAAACATATTATTTTATTAATTAATAACCATTTGATAATTGACATACAAATTTAATAAAAGTTGCACAACAAATTATGTTAATATACGAGTATGTCAATGCTCTTTATTAAAAACATTATTGAATTTTTTCGGCCAATTCTGCCGTACGACAGCCCAATGTTATGGCAAGGCCATGTTATCCTTCAACTTCCATACATTATGCTACTGAATCATACTTAATACTGTCAAAATGTCATGTATTTGCAGTGCATTCAGGCGTTTTGCACATAAACTGCATCGTCACTCGTATGTTATGAATCTGGGTCAGAAAGTCCCAGTTATCTAACATCGTTTTTTTGACGTTAGTGCGGTTTCTAGGTTAGGTTTTCTAACTGACAACCTGCGACAAACGCTTGACTGCACACCAACTACATGGCTTTTGTCAATATTTAGTATGGAAAGTTCTTCATAACATAGCCTTGCCATAACATTGGTGTCTTGTGCGGCAGAATCGGTCCATTAATGGTAATTTTTTTATCTAGACAGATAATATTATTATCGTCTATAAATAAGTATAAGTTTCCTATTCTGTCCGAGGCGTGTATGCGTTGGTTCAATCATCACAAGAAAAACAAAATTAGCCTGATTTTACTATGAAATTTATAGATGAATGTATATATTTATAGAATTAGGAAATGTTTACTTTAAGCTGTGTAAAAAGTTCTTGAAAATGTTTCGAGTTTCTTACCGAAATCGTTAATTTTTCCATCAAATATTAAGCTAAAGTTTGTGATGGGAGGGTGAAAATTTAGGATTGTATGTGTTTTTAAAAAAAACTTAAAAAAATGCTAAAAAATAAAAACTTCGTGGTTTTTATCAAATATTCAAAGATATATCCATGGGTTTTCAAACAAGTTTTTGTCGTTCTATGAATGAAATAAAAAATCGAATTCAAAGTTGTTTTTTTCAAAACTTTTATATCGAAGTGTATGTAACGTTGGTATGGAATCAAAGTAAATTTTATTTAGATTTTTCCTATATATCACAAAAATATTGCTTTCATATAAGGTTTGTGAGTAATTTGACGCAAACCAAAAAAAATGTCCTAAATTTTCTATTTATTGCGAAAGAATGAAAAATCAAATTGAAAGTCGTTATATTCAAAACTTTTATATCGGAGTGTATATGGAAATGTAGTGAATTTTATCTAGTTTTTCCCTATCTAAGTGAGAAAGAGTGTTTCCATTTAAAATTTGTGAGTTATTTGATGAAAAACAAAAAAAAAAAAAAATGCCCCAAACTTTCTATTTATTGCTAAAGAATGAAAAATCAAATTCAAGTTCTTGCCGTTTTATTTTTATCTTAACTTAATAAATACAATTTTGTTTATATTTCTATGGGTTCCGTACCAATATTTGTAATTATTTATGTTCATTACGTAGTTCGAAAAATTTTTCTCGACATTTTGAACAGTATGGATCAACTGACTCTTATGGGTCTTAAAATTTTCAAAAAAAAGAAAAGTTTCAAAAAAGTTAAAAAAATAAAAATGGTGCAAAATATTCAAAATTCTCAAAAAAATCCAACATTTTCAAAATTTTATGAGTTAAAAATTTTAAATTACGATACGGAAAGTTCCAGCAATTTGCCACAAAACCCAATAGCATGAACCACCTATTCACAATGTATATTTCAGGTAATAGCAGGTACTAACTTACCAGAAAAATGTTCATAGGTATAAAGGTTCATAGGTTCATTGTTATTTTAAATTTGGCGCCGGAAAAAATAGAAACGAAGATTATCATTTTTGTATATTAAATGTGTATACCTTAATCGTTTAAGGTGGCGTTCTAAATTAAAATATCCTTCAAAGAGCTTTTATTTCGGTTTATACCTTCGTGCGAAACACAAGTCGGAATTGTAATATTTTGATTTTTTTTTTTAAATAAAGTGCAAGCCAGCAATTGAATAAATATGTTGGAAGATAGTAACAAGCCAGGTTTCACTATGAATATTTATCTCGATGTAGAAGATTTGAATATAACATCGAGTGATTGGATCAAGTATTACTCAGGTCTCAAACAATTTTATAACAAAATTCTGACACATGAAATTACCGGCAATAAGATATCAATTCTATTTAATAATCGGTGTAATTGTTTTGAGGTGATGAAAAATTTTCATGAAAGATTTGATGAATACCCCTGTTCAACAAATGATCCATGCTATCAATTAAAATCCATTGAAGTAATTCAATATGGAAAAAAACTCAGAGTGATAAAAATATGCGCATCTGATAATGCAGATCTATTTGATTTGAATAATGTAAAAAAACGTTTGGAAAAATATGGGTCAGTTCTATACGTTTTCCGAAACAAGAATGAGGGCGTTTGCGATGGAACTATATTAGCTTTTATGGTATTTCATAATGAAAATAGAATCTTGTCTGAGGATGAAGATAATATTACTGAACTTAATTGCCGTCCGAGGATTTTCAGACAATTGTCTTGGGTGACAACAGGAAAACTTTGGAAAATGTTTCAAGGAACTGTTGAAAAATTTATGAAGAAGTCTGATGAATCTGAATATAGTTTTTTCAAGATTTTTGATATAATGAAATTCTTCAAATAAATAATTATATATATATATATATATATATATATATATGTATATATATATATATGTATATATATATATATGTATATATATATATATATATATATATATATATATGACTACAATATTATAAACTTGAAATATTTGTATTTTAGATTCTGAAATAAATAATAAAATAAAAGTTTGAAATTGCTTTTTAATTTGTCATCTTGTAATATGATTATTTTCAGGCAACTTTATATATTTATAATTATAAATAGTCTGAAGGTCAAATTCAGGTAAAATTTGAAACTAGTGGCGTATGACATCGTGCCTTAAGGCAAATTGCTGGAACTTCCCGTACCGTAACAAAATGTTCGAGGAATATTCAGATTATTATAAATATTGTAACATTGTCTAATATTTATAAGAATTATATGAACTAAATTGTAAAGTTAAAAATATTTGTTTAAAGTATAATAGAACTTAAGTCAAAATTATAATTAAAATCTGAATTATTTTCGATATTGCAAAAAAAATCAAAATATTTTTTTTCAGAAGCAATTGTTTTGTCAACACAAGCAGAAAGTTTTTTGAATCTTTCAATTTGGATGCTTAGTTCTCTCAAAAACTGCTCTCATTTGCACATTTAGCTCGGTGTCTCCAAAACGGCTAAACCTGCTTCTGCCAAAAACTAACAACCATTTCTCCCAATCATTACTAATTGAATGTTTTTTAAATCATTCAAATCGGATGCTCCGTTCTCTCAAAAACTCGATTTCTATTTCCTGCACTCTTTGCTACGTATCTCCAAACCGGCTGGACCTTCTTTTGCCAAAAACTAATCAGCACATCTCCCTATCAATAGGAATCGAATGTTTTTTGAACTATTCAAATCGGCGCCCAAAAACGTGAATGAAAACATGCGGGCATACAAAACACACTAAAATTATTTTTTGCTAAAGAATAAATAATCAAATTCAAAATCGTTTTATTCAAAATTTTCATATCGGAGTGTATATGACTGTTGGCATAGAATTGTAAATTTTATCTAGTTTTTAATGCAATATTTTATCTAGTTTCCCTATTTATTTCAAAAAGTGTGTTTTTATATAAAGTTTGTGAGTTAATTTGACAAAAACCAAAAAAATGACCCAAATTTTCTATTTGTTGCTAAACTAGTGGGGCGCATGGCATGGTGCCTTAAGGCAAATTGCTGGAACTTCCCGTACCGTATACATTTGAGGAATGATCGATAATTGTTTTGAAGATTTTCAAATAAATTATTTATTATAAATACATACTGTAAAATTATAAGTGTTTTTTAAATTGGGCGATATTTTATAAACAACTTCTGTTTACAAGATTCCATTATTTTAAATTAGATATTTTTTGATAATTTAGAATTTTTTTCAAAGTTTTGAATTTATTTTCGAACTTTAAATTTTTTTGGAATATAAAAAAACGTTTTTTTAAATATTTTGAGAGTTTGGAAATTTTTGAAAATTTTCTTTTTTTTAATATTCAAAATATTCTCAAATTTTTGTATGAAATCATTTTTTTTTCAATTTTTTAAAATTAAGTTTTTTTTGAAAATTATGAAAAATTTCGAAAATTTGAATTTTTTGAAACTTTGAATTTTTTTTGAAAATTTAGATTTTTGTTTAAATTTACAAATTTACTAAACTTCCTCTAAGAGCATGTTTTGCACACCATCTACTCAAGCAAAATGTTTTTCGAATTAATCTAATCGGATAATCCGTTCTCTCAAAAACTGCATAACCGTTTTTACACCTTTTACGCTCCATACCTCCGTAACGGCAAAATTGCCTTTGGCAAAAACGCCTCGCGATCGAGTACAAACTATAACTAACTCCATACTGTCGAAAATGTCGATGACATTTGTTTGAACCATATAAAAAACTTTCAAATTCAAATGGGTACACATTATTAAAATCTCTATAAAATATCTGATAATTTGATGTACATATATCCAATAAACATTTGGGACAGCCAAATGACATTTTTTTAAATTATTTTTATTGAGAGTCCTTTACCGCTAAACCTGCCTTCCCAAAAATTTAATCAGTTCTTCATCTTATCAATACAAGTAAAACGCTTTTTGAATTATTAAAATCGGGCGCTTTGTTCTCTTAAAAACTGAGTTACTGTTTGTGGCACCTTTTGCCCCGTAACTTCGGACCGGCTAGACCTGCTTTTGCCAAAAACTAATCAGCACGTCTCCACATCAATACGAATCGAATGTTTTTTGAATTATTCAAATCGGTTAATCGGTGTTCCCGAAATCGTCGACAAAAATTTATATCCGTACACACACATACATCCATTTTTTCTAAAATATGCCAAAATGTTCAGAAACCTCTGAAACGTAAAACTTCCTGCGGGAAGTTAATAATGGAAAATCGAATTCAAGTTTTTGCCGTTTTACTTTTATCAAATATTCAAAGATATCTCTATTCATGAATTTTTGAACAAAGTTTTTGTCGTTTTATTTTATCTTAACTTAATAAAAACAGTTTTGTTTATATTTCTCTGGGTTCCGTACCAAGATTTGTAATTATTCATGTTAAACAGTTTGGATCAACTGACTCCTATGAGTCACAAAATTTTCAAAAAAAAAAAATGTTCAAATAATTCAAAATGCTTAAGAAAATCCAACATTTTTTAAATTTAATAACTTCAAAATTTTAAATTACGGTACGGAAAGTTCCAGCAATTTGTCATGAGGCACAATTGCATGCACCACCTATTCACAATGTATATTTTAGGTAATAACAGGTACTAACTTAACAGAAAAATGATCATAGGTATAAAGTTCATTGTTATTTTAAATTTGGCGCCGGAAAAAATAGAAACGAAGATTATCATTTATGTATATTAAATGTGTATACCTTAATTCTTTAAGGTGGCGCTCGATATTAAAATATCCTTCAAGAAGCTTTCATTTTGGTTTATACCTTTGTGCGAAACACAAGTCGGAATTGTAATAAGTTGATTTTTTTTAAAATAAAGTGCAAGCAAGTAATTGAATAAATATGTTGGAAGATAGTAGCAAGCCAGGTTTCACTATGAATATTTATCTCGATGTAGAAAATTTGAATATAACATCGAGCAATTATATCAATAAATACTTCGGTCCGGGCGGTTTTCACCACAATATTCTAACACATGGAATAACCGGCTGCAGAATATCAATTCTATTTGACAATCAGTCAAATTGTTTTGATGTTATACAAAGTTTTTCCAGAGAATTATACTATCCAAATACAGATTCTTCACCACGAGTATGTAATATTGAAGTAATCCAAAATGGGAAAAAACTGAGAGTGATAAGAGTACGTCCATCTGGTGATGCAGATCTATTTGATTTGAATAATATAAAAAAACGTTTGGAAAAATATGGATCAGTTCTATACGTTTTCCGAAACAAGTATGAGGGCGTTTGCGATGGAACTATATTTGCTTTTATGGTGTTTCATGATGAAAATACAATCATATCTGGGAATGAAGAAAATATTACTGAAATTCAATGCCACCCGAGGAATTTCAGACAACTGTCTCAGGAAACAACAAAAAAACTTTGGCCAATATTTCTTGAAATTGTTGAAAAGTATACGAAGAAAACTGTCGAGCTCAACAAACCTGATTGTTGACGAAAGAAAATTCTTAAAAAAAATAAATAATTTGGTTGGAAACTTTAGTTGGAGTTTTTTTTATCAATTTGGAAGCATTTGAGCCCCTGGGAGCAAGGAAATACCAAAACATCCATACTAAGGACCACCCGACTGCAATATTTTGAAATATAAATATTTATTTGTATTTTAAACTCTGGAATAAAAATAAAACAAAAGTTTGCAATTGCTTTTTAATTTGTTATCTTGTAATATGATTATTTTCAGGCAACTTATTATATTTATAATTATTAAAAGTCTGAAGGTCAGATTCAGGTAAAGATTGAAATGAAATTAAATTTCAATTTTAAAGTTTGTAGAAATGCTCTAATTTTTTAGAACCAGATAAATTTGAATCAATTTCTTATCTTTATTTAAATTTTTGCTTAAATTTTAGCCAAAAATTTGTGATATCTTGCACAAAGTTTCTACTTGTTTTTTCGAGACAATTTGTCATTAATATAATTCGTAATGTAATTTAAATTTATATTTTTTCAGTACAAATTAGATTTGTGTATATCGAGTTTGTTTCAATTTTTTTAAAAATATTCGATCAAGATATTCGAAATGTAACATTAATATTTTTTTCAAATATAAATATAAATATATAAATATATATATATATATATATATACCAATATAAATATATAAATATAAATATATTCAACTTCAAATATAAATTTTAATTGATATTATCCTCTGTTAAAATCAATTTATTTCTTTCTGAATGGTCAAAGCCATTTTATTTTTTAAACTGTCTAATTTTGTTTTATTTATATATGACTAATGTAATTTTTGATTATAAACTGTGATTTATAATTTTTTTGGGATCTTGTAGTATCTAAAAAACACGATGAACAATTCAAATGTAAATCATAAATTAATTCTCGAAGTTTTCATTGTCATAGAGTTTTGTTTTCTTACTGTCAAAATTCATATTAAATTTCTGAAATTTTTAAATTTCAAATATGAAGAGAAATTTTTAATATTGCTTAAAACCTAAGTTGGCTATAAATGTACACGATGAGCCAAAAAAAATTAAAATCAGTTCAGCAGTTTAGGAGTCTATTCAAGTCAAACATCGCCATACGTATTTTACATATATATATAATATTATATATATATATATATATTATATATATATTATAGAATTTTATGATATGAGTGGAACGAATATTAATTGTTTAATATGAACAAAACAGCACTCAGATTTGTTTAACACAACTTTATTTTATGATTACAGACGTTTCGAGACCATGGTGTGTCTCATCTTCAGTGTAATTTCAAAAACAGTTACTTATATACTACACATTCTTTAATAATTTATTTAAATTTCATTTAATTTTTGGTATACAAAAAACACCAACTATTCCTTGCAATGCTTGACACCGTACTAAAGAAACATATAACGCTTACAGAATATTCTAAACAAATTTGAAGTACTTATATAGATGGAGACAGAGAGGGTATCATTATAATGTAAACAGAAGGAGTGCTATCGCATACAAAATCGATAAAAATGAAAAAACAAATTAATTTATTGAAAAGAATAAGATAAATGAAAAAATTTATAAATTATTAATGATGTTTATATAAGTGTCATGTAAAATATTTGTGTCGGTTCTTAGATTTATGCTATTGTTAGTCCGAACTATTAACATTGATTCTGCCATGCTCCGTTTAAATAAGTCTTTCTCATGGAATAAAATTTGGGGATTGTCAAATCAACTTATGGTTGTTGATATTAGCATGATCCACAAGTGTACTTTTAAATTTTTTGTTATCTATTTTTTCACATTGTAATTCATGTTGCCTGAGTCTCTTTTCTAAGTTCTGGCAGGTCTGGCCAATATAAGAGCAATTGCAATCCAACATTTACTTTATAAACTATATCTTTCTTTTTTGTTAATGGAGTTTCATCTTTAATTTTGGAATATAAAAATTTTAATTGTTTTAATGGAGAAAAAGTAATACGAATATTGTGTTTTTTGAAAAGTCTTTTTGATAATTGGTTAAAATTATTGTCAAGATATGGAAAATTAATGAAAAAAGTTTTTTCAGGAACACTTGTTTTGCCAAGCTCTTGGAAGATTGGAACATCATTAATAATTTATAAATTTTTTCATTTATCTTATTCTTTTCAATAAATTAATTTGTTTTTTCATTTTTATCGATTTTGTATGCGATAGCACTCCTTCTGTTTACATTATAATGATACCCTCTCTGTCTCCATCTATATAAGTACTTCAAATTTGTTTAGAATATTTCTGTAAGCGTTATATGTTTCTTTAGTACGGTGTCAAGCATTGCAAGGAATAGTTGGTGTTTTTTGTATACCAAAAATTAAATGAAATTTAAATAAATTATTAAAGAATGTGTAGTATATAAGTAACTGTTTTTGAAATTACACTGAAGATGAGACACACCATGGTCTCGAAACGTCTGTAATCATAAAATAAAGTTGTGTTAACCAAATCTGAGTGCTGTTTTGTTCATATTAAACAATTAATTATATATATATATATATATATATATATATATATACATGATTATAAATATTAACAATTTGGAATAAAATATTTTTACTAATGAATGAAATGTTAGTAGTAGTATTATTATAAAAATACAAATTTTATATTAATTTATATTTTATAGGAAAATTTTAGGCAGAACCAGGATTTAACAGTTTTGTTTATAAGGAGATTGCATTAGTAAGAATTTTAGACACACTTTTATTGAATTTATATTAAAGGGTTTTGAATAGAATATTTTAATTGAAAATTAAGCATTTGTTGACAATCGATCCTTTTTGTCCCTTTATACCTAAAAAACCGTTAGTTGAAAATTCGAAACAAATGCCGACCATACACCGTTGCCAATATAATAATTTTTGCAGAAGTAATTGCATGCAATGTTTTCATAATTATATATATACGTATATATATATATATATATATATATATATATATATATATATTCAATAGATAAGTCCTGGATTTTTTCAATATATTGATTGTTTCTTTTCCGAACAGTAAATCCAATAATAAAAAACATTTGTTTTTTGAAGATGTTTAATACGACGTTTCGGAACTAGGTACAACAAATTGTTTTTTATTATTGGATTTACTGTTCGGAAAAGAAACAATCAATATATATATATATATATATATACGTATATATATATATATAGATATATATATATATATATATATATATGTGTGTGTGAGTGTGTAATTTGAGGGCGTTACATCAATAAAAATAGTATGAGAGTTTTTAGGAATTTATTTAAAATACATACGTTTCGGCTAGCATCTTAGCCTTCATTCAGTGGCAATCAATTTAACTATAAAAACTAAAACAAAATAAATAATATGTAAGAAATTTCACAGAATAATAATAATAATAAAAAACACAATCTTGTATCCTAACATAACATATGAAACCATTATTAATCCAAGGTATAAGTATGTGCACATTGAAAAAATATATATTTTTTAATATCACAAATGGTAAAACACACTAATAACCATGATAACTTAACAAGTTGTCAAATCTGTGTATTTACTGTTCGGAGTTTGAGATAGAAATGTCACATTTTTTCTTGAAGCAGTTTATAGCATTTGTTCAAATTTTACAGAAAATTGAAAGAGCGATGGAATCTTGTCTTTTTTCTAAGAAATTTTGGCACGTTATTTAGGAACCACGTGTTTGTTTCGTTCAGGGCCGTTTTGTCAAAATGTTTGTTTATGACTCTGTCGTTATGTAATTGTAAAAACAACCCCTCAGCGAACCTTCGTTTAATTACATTCTTTTCAAAATGTAAAATTTTTGGGTTGAAAAATCTCTATTATGGTTTAAATTATTAATAGGTTCGGTTAACATCGTATTAAATTGTTTGGGATTTTTTGAGTTATTTTTATGCTGATAAAGATGTTTACTCATGTTTTGGCTAGTTTCTCTGGCTGTAATAAGTATAAATATTGTTTACATTCCTATGGGTTCCGTACCAATGTTCATCCGTTAGACAGTGACGCGGCGCTTACGCGCTTCGATATTTCGTCTCTATGCAGTTAAAGCAGTACGATTGCTTTGATAAAAAAAGTTCAGATTTTCCATAATATGTCAAAATAAAGAAAACATTTTTTTTCAAAATTTTTTTTTTTCAAAAATAAGTAAGATTTTGTCAAAAATTTATAGTTTCTCAAAAATCTAATTTTTTCGAAGTAATTTTTTTTAAATGTTAATCTTTAAAAAAAAACAATAATTTTTGGTACGGAAAGTTCCAGCAATTTGCTCTAAGGCCCCACTAGTTAAAATTTTATAAATTCGAAATTTTAAATTACGGTACGGAAAGTTCCAGCAATTTGCCATATGGCACAATTGCATGCACCACCTATTTACAATTTATATTTCAGGTAATAACAGGTACTAACTCAGCCAAAAAATGATCATAGGTATAAAGTTCATTGTTATTTTAAATTTGGCGCTGGAAAAAATAGAAACGAAGAGTATCATTTTTGTATATTGAATGTGTATACCTTAATCCTTTAAGGTGGCGTTCTAAATTAAAATATCCTTCAAAGAGCTTTTATTTCGGTTTATACCTTCGTGCGAAACACAAGTCGGAATTGTAATATTTTGATTTTTTTTTTTAAATAAAGTGCAAGCCAGCAATTGAATAAATATGTTGGAAGATAGTAACAAACCAGGGTTCACTATGAATATTAATTGCAAATTCACAGATATGAATACAACATCGAGTGATTGGATCAAGAATTACTCAGGTCTCGATGATTTTCACCACAATATTCTAACACATAGATTAACCGGCAGCAGAATGTCAATTCTATTTGACAATCAGTCAAATTGTTTTGATGTAATACAAAGTTTTTCTAAAAAATTTGATGCTTTATACTACCCAAGAACAGATGCTTTACCACGAATGAATTATATTGAAGTTATTCAAAATGGGAAAAAACTCAGAGTGATAAAAATATGTCCATCTGATGATGCAGATCTATTTGATTTGAATAATATAAAAAAACGTTTGGACAAATATGGTTCAGTTCTATACGTTTTCCGAAACAAACATAGGGGCATTTGCGATGGAACTATGTTAGCTTTTATGGTATTCCATGATGAAAATACAATCTTATCTAATGATGGGAAAACCATTCTTGAAACTCAATACCATCCGAGGAATTTCAGACAATTGTCTCAGGAGACAACAAAAAAACTTTGGCCAATGTTTCTTGAAATTGTTGAAAAGGATACGAAGGAATCTGTCGAAGTCAAGGTCGAACGAACCTGATAGTTGGCGAAAGAAAATTCTTCAAAAAAATAAATAATTTGGTTGGAAACTTTAGTTGGAGTTTTTTTTATCAATTTGGAAGCATTTGAGCCCCTGGGGGCAAGGAAATACCAAAACATCCATACTAAGGACCTCCCGACTGCAATATTTTGAAATATAAATATTTATTTGTATTTTAAACTCTGGAATAAAAATAAAACAAAAGTTTGAAATTGCTTTTTAATTTGTCATCTTGTAATATGTTTATTTTCAGGCAACTTTATATATTTATAATTATTAATAGTCTGTAGGTCAAATTCAGGTAAAACTAGAAATAAAATTAATGTTCAACCATAAAGTTTGTAGAAATGTTCTGATTTTTTAGAACCCTGAAAATTGGAATCAATTTTTTAATTTAATCTAAATTTTTGCTTAAATTTGTGGCCAATATGCCAAACAGTTTCTATTTTTTTTTCAAGTCAATTTAAATTTATACTATTCTCAGTACAAGTTAAATTTGTGTATATAGATCGAGTTCTTTTCAAAATTTTGAAAAATATTCGATCGAAATATTCGAAATGTAACATTAATTTTTTTTTCAAATTTAAATATAAAGATATAAAAAATATATAAATATAAACATGTATAAATATATATATATATATATATATATAAATATATAAATATATAAAATTTAAATAATATAAATATAAATATAAATATAACAAATATAAAAAATATTTGACATTTTTTACAAATAATTTTATTTTTCAAATATAAATTCTAATTCATATTTAATTTTTTTTTAATTGGTCAAAACCATTTTATTTTTTAAACTATATATATATTTTTTTTATTCATGACTAATGTAATTTTTGACTATAAATTGTGATTTATAATATCTTTGGTATCTTGTAATATCTAAAAAATATATACGGTAAACAAATTATATGTAAATCATAAATCAATTAATCTCGAAGTTTCCACTGAGTTTTGTTTTCTTACTTCAAAGTTCATAGAAATTTCTAAATTTTTTATAAAGCAAATATGAACGGAAATTTTTAATATTGCCCAAAACCTAAGTTAGATATAAGTGCATAGTGTGAGCCAAAAAAAATTAAAATCGGTTCAGTAGTTTGAGAATCTATTAAGGTCAAACGTATTTTATATATATATATATATATATATATATATATATATATATATATATATATGCAGATATATATATATATATATATATATATATACATGATTATAAATATTAACAATTTGGAATAAAATATTTTTACTAATAAATAAAATGTTAGTAGTAGTATTATTATAAAAATACAAATTTCAGATTAATTTATATTTTATAGGAAAATTTTAGGCAGAACCAGAATTTAACAGTTTTGTTTATAAGGAGATTGCATTAGGAAGAATTTTAGACACACTTTTATTGAATTTATATTAAAGGGTTTTGAATGGAATATTTTAATTGTATAGGAAGTATTTGATATTACAGGGCCTTTTTGTCCCTTTATACCTAAAAAAAAACTGTTAGTTGAACATTCGAACCAAATACCGATCCTACACCGTTACCAAATATAATAAATTTTGCAAAAGTAATTTCATGCAATGTTGTCACCTTTATCAATATTTAGAATGGGATAAATTATGTAAGCTCTTTAATTCAGATCTTTAATTTATATTTTATTTATTTTTTGGGTAATATAAATTTTAGGGAAATTTTTATCAATTAAACTGTATATTGTCCATCAGATTAAAATTTTAATTCAGTGGATTTTAATAAATTTATATATATATATATATATATATATATATATATATATATATATGTATATATATTAAATACTACTGATATAACATAATTTTTACCTGTATATGCATTTCCAATACCAAAGTACATATTTATTCTATAAATTGATAAAATTGAAATGGCTCACCTGAAACAAAAGAAAAATGAACAATTATAATAAAGTACTTTTAATTTTAAAAAATCGTAAAATAATATTGATTGCATTATTATAAAAATTTTAGACATAAGTACAAAAGTTATTATTTTCAACCAGATACTATTATAATATTGAAAAAATATGTAAAAAAAACTTTCTACTATCTCTGTAAAAATAAAAAATGTTTTACGACAGGACTTCTTCTAACATAAATTTTTATTATAGATCTCATACGTGCATTTTTTTAAATTAAATTAAGGAATATAATATTTTTTTAATGATAGAAAATTATACATCACCAAATAATTCTACGACTAAATCTCTCGATTTTTTTATTTTTATTTATTTATATTTAAATTACAATATGTCTTATAATTAAAAGACATTTAGTAAATATTTTGAGACTTAACCTAGTTATAATGTTTTTAGAGAACCACCCATTGGTACGTTTTCTAATTTATGAAAATATGTACTAAATTTGATGATAATTAAATCTTTAGAATAATTTTTTAAAATTAAGATTGACTTGATTGACAGAACAAAACTTACTATTAAAATATCAGTTTACGTTGTTGCGGAACATACAGACGACACAAAACAAAGCACAGTGGATTGCACATTCATTGTTTTATATAATTATTATTAGAAACTTTTGGATTTTCTAATAAAAATTAATTAGAAAATTTTGGATGAATTTATAAACATTGTATATCTTATTCCTACCATTAACTTATATATAATTTAAATCTAATAATAATTATAGGTAATTATACAAGACCAAACATTTTTTACTTTTTGATTCTTAAAATTCAGACATTCAGATAAACTTACAGATATTTTAAGTGTATTCTTCATTGCATTTCATATTCAAAAAAAAAAATCAATTCAGATCTAATAATATTCTGGTATAACACTAATAATAGAAAATTATATAGGATTAAAAATCTTTCTATGTCTTTTTTCAAAATAATTTAAAAAATGAATATAATTAGTGTGTAGTACCTATAGTATATATAATTTTCTATTCTCGAGCAAAGGTGCACTTTATTACCTGAATTTCTACATAATACAATGTAGTCGTAAAAATAAATTATTATTACACTCTATAAAACGATCATCATCATTTTCATTTTACTACCGTTTTGACTTGAAAAAATAGACCGACCTCTAATGTTTAGTGCTTACTCAAATTAAAACTAGAGGGTGCTCAAAACAAATTGCTGATCGTGGCTCAAGGCAAATTGCTGTACCGAAAATCAAAATTTTTATAAAAGCTTTAAAATTTGTATCAGAACAGACACACAATCTATTTTTTCTAAGGTATGCCAGAATGTTCAGAAACCTTTGAAACGTAAGGTTGTATAAGAATGTTCATTTTTGATTTAGTTTCGACTTTCCAATTACACAAGGAAAAGGGAAAAGTTTTCAACTAAAAAAGTCACAACATTAAAAAAAAACATTGATGTTGAAGTTAGTGGAGTAATTTCAATAACAATCTATAACACATAATTTTTTTATGTGTTATATAAAAATAAACTAAATGATATACATTTTCAGTGACCTTTCTTATTTAATTCTGCTTTATCAATATACATTGTTATCGGATTTTGTGGTTTGTTCAGGGTCAACGGTAGTGCTTTGTTTTGTGTTGTCTGTAATTTTCGCAAGTTTGTGTTGAAAGTCGCGATTCACACTACAACTACGTCTGTTCAAGATCATTATAACAAATATTAATAAAACTTCGATATTCCTAAAAAAATCATGAATTGTTTATGGTTTTTGAACGGATCAAATCGGTAAATGACAAAAGTTGTTTTCCATAACTTTTAATATGAAGTACTAATTTTAAGTAAAAATTCTCAGTTTTCAGCTTTCTTATGTAATATTACACAGTAGCTTGTTAGAGTTATTAGGTCTTATGGTTCGTTCAGTGCCAATGGTAATGCTTTGTTTTGTGTTGTCTGTAATTTATGCAAGTTTGACTTGAAAGTAGACTTTTTTATGTAATATTACATAGTAGCTAATAGTTCGACAAGTTATTAGATCTCAAGGTTTGTTCAGTGCCAATGGTCGTGCTTTGTTTTGTGTTGTCTGTAATTTCCGCTAGTTTATTTTGGAAGTGAGCTCTTTAACTTTCCTAGTGCAAAAAAAAACAAATGTTCACTCAAAATCTTATTCTATGTTTCACAGAATAATTTACTGAAAGTTATAACTCAAATACTCATCAATAGAGTAAAAAACTTGCTCTTTAAAAAATGTGTTAAGTAAAAGAGAGAACCATCATTATAAAAAATATTAATAAAATCTCCAGAATATCTTCCCAGCTCTCGGATAACTACTTCTATAACATACCTCGACCACACACCCTCTACCTGCGCCATCTATTGTTATCGTTTGCTTTCACTTACAAATTCTGGTTAATGATAATTAAGTTCCCCTTCGGGTGCATCCGGTGCCGAAGATTATAAGCGGAAACTAGGAGTCGGATTTGTCCGGAAAAAGATAAACATATTTATTTTGAGGGGACTTTGTATTGTTTGCTCGGCAGAGATCGAGGAGATTCGGGATGAAAAATAGAGTGTTGTAATTGTAAACTAGTGGGGCGCATGACATCGTGCCTCAAGACAAATTGCTGGAATTTTCCGTACCAAAATTTTTTTTTTTTTAAAAAGATTAAAATTTTTGAGAAAAATTTACTCTGAAAAAATTAGATTTTTGAGAAACTATAAATTTTTGACAAATATTTATGAATAAAAGACTTTATGAATAAAAATTTATTTTGAAATATTTTAAACATTCTGAACTTTTTTTCAAAGCAATCGTACTGCTTTAACTGCATAGAGACGAAATGAATAAACTGTCTAATGAATAAACATTGGTACAGAACCCATAGAAATGTAAACGAAATTTATACTTATTGTTAAAATCTCTATAAAATATCTGATAATTTGATGCACATATGTCTAATGTTCATTTTTGACCGCCAAATGGCACTATTTTTACTTCTTTTACTAAATCTCTGAAACCGCTAGACCTGCCTCCATGAAAATTTGATCAGTTCTTTATCTTGTCAATACAATACAAGTCAAATCGGATGCTCCGTTTTCTTAAAAACTGAGTTTTTGGCACTTTTTGCCCCATATCTTCGGAACGGCTAGACCTGCCTTCACCAAAAACTAATCAGCACGTCTCCTTATTAATATGAATCGAATGTTCTTTGAATTATTCAAATCGCTTCATCCGTGTTCCTATAAATTTGTACCCGCACACACACACATACACGCACACACACACACATACATCCAATTTTTCTAAAGTATGCCAAAATGTTCAGAAACTTCTTAAACGTAAAGATATATAAAAATTTTCATTTTCGTTTTTTTACGATTACTATAACTTGCCCTACGGGAAGTTAATATAGAATTGTTATAGTTTTTAGGAAATACAATTAGGTGTAATCGGCATTTAGCTTTCGGGTAATGTGCTAAAACTTCTCGATATGTGTTAATATCTGCATAATCATTACGATTTAAGATTTATGGATCACACTTATTTCATCAAAAAATCCGATTCGCTAATTTTATGTTTTCTCGACATTTCAAGCTATTCTGAATTGAATGATACCAAATTTGGAAAAAGTATGTGCGTGTGTATGTTTGTATGTGTGTACAGATTTTTTGCCGTAAATTGACATTTTTTTCAAAAACGCCTGAACCGATTTCATAAATTTAAAAGCCATCTGATGTATCTCAATGAGGACTATAATTTGTCAGTTTTGTGAGACGATCTGCCGAGCCGTTTCTTTGTAATTTGAAAAAGAGTGTTAAACTTTTCGTCCATTTTGTGCTCATTCTACCGAATCGATTTTAAAAAATCAAAAACTGTTCGAAAGATATTAGTTGGGAATGATACTGATTAGTTTTAGGTGAAAATCTACGGAGCCGTTTTTTATAATTAACTGTTGACAAATAAGTTTAAGCCGATTTTCATGAAACTTTTTTTTGGCGATATATATCATGGTCTTATAGAACTTACTGAAATATTACGGCCTTACGACAAGTAGTTTAATTTTAAAAATTCATCAAAGTTTGAGAAAATAAGTAGTTTTGTTGACGTTTGTTAAAATTAAAATTAGACGATTTACTTGGTATAACGAAAAAAGACTTGGTCTTAGTGAACATACTGAACCATTAACGTCCTACAAAAACTGGTTCAATTATAAAAATTATTGATTTATGATAATTTGCTTTTAGAAAATACTCCGAGTTAACGTGTTCGTTCATTTTCAATTATGTGTAATTTTCCAATTTGGGAATTTGAAAAAAAAATATTATATTTATTTTATGCGCTTTAAAACTACATTATTAAATTTATTGATATGTGAAAAAAAAACAAAAAAAAAGTTTTTTTCAATTAGTTATGAGCGTTTAAAATTGATTAAATTCAAAAGTTAGTCATGTGACCGTTAACGGCTACCGTGCCTGTGACGTCACATTGTAATTGCAGCCACACAACATCGCAGTGCCGTTACTCTATTAGTGCAGTTCTTACGACTATATTTTACGGAACTTGATAAACACGTGGTAAATTTTCTTTTAAAACGATTTGTTGAAGTTAATTTAGTTCAACTATGTGTGATAAAGGATTTATAAAAGCAAATTCTGATAATGTTCCTAATATTGATATATTTATGGTAGCCGAACTTTTAAAAAATGATGTTCGGTTTAATTCTGCGGAAGTTCGAGACGCCAAGGCATTGATGTAATAAGTCTGTTAAAAAATATTATAAATCACAATATTTAAGTATTAATTTTATATTGAATTAAATTACCTAATAAATTAATTTTAGAGCATCGCGTGAAAGTTACGGCGACAAAGCTGTGGGTTATGCTCAACTTAGTCGTAAAAATGAAATTTGTATTTTAAAAGCACGTGTATCTCCAGAAAATCGAGTTCGAAGCAAAGCCTTTTTAATTACATTAACAATTAATGAGTCAAAAATCACGCTCATCTTCGATATAATATATGTCACAAAAAACGCGTGGTACACTTTTTTGCCGAAGGGCAAAATAAACTTAAAGTGTAATGCTCAAATGCAACTGCAATTGTTAATGACAGGTAAAAGAAAGGAAATCTTTTGTGTTGCCAATCAAAACTTTGAAGACAATCAAAAAATTTATGTTAGCGTATTAATATATGATGATGCAAACACTCAAGATCTCATTAAAAAATGTATAGTATTCTGGTTCAAAAATATATACTCAAAGCTGTTCAACTCTGTACAAAGTTAATAAAGTTAAAGTCTTAATTAGTTATTATTCAATATATTTTGATGATATGATACAAATGCAATAAATGATAAAGGTATAATAAATAAATAAAATAATAAATATATGAAATATACATTTAGCCATTTCTTTTGTCATGAAAATATTCTTAAATATTCTTCTTCTTATTCTTCTAAATTTAACTTGAAATTATAGGTTTTTGTAAATTCATTAGTGCTGCTGCGATGATAACAATGAAGTCTACAACAGCGAAACATTTTACATTTGACATTTTTTTTATATATTTTTGAATATTTAGCAATGACAAACGATATTATACAAAGCTCAAAGCATAGCGCATGTTCAAAGCTGTATACTACTATGATCACCCGTAACAGTATGACGTCACACGCGCTTGGCTTCGTTCGGGATTTGTCGGCGCTCTTCGGTACCGAATTCAAAACTCAAATTTTAATTTGGTATAACTTTTTAATTATTGCGAGAAAAAGAAAAAGAAAAAAACTTTGTTATAAAACTTGTATATGATCTTTCCATTAAAAAAATAAAAAAAAATTATTCAAATACCTAATTCCACTTGGAATACTTCTAATCACTTATACATTATTTTGTTTATTATTGATTAAGTCGATTATTTACACGTATCGGGAAGTTCATGTAACTTGCCTCAAGGCTAAATACCAAAACCAACTAGTTTCTACAATATTACTATATTTTTATAATCACATACGTCCTAAAAAATTCCCATAACAAACTTCAGAAAGATTCATCAAAATCCGAATGAACGTTTAGGAGTATATTTACATACATCATTATAGAAGAATTTTATATAATGTCATGGCAGTTCTTATTGTCACAGTTGTTATAATAATGCTCACAAAACATATTTTGCTTAAACTACATTAGAGCCATCTAAAAATAGCACCAACATAGACTTGTCATTTACAACACATGTGTCCCAAATGCATCCAAAATCCATTCAAAATCCATCCCCAACCCCGAATTCACCTGCAATTTTTCCTTGTAAAAAAAAGCTCACATATCCTCCTCGTGGCCATTATTTCAAGCAGAGCACTCGGATTAATGTTACACAAGTACCGACATTTATAGTCCCCATTTCCATTTAATCACAACATTCCTGTCGCTTGTCGCACCCCCCGCCCCACCTGAGGGCTAGGAAAAAGGGATTAGCGCTATGGCGACGTGAAAAAACACAGGTGTCGCTAAAAGTTCGCGGGGGGGCGGCTGTTTTAGGTAAAAGCTCGACTCCGCTCGGCTGTCTAATTTATCACCGGGAGGATATAACTCAAAAATTTGTGAGCTTTTTAATAGTGTAGATAGAAAGAAACATATATTTAACTTCCCGAACGAGAATTTTATGTTTTCATCAAATAATCCGATTCGCTAATTTTGTGTTTTCTCGACGTTTCAAACTATTCTGAATCGAATGAGACCAAATTTGGAAAAAGTGTGTGTGTGTGTGAACAGATTTTTTGCTGTAAATCGATGTTTTCTCAAAAACGACTAAACCGATTTTAAAAATCTAAAAGCCATTCGATGTATTTCGACGAGGACTATCGTTTGTCAGTTTTGTCGGACGATCGGCCTAGACGTTTCTTTATAAATAGCAGAAATGTGTAAAATTTTTCGTATACGTTTTAGCCCGCAATTCTGAACCGATTATGAAAATTCAAAAACCGTTCGAAAGATATTGGTGGGGAATCGTGCTGATTAGTTTTTGGTAAAGATCGGCCGAACCGTTTTCATGTAATAAAGTGTTAAAAAAATTTATTTCGACGATTTTTATTATTATTTTTTTAGATACTATAGTCTTCTAGATCATACTAAAATATTATGGCCCTACGACAATTAGTTTAACTTTGAAACTTCGTCGAAATTTGCAAAAATTGGTATCGTTTTTTTGACACTTGTCAAAATTAGACCTTACATCGACGTTTTCTCTAAAACGCCTGAACCGATTTCAGAAATTTAAAAGCCATTTGATGTATTTCGATGAGGACTATCGTTTGTCAGTTTTGTGCGACGATCTGCCAATCCGTTTCTTTGTAATTTGAAAAAAAGTGTTAAACTTTTCGTCCACATTTAAGCTCATCCTACCGAATCGATTTTAAAAAATCAAAAACTGTTTGAAAGATATTAGTTGGGAATGGTACTGATTAGTTTTAGGTGAAAATCTACCGAGCCGTTTTCTTGTAATTAACTGTTGAAAAAAAAATTAAGCCGATTTTCATGGAATTTTTTTAGCAATATACGAGCAATATATATATGTATATCATGGTCTTATAAAACTTACTGAAATATTACGGCCTTACGACAAGTAGTTTAATTTTAAAAATTCATCAAAGTTTGAGAAAATGAGTAGTTTTTTAGATGTTAGCTAAAATTAAAATTAGACGATTTACTTGGTATAACAATATAGTACTTGGTTTTAATGAACATACTAAACCATTAAAATCCTACGGAAACTAGTTAAAATATTATAATTGTTGATTTTTGAAAAGTTGCTTTTTAAAAATACTCCGAGTTAACGTGTTCGTTTGTTTTCAATTATGTGTAATAAATTCACTCATAAATTAATTTATTTTTTATTGATTAAGTCGATTATGTACACATATCGGGAAGTTCATGTAACTTGCCTCAAGGCTAAATACCAATACCAACTAGTTTGGTTTTAGTTAACTGAATACTTGTTACTTGGGACTGCTTAATGTTATCTCCATAATGCCATGTAACCGAGATTATCTAAAACACTTATAGTACCATTTTAAAGTAAACTAGTTGGTATTAGTATTTTGCCTTGAGGCGAGTTACATGAACTTCCCGATATATGTAAATAATCGACTTAATCAATAAAAACTAAATTAAGCGATTAAAAGTATTCCGAGTGGATTTGTTACACATAATTGAAAACGAACGAACACGTTAACTCGGAGTATTTTCTAAGAGCAAATTTTCACAAATCAACAATTTTTATAATTGAACCAGTTTTTGTAAGACTTTAATGGTTTAGTAAGTTCATTAAGGCCAAGTACTAAGTAAATCGTCTAATTTTAATTTGAACAAACGTCAAAAAAACTACCCATTTTCTCTAACTTTGATAAATTTTTAAAATTAAACTAAAGGCCGTAATATTTTAGTAAGTTCTATAAGACCATGATATATATCGCCAAAGAAAGTTCCATAAAAATCGGCTTAAATTTTTTTTTCAACAGTTACTTACAAGAAAACGGCTCGGTAGATTTTCACCTAAAATTAATCAGTACCATTCCCAACTAATATCTTTCGAACAGTTTTTGATTTTTTAAAATCGGTTCGGTAGGATGAGCTTAAATGTGGACGAAAAGTTTAACACTTTTTTTCGAATTACAAAGAAATGGCTTGTCAGATCGTTGCACAAAACTGACAAACGATAGTCCTCAGCGAAATACATCAAATGGCTTTTAAATTTCTAAAATCGGT
Source organism: Ctenocephalides felis (assembly GCF_003426905.1). Lineage (NCBI taxonomy): Eukaryota > Metazoa > Arthropoda > Insecta > Siphonaptera > Pulicidae > Ctenocephalides > Ctenocephalides felis. The sequence goes on along the minus strand of NW_020539727.1, from coordinate 12,951,830 downwards.
TCAGGCGTTTTTGAGAAAACATCGATCAAAAGTCTAATTTTGACAAATGCCAAAAAGACCATACTGATTTTTGCAAACTTTGACGAATTTTTAAAGCTGAACCAGTTGTCGTAGGACCGTAATATTTTAGTATGATCTAGAAGACTATGGTATCTATCGTCAAAAAAATAATCATAAAAATCGTCAAAATTTTTTTTTTTTAAACTTTATTACAAGAAAACGGCCCGGCCGATCTCTACCAAAAACTAATCAGCACGATTCCCAACCAATATCTTTCGAACGGTTTTTGAATTTTCAAAATCGATTCAGAATTGCGGGCTAAAACGTAGACGAAAAATTTTTCACTTTTCTGCCATTTATAAAGAAACAGCTTGGCCGATCGTCGCACAAAACTGACAAACAATAGTTCTCGTCGAGATACATCGAATGGCTTTTAAATTTTTGAAATCGACCCAGCCGTTTTCGAGAAAACGTCGATTTACGGCAAAAAATCTGTTCACATACACACACACACACACACACACATACTTTTTCCAAATTTGGTCTCATTCGATTCAGAATGGCTTGAAACGTCGAGAAAACATAAAATTAGAGAATCGGATTTTTTTATGAAAACATAAACTTCTCCTTCGGGAAGTTAAAAATACACATTATATATCTGTAAGTTTTTCTACATGTTTATATTTGATTTTTTAAATCATTTTAAGAATCTTAAAGATGAAAATTTTTGGTCGTATGTAATTTTCAATAACCATCATTAGTTTTAAATTGTATGTGGTAAGTTAATGGTAAGAATAACATACACAACGTTTATAAATTCATTCAAAAGTTTCTAATAAATTTTACTAAGTTTCTAATAGAAGCAATAAATAATCCACTGTGCTTTGTTTTGTGACGTCTGTACGTTCTGCAACAAAGTAATTTTTGCAAATTTTGACGAATTTTTAAAGCACAGTAATATTTTAGTATGATCTAAAAGACTATGGTATCTACTGTCAAAAATAAATAATAATAAAAATCGACGAGAAAAATTCTTTTAACACTTTATTACAAGAAAACGGCCCGGACGATCTCTACCAATATCTTTCGAACGATTTTTGAATTTTCGAAATCGATTCAGAATTGCGGGCCAAAACGTGGACGAAAAAGTTTGCACTTTCCTGCAATTTATAAAGAAACGGCTTGGCCGATCATCGCGCAAAACTGACAAACAATAGTCGTCATTGAGATACATCGAATGGCTTTTAAATTTTTGAAATCGTTCCAGCCGTTTTTGAGAAAACGTCGATTTACGGCAAAAAACGTCTGTTCACATACACACACACATACTTTTTCCAAATTTGGTATATATGTGTGTGTGTGTGTGTTGTGTCCCAAATTCCCCTTCACCTTTCTTCAAAAAGTTTGGAAAATAATTTCCAGTATATGGCACAATTTATTTGCTCAGGTCGATCGGTTTCGACCCGGCATGAATATTTAACCGGGTCGGTAAAGTTACCCACAGTCGTAAGGAATCCATATACCATCGGGAATTTGGTCTTGAGAATTACTTCTTCGTGCCTAAGACGTGAATTTTACCTCAATATTAGAGAAAACAGGGTGAAAATGTTTAAAATACCTTGAATTTGATTTTTCATTAATTAGCAATAAATAGAAAACTCGGGACATTTTTTTGGTTTTTGTCAAATAACTTACATATTTGTTTGTTTAAAATTAAATTCGAAAATACATAGCGGCCAAAACTTTGTTTAATAATCCATAGATAGATATCTTTGAAAATTCGAATATATTTTCTAAAAATTTTACTTGTTCATCACCATATCAAATACATCCAATTTTGTGGAATTTTTAACAATTTTATGAATGAGGAAAAAAAAAAGTAAAGGAAGAAATATGAAATTTAAAATAATTTCTATATTTTGAGTCCCATATTTATTATTATTATTATTATTATCTTATTATTTCTAATATAGTTATTTTGTTATATTTATTATTATCTTTCACTTATTGTTTTTAATTCTACTTATTTGTATTTCTAGTATTATTTTTATCATTTAGAAATGTTATTTATTTTATTTATTAATTTTATTATTATTATTATTTGCTTTTATTTTATATTAAATCATCCTACTACGAATATCATTTTAATGTAAATTCTATCCTTTGCACTCTTATTTATTTAAATTTATATAATTGTTCATTACTGTTACTTGATGTTAATTAGTTAGCAGTTATAACAAATATAGCAATTAAAAAAATATTTATTTTAAAAACATCAGGCTTGATATAAGCTTAAAAAAATACATGAATTGGTAATTTGATAATGCGTAACCAATTACTTAAATTTTTTCATTATCACTTATGAATTTATATTTACACAATTATATTTTACTTAAAGTGTAATAAAAAATTTTACTTAATAAATTAGTAAATTATTTAATTAATAAATTAAATTAATAAATTATTCCACGGTTTAGTTTTTATTTGATTTAATATACATAAAGTAATTTTGTACCAGAGCTTTTTAAAATCTGCTAAATAATTTATAAGCCGATTAAGCTCCGAGCACCTGATGAGTTAAGTGGTTAAACAAAAGCTTTCGTCTCTTGCTTTTAGCTTTTAAAAGCTCCTTTAAATATATATTATATATATATATATATATATATATATATATATAGAAATTTACGAGCCTGTTAAAATAATTATCTGTGTTCCCAACAAAGTACTTTATTTCATAAAGAGGATTACAACATAAAAAAGTGCGATATAAACATTTTTTTTAAAATTAATTTTTTTATTATATATATAACTCATCTATGAATTTAAGTCGTTCTAATTGTTATAAAGTTATTTTTCTGATTGTATTTGACAATGGTAAAAATTTTTTGTACTTTCAAAACAATTTTTCCCCTACATTTGTGCACTGTAGGACAGATGTAAAATTTATTATATAGTAAAAGTCTAATTGTCGGTTTTCCTATTTGTAAAAAATAGAGTATTAGTGATAGAAATAGTGATTTACATAGTATAGTAGTTTATTTAACGATTTTTCGGAGGAAATCCACTTCAAATAAAATTCAAAATAAAATAGTCAATCCCGAAGAAATAAACTGTAAACCGTCTATAAACTTCGGAAGGAAATTGAAGTTTTATTGGAAACTGACAAGAATTTTATTCACCTAAAACTCTACAGGTAGGATATATAAAATAGCCTTCGAACTTGTATTGACTAGAATAAGACAACTTCGGTAAAATAATTTTTTAAAGTAAATAGTCCAATATTTAAACTTAATAGATAAAGCCAAAAATACACATAGATTTGTGTTATAAAGTAATCGTTATATAAGATAAAAATTAGAAATAAATTACTGATTGAAAAACCTTTATTTATCTTACAATTAGCTAATTTATTATTAGGTATTCATTTAAATATCTAATTTATTATTTTTCATTTTTTAAGCATTATTCACTACAAAGCTTTTTGTAATTCTTTTAAGAATTTATTTTAATAATTATTAATTTCGTTCGTCTCTCTATTTATACATTTCATCTCTAATTTCTCGTTTATTGTCTCTAATTGCACTCTCTACATTTCTTATCTCTATATGTTACTATTTGTCCCTCTACTTACCCTAAATATTTTTTTATTTCAAAATTTTCAGAAAGATTTAAATATTTCATGTACGTTTATTAATACTTGATTTATATTCTATTATTAAAAAAGAAAATAAAAAACGAACATAGATGTTAGTAAAATGAAATTTACTCGGGTGTAAATTTCGAGCTATTTTGCAACTTTTATCACTTTTATTAAGATTTTTTTATCATGCATTTCATTGAATAAATTAAATTACTTTTTGTAATTAAAAAAATATGAGTTTATTAATCAAGGGTGATAACAGTATATATTATATATGAAAAAATAGGAAAAATATTAATAATTCCCCAAAAAAGACCTCGCGTTTCAATGGTTATTTAAATTATTAAATTTTAATTAATTTCGAGTGTTCTAGAAAAATTTTCAAGATTACGATTCCACAGTTTAAATTGATAAAAATATTAAAAGTCAACCACAAACACCGAAAAATGATTGGTTTTCGAAATATTCGGAAAGGAGCAATTGATTGAGCTATATGGAAAAATTTATGGGTATATAATTTATCTCAAAAATGGCTTATGAAATTATGTTGCCAGGGTTGCAGATAATTGATATTGACGAAATTTAACATTTGCAACAAATGGTTACAGTTTCAGCTTATTCTCATAAGATTCTAATCAAAATCTTGTATGAGCTTTACAAGAATCTGGTGAAAATCTTATGGAAAAATTTATTTACTTTGAGTAAAGTTTGAACCTAAATTGAACCTTTTTATTAACTCCCGTAGGGTAGTTATAGTAAGGAGCCCAAAATGAATATTTTTGCATTTCTCGACGTTTTGAAGGTTTCTGAATATTTTGGCATACCTTAAAATAAATGGATGTGTGTGTGTTTGTGTTTTGTATGTTCGCATTTTTTTGTCCACGATTTTGGGCGCACGGATCAACCGATTTGAATGGTTCAAAAAACATTTGATTCCTCTTGGTAGGGAGATGCGCTGATTAGTTTTTGGCAAAGGCAGGTCCAGCCGTTACGGAGATACGTAGCAAAAAGTGCAGAAAATACAAATCGAGTTTTTGAGAGAACAGACTATCGGATTTGAATGATGTAAAAAACATTCAATTTGTAATGATTGGGAGAAGAGGTGATTAGTTTTTGGCAAAAACAGGTGCCGCCATTTCGAAGATACAGAGCTAAATGTGCAAAAAAATTGCAGTTTTTGAGTGAACTAAGCGTCCGATTTGAATGATCTAAAAAAATTTCTGCTTGTATTGACAAAACAATTGCTTTTGAGGATAAAAAATTATTACATCCTTTTTCATTTTCCATAAAATATTTTTGTAATTTTGGATTAAAAGTTCAAAAAATTACCCAGGCTAAGTACAGTCTAAGCGCCACTCTGGTACAAATGTTTACCCAAGTGCGTTTAGACTGTCTATGTGTACTGGAGCTTTTTTCCAGTTTTGTGAAAACTATTGAGAAATGTGAACACACCGCCGAGCTAAGCACAGTATAAGTGAAAATGTCGCACAGAATTATTTGCGATTATTATTTTTCAATTTTGTGTAAATTAGGTAACTATTTTTTTGAAATTGAATTCGAAATGAAATGACGATTGTCAATGTTCTGGAGATAAATTGATTTAGGATTTACATTTGATTTTGCTCAAAGACAAGATAGCAAAAATAATGAAAGTTACAGTATTTGTATAAATATATTTGCAAACGTTTAAAATTTCTCAAATATTTCATTACGGTACGGGAATTTCCAGTAATTTGCCTTAAGGCACAATGCCATACACCACTTGTTTGTTCTCATGATGATTACTTCAATTTTATTACCCCACATCGGGCTCACGTCGAGTTCTGGAAACATCCTTTTTAAATCATGGAACAAATAAATACAATATCAATTTTCCTCAAGTTTCAACCTTCCACAGAAACTTGGTCATGACACAATGAAACTCTGCATCAAACTTTCCCAAACCCTTAGAACTTCCAATCCTAAAACGCCTAAGGATCCTATCCACAAACATATTCGTATGTACCTAACATATCCTAAAGTGTTTTGCAAGTGTATCCCATATTCAGATAACATATTCCTCCCGGTTGTTAATAATGCATAGCTCTTAAAACCCTCCCGAACATGTAGGCAACCAATCGCACTCTCAAGTGCAACGGCAACGGTGATATAAGGACACTTGAAAGTGTATGCGGAAACGCGTACACCGCAGATACACATCGAGTGCTCTGCCTGGTGGCAGCGGTGGGGCGAACTGGAAAATAATTAGTGTAATTGAATTATTTGATTTTAAAAACTAAGACGTATCGTGTCTTAAGGCAAATTGCTGGAACTTCCCGTACCGTAATGAAATATTCGAGAAATTTCAAACGTTTTCAAATATATTATTACAAATAGTGTAACTTTCATTATTTTTGCTATTTTGTTATATCTGAGCAAATCAAATGTAAATCATAAATCAATTTATCTCCAGAACATTAACGATCGTCATTTCATTTAGAATTCAATTTCACAAAAAAATAGTTGCCTAATTTACACAAAATTGAAAAAGTGCTCCCGTATAGTCACATTCTAAACGCATTTGCAAATAATTCTGTGCGACATTTTCACTTACACAGTGCTTAGCTTGACGGCATTTTCACATTTTTCAATAGTTTTCGCAAAATTGGAAAAATGCTCCCAGTAGATAAACAGTCTAAACGCGCACTTGGCTAAACATTTGCACCAGAGTGGCGCTTAGACTGTGCTTAGCCTGGGAAATTTTTTGAATTCCAAGTCCAACATTACAAAAATATTTTATGGAAAATAAAAAAAAGATGTAATAATTTTTCATCCTCAAAAGCAATTGTTTTGTCAACACAAGCAGAAAGTTTTTTGAATAATTCAAATCGGACGCTTAGTTTTCTCAAAAACTGCCATTTTTTGCACATTTAGCTCTGTATCTCCGAAACCGCTGGGCCTGCCTTTGCCAAAAATTAATCCCCACTTTTCCCCGTCACTACAAATTGAATGTTTTTAGATCATTCAAATCCGATACTGCGTTCTCTCAAAAACTCGATTTGTATTTTCTGCACTCTTTGCTCCGTATCTCCGTAACGGCTAGATCTGCCTTTGCCAAAACTAATCAGCACATCTCCCTATGAATTGGAATCGAATGTTGTTTAAACCATACAAATCGGCTGATCCGTGCGCCTGAAAAGGTGGACGAAAAAATGCGGACATACAAAACACACACACACACATCCATTTTTTCTGAGGTATGCCAAAATGTTCAGAAACGTTCAAAACGTCTAGAAATGCAAAAATTTTCATTTTCGATTTTCGGCCCATTACTATAACTTACCCTACAGGAAGTTAAAAATGTTCTGAATTTTCTATTTACTAGAAAATGTTATAGAATGAAAAATCGAATCTAAGTCTTTGCCGTTTCATTTTTATAGAAATATAAAGATGGATTTATATATTAAAATTATCAAAGATATAAAAATTTGATATCCAGTGTGTAAAATTAAAAAGAATTTTTCGAGAATTTTAATATCTTCAATATTTTTATTTTAATGACTATTATTCTCTCGTGATATTTTATATAGAATGTACATTTACCGAGAACCGAACTCTAAAAGAAAGAATGAAAAAAAGCCTAAATCATCCGGCTTGTCCCGTGGGCGTCCCGTGGGTGTCCCGGAGAGCCCGAAAGCCCGTAAAGCTCAACGCCAAAGCTCGTGTCATTAATCCCGAGAATGATGAAATTAATCGCGACTCCTATGCTTAGGCCTATGCGAATTTTTGAGTGAGAAGACCATGTAATATAGGAAATAAATTTATATTTAGACATACTGAAATATTTTGTTAACCTGCATATAAATTTAATTTAAACTAGTTGGTTTGGTATTTAGCCTTGAGGCAAGTTACATGAACTTCCCGATATGTGTAAATAATCGACTTAATCAAACAAAAAATGTGTAAATAATATACTTCATCAATTCTACTTTTTAAAAAAAACGATAATTTTAGCAAAGTTTGACGAATTTTTAAAATTAAACTACTTGTCGTAAGGCCGTAATATTATAGTAAGTTCTATAAGACCATGAAAATCGGCTTAAATTTTTTTTTCAACAGTTAATTACAAGAAAACGGCTCGGTAGATTTTCACCTAAAATTAATCAGTACCATTCCCAACTAATATCTTTCGAACAGTTTTTGATTTTTTAAAATCGATTCGGTAGTATGAGCTTAAATGTGTAAGAAAAGTTTAACACTTTTTTCCAAACTACAAAGGAACGGCTTGACCAATTGTTGCCCAAAAGTGAGAAATTATAGTTCTCATCGAGATACATCGAATGGCTTTTGAGTTATTGAAATCGGTTCAGGCGTTTTTGAGAAAACGTCCATGAAAGGTCTAATTTTGACAAATGCCAAAAAACTATGCTAATTTTTGCAAACTTTGACAAATTTTTAAAATTAAACGACTTGTCGTAAAAAAATCATAAAAATCGTCGAACAATTTTTTTCAACAATTTATTACAATAACACGAACCAATGGATTTTACATTTTTTGCAAATTTGGTCTCATTCGATTCAGAATGTCTTG
>NW_020539727.1:12922460-12942620 GCF_003426905.1 Ctenocephalides felis | reverse complement strand
AAAATACAAAAAAACCTATTTTACACCATTATAATCTTTGAGTTAAAAAAAATCCTTTACTCTTGTCCATCGGCTCCCTTATTATTATGTATCAGTATACTATTTCGAGCTCTTTTTTTTCTCTTCGAACCAAAAAAAAGTTGAACCGAGAATTTCAAAAGTCAAGAGTGCGCGGCATCTTCTTGACAGATGTAATGCACACACGAACACGACAAAAAAAAAAAAAATGTTTGAAAAGATTAAAAGTTTGAAAAGAAAGACAAAAAATCAAAAACGAAAATGTCAGGAATTATGTATGAGTCAAGAGTAGTTATGCAATGTTCTCGACTACAAAAGCGCATTCGGAATAAATAATAGATTTTTATGTAAATGAGAAAAATACTCTTTGTTTACTGTAATGGTTAAGAACGTGGGCTAGCAGAAACTTGTCTCAGGTTGAATCCCAGATTCAGACAACTCAATATCAAGCAGTATGATTACAAACTGCTGAAAAATGTCTTTCGTGGGCATTGCTGCAACATATATACGCCAACACTTACAATTATACATGTCTAAATATAAATAGTCTATAAATAAATAGTGGGGTGCATGGCATCGTGCCTTATGGCAAATTGCTGGAACTTCCCGTACCGTAATTAAAGATCTTGGTACAGAGCCCAAAGAAAAATTACACAAAATGTGGACACATTATGAAAATCTCTATAAAATATCTGATAATTTGATTTACATATGTCCAATAAACATTTTGACCGCCAAATGACACTTTTCTAACTTATTTTGTCCAATTATTTTGAGTCCATAACCGCTGAACCTGCCTTCCCAAAATGTAACCAGTTCTTCATCTTGTCAATAAAGTAAATGTTTTTTATTTGTATTAAAATCTAACGCTCCGTTCTCTTAAAATTGAGTTATCGTTTTTTTTCATTTTTTGCCCGTATCTTCGAAACGGCTAGACCTGCCTTCGCCAAAAACTAATCAGCACGTCTCCTTATCAATACGAACCGAATGTTTTTTTGAATGATTCAAATCGGTTGATTGGTGTACCCAAAATCGTCGACGAAAATTTGTATCCGCACATACACACACACACATACATCCATTTTTTCTAAGGTATGTCAAAATGTTCAAAAACCTTTGAAACGTAAAGATATATACAAATTTTCATTTTCGATTTTTTGCGATTACTATACTTACCCTATGGGAAGCTAAAAATACTAATTGAAAAATGCATTAGAGAAATTATTATTGAAAAAACATTATTGAAGTTTGAAGTGGTTTTTTATATTCTTGTTCAAAATTTAGCTTGGGTAATTTTGTTAAGTAAGTATAGAAGCAATGATAATTAATTTGCCATGATAAACATGATGATTAAGATCTTGATATATCTTAATAATAGTTAAGTGTAAGAGATTATCAATTTCTAAATTTAATAAAATTTTCATATAATAGTTAAGTTAAACCTTTTTCATAGTCCTATTTTAGGTTGTTCGTGGAAAAATAAATCAATTTTTGTAATCAAAGCTCATTTTTTGAATTCTTAAAATCGTTTCAGAAATTTTGGCTAAAAACGTGCACGAAATTTGCTTTAGAAAGTTTGCAAAATTCTACTAATTATAAAGAAACGACTAGGTCAAACTTTGGCTTACATACAGACATTCTTTACCAATTTTGGTGTAAAACGATTCAGAATAACTCGAAACATCCAGAAAAAACTAAATAAGGAAATCAGGTTTTCTAGAAAACACATAAAAAAATCACCTATATAAATTATCAAGTAAAATTCTTCTGGACTCATATCTAAATTAAATCATAATTTTTATTACATACAACATACTTTTTTCAAATTTGGTGTGCAACGATTTAGAATGACTTGAAACATCGAGGGAAAAACTAAATTAGCAAATCAATTTTTTGTTAAAAACAATCTATATAAATTATCAAGTAAAATTCTTCTGAATCCATTTAGTATAATTTTAAACTCATCAAAAATTTGTTTATAATTCTAAACTTTCAACAATTACTCATATCCGGGTTTGTTTAATATGATAAATTCGTTGGAATTGTTTTGAATTTTCATGAAATGATATATATATATATATATATATATATATATATATATATATATATATATAGTTTATTCATTGGTAAAAATATTTAAACAAATTAAGATATTCATTGTATATCTTATAATAGGAGACTTATTGTATTCATCATTATTTAGGAATCTATTTAAGTAAATGTTAGTAAATAAATTTGGACTTCTTAGAAAATTATGAATATTAAATATATCTTAAACTTTGTGAACAGTTGAAATTTGTTGGAGTTGAAACAGTTGAAAGAAATTGATTTTGGCTCAATTTGTAATATAATAGTAATTGAAAAGTGTATATAAATTCGTCAAGAGTCAGATTGTGAGCAAATTGAAATGAATATGATTTATATTTTTATTCATATTTCTTCTCATAAATAAGAAACAATTGCTTCAATTGTCGAAATATAAAATACAAAATTTATACACAGGTTTAAGTAACGTAACAAAAACTAGTTGTGAGTAACATTTTGCCGTTCTAATTTTTATATAAATGAGAAAAAACAATTAATTTATCCAATATATTATTCAATTTTTTAATTAATAACGGGATAAAATATTTATTAGAATTTTTATGTATATATAAGAAAACACTCTAGTCGTAGAAAACTTCATAATTTTGCCCGTTTAATAAATAAAACATTTATATAAAGCAACAAAAAAAATTAAAATAAAAAAATAAACTAAACAGGTTTTTTTTGTTGTTTTTGTGCTGCTACGACTATCCTCAGGCAACCCAGCGGTTTCCTTTCTCTTTTTCAGTTTATTATTAAATATTTCTAATAGTAATTATTCTTTATCTTGCCAGTAAACCACAACAGTTAAAATAACGTAGCACAAACGTCGTTACATCGTTGATGGTTACGTTAATAAAACGTTTATATTACGTTTAGTTGTAACTTTTAATCGGCTTGGGAAAAAATGTTGTAGTAAATTGTATGACTTTCCTATGAGTATACCAAATTTACTTAACCAACAAGAATTATTATTTGTCAACTATTTAGGCAAAATGCTCAATCTGTTATTTCGAAAAAAAAATGTTTTAAATAAGTGAATAAAATAAAATTAAAAATGTGTCATAAGTGTTAAAATATTAAATTTATCATTTTTCTTGGATTATTCAAGAAATTTAAATTTAAATTGTATGTCGTATCCGATGAGCAATTACTTTGAAATCCTGACAGCTAAATGATGTGTATTTTACTTGAAGGCCAATTCTAACGAATAAAAGCTTGTAAGCAGTTTAATTTGCTTTAATAGCTTCAATGTCACGAACACTTTTGTATAGAAACTGTTTTAAACGATAACAATTATTATAAGAGACATCTATAATAAAATGACACTTGAAATAGGGTATAAATGAGTACCGGCCTTGCATAATAAATGACTTTTTTTTCAAGTATTTTTTTCTAATTTTTCTTTAAATTTTGCACAATTTCTCATCCGTTTGAATCGATCGTTGAAAACTGTTTCGAAATGCCTATTGGTAGTTGAAATAGGGTATAAAAGAGGGCAAGCCTTGTGAGTGAATGACTACATTCCAAGTATTTTTTTCTAATTTTTCTCTAAATTTCCCATAATTTCAGATCCGTTCGAATCGATCTTTCGAAACTGGTTCGAAATGCCTATTGGTAGTTGAAATAGGGTATAAAAGGAACCGACCTTGCATAATAAAATGACACTTATTGGGTAGTTGTAATAGGGTATAAAAGGGCGCCGGCTTTGCAATATCTTTTCTCCAGTGAATGACTTCATTCCAAGTGTTTTTTTCTATTTTTTCTTTAATTTTCCCACAATTTCACATCCGTTCGAATCGATCTTTCGAAACCGGTTCGAAATGCCTTTTGAATCGCTTCGATTCGATTTGATTTGCGTTATTCTTATTAGATTCTCTCTCAATTCCTATCACCTCACATTTTCTCGATGTTATATGTATGTATTTACTATCTAAGTCTCGATGTACGATTTGTAATTCAACGGATATATAGAAATGCATTGCATTGAAGGTAAAATAGAGGTCTGAGGAAATATTTTTATGTTTTTCTATAAGGCAAATTGCTAGTACTTTCTCGTGCGTAATGAAATATTCGAGGGATTTTAAATGTGTTCACATAGATTATTATAAATACTGCGACTTTCACTATTCATATTTTATAGACAATATATAAGAGCTTATGAATTGGACGACGACGTTTATATATGTTTATATGGGAAGTGAATAAACAAAACTTAATCAAGCAAAGTCAGAATGTAAGATTTTATCTCATATTTTTGAAAATTATATAAATTGATTTGCAACGTTAAAATTATTTATTTCAAGCACATAAGTGACTTTTAGGTAGAATTAGAATCTAAATTCGAATTATTTTCCGTATTTGTAAAAAAGGTGTTTTTGAAATTAAAAAGTTTTCTGGAAACAAATTTCAAAAAAAAAAAAACAGAAATGAATGAATTAAATTAAGAAACTATTCGTTTTTGGGAATTTCTTTGAAATTTGTTTCCAGAAAACTTTTTTTAATTTCAAAAAACCCTGTTTTTGCGAATAATTTGATGTGAAGGCTCCGTTTTCTCAAAAATTGTAGTTTTTAGCACTTTTTGCTCTGTATCGCCGAAACAACTAAACCTGCCTCAATAAAAAACCTAATCATTAAACAATGTTTAGTTAATTTTAATGTGAACAAGCAATCAAAGCTCAGGAAAATTTTAATCAAATTTTTGTTTTAATCAAATCAAAAATGTTTACAAAAAGAGTATTTTTGTAGTAGATTACTAATATAGGGATGTACGGCAAAAGGGTAAAAATTAAGGGTCGCAGGCGTATATTTAACGTATCAAATAATATTAGCTTTTTCATAAGCTCAGAAAAACCTTAAAATAAATTCAATTAAAACGTTTTCTAACTGAAAAAGTGATGCAAAATATGCAATTGTGATGAAATAGTGGTTTGAGATAAGAGTAAAACTAGTGGTGTATAGCATCGTGCCTTAAAGCAAATTGCTGGAACTTCCTGTGCCGTAAAAAATGTTCGAGAAATATTAAATGTTTTCAAATAGATTATTATAAATACCGTAACATTGTATAATATTTATAATAATTATATAAACTGAATCACAAAGTCAAAAATATTTATTTGAAGTATATAAGTGAGCTTTAAAGTTTTAGCCAGAATTAAAATTGAAATCTGGATTATTTTCGATATACAAAAAAAATGAAAAAAAATCCAAAAGCCATTGTTTTATCAATACCAGCAGAGTGTTTTTTGAATCATTCAAATCGGAAGCTTAGTTCTCTCAAAAACTGCAACTTTTTGCACATCTAGCTCGATATCTCCAAAACAGCTGGACGTGCCTTTGCCGAAAACTAAACACTTCTTCTCCCAATCATTACAAATTAAATGTTTTTTGGATCATTCCAATCGGATACTCCATTCTCTAAAAAACTCGATTTCTATTTTCTGCACTCTTTACGCCGTATCTCCAAAACGGCTGGACCTGCCTTTGCCAAAAACTAATCAGCACATCTCCCTATCAATAGGGATCGAATGTTTTTTGAACCATTCAAATCGGTTGATCGGTGCGCCCGAAAACGTGAACGAAAAAATGAAGACACACACTCACATATCTATTTTTTCTGCGGTATGCCAAAATGTTCAGAAACCTTCAAAACGTCAAAAAATGCAAAATTTTTTGCATTAAAAAAGAGAAATGCAAAAAATTTCATTTTCTATTTTCGACCCATCACTATAACTACCCTACGGGAAGTTAACAATTGAGCACAATATATTTATATAAAATTCCAATGAAATAAGGGCTGATTTTGCCGTAAAATAGAGCAATGTTACGTAGCACTTCTCATACAAAGTGGTACTAAAAACTGGTAAAATGCTATATGGTTGCTGTGCAGTCGGTCGTTTTAGATAAAGAAGCAAACCTGGAAAATGCATAAATGTCATAGTAACAATGCTATCATATCTGCATTCTTGTAATGTGGTATAATAACATATGAGTAGAGTTGCATTTTTTGCGTAAAACACATAATCGCACAGCAAATGCATTGCTTTTTGACAGTTCGTTACTACCAATTGATGCAATTACAGATCCGTAACTAGAATTACCATAACATTAATATTTTATCCGAGAATTGATTCATGAAATATAATGAAATCGTTTGAAGTGCTGATATCAGCGTCTTTAGTCAGTTTAGAAAAAAATTTGGAGCACAAAATAATTCTTTTAATAATTTAATTTGGCATCTTAAAGTTTTTAAGATGTTTCATTTGAAAGTTAATGAAAATGAATACCATTATCAAGAAAAAATTTGGAGCACTAAATAATTTAATTTGGCATCTTTAAGTTTTTAAGATTTTCAAGAATTAAAGTTAATGAAAATGATTACTATTATTAGGCATTTGTAAGTTAATGAAAATGATTACTATTATTAGGCAAGTTACTAATAAATTCAAACAAAAGTTGTCCACCACTGACCACTTCCATTCAACCATCTATCCATCCATCTAAAATGTTATTTTGAAACAGCAACTTGCTGCTGCCTTGAAATGCACAACTAGGCGTCAGTTGTTAAGAACATCGAGCAGCAACTGAGAGCAACTGAACTCAAAATAACTGTATCTAATACATCTCATCTGTAGAACGGTAGATTTGACTCATGTTTTTATTTTGTTATTAATGCAGCAGAAATATAGATATGGACACATCATAGGAAATACACACATATTGGTACATACATACTGTTAAGAACTATTATGTATTTATTATAATATTTCATGTTTAACACATTTTCATTAAAATATGTTTGTAACTTAATCTCGTTTGTTGGTACCATTTATATAAAACTTTTATAAATCGACCCTTATCCGACAATAAGGGTCGAATCAGGAAAAAACTGATTATTTATGGAGCGGGAGTTAGTTATGTTTGAACCGCCAACAAGTACAGATTAAAAATATCAACACTTTACACCAATAATGTAAGTTACAATTTAAAATAAAATTTAGATCTTAAAAAGTGTTTGTTTTTACATATCAAGAAGAGAACCAATAATTAATATCTCTTCAATACATATATGACGATCCAAGTCGATATTCATATTTATAAATATAAAGCTAACTTTCGAAAAAGACCTAAAAGATACTAGAACTAGAAAAAATTTGATTTCACTTTCTGATTTGATTAATATTTGATTAATGAGCCTTTTGTTGTGAATCATATTTTTTATTTAAAGTAGAAGTAGTAATGCCAATTTTAACTCTTTATTATATTTGATAGATGTCCCCTGCGGACAGCTGAAAATTTTATGGTAAAATAAAAAAATGAGGAGATAATATCAAGAGAACTATTTCCCAATTAAGTTTTCTACTTATGACGTAAAATTTAAATAGCAAATTTTTATCAGTAAATTTTAGACTTGATTTTGTAAGAACAGTTAAAAATAAAATTAGTAATGCCAACTTTAACTCTTTATTATATTTGATAGATGTCCCTTCTGGATAGCTGTAAATTTTATGGTAAAATAAAAAAATAAGGAGACAATATCAAGAAAACTATTTCCCAGTTGGGTTTTCTACTTATGACGTAAAATTTAAATAGCAAAATTTCATCAGTAAATTTTAGACTTGATGTTATAAGAACAGTTTAAAATAAAATTAGTAATGCCAACTTTAACTCTTTATTATATTTGCTTGATGTCCACTCTGGACAGCTGTAAATTTTATGGTAAAATAAAAAATAAGGAGATAATATCAAGGAAACTATTTCTCAGTTGAGTTTTTTCATTTGTGACGTAAAATTTAAATAGCAAATTTTTATCAGTAAATTTTAGACTTGATGTTGTAAGAACAGTTAAAATTAAAATTAGTAATGCCAACTTTAACTCTTTATTATATTTGCTAGGTGTCCACTCTGGACAGCTGTAAATTTTATAGTAGAATAAAAAAACTAAGGAGATAATATTAAGAAAACTATTTCCCAGTTGAGTTTTCTACTTATGACGTAAAATTTAAATAGCAAAATTTTAGCAGTAAATTTTTGACTTGATGTTGTAAGAACAGTTACAAATAAAATTAGTAATGCCAACTTTAACTCTTTATTATATTTGCTAGATGTCCGCTCTGGACAACTGTAAATTTTATAGTAAAATAAAAAAACTCTGGAGATAATATCAAGAAAACTATTTCCCAGTTGAGTTTTCTACTTATGACGTAAAATTTAAATAGCAAATTTTAGACTTGATGTTGTAAGAACAGTTAAAAATAAAATTAGTAATGCCAACTTTAACTCTTTATTATATTTGCTAGGTGTCCCCTGTGGACAGCTGAAAATTTTATGGTAAAATAAAAAAATAAGGAGATAATATCAAGAAAACTATTTCCTAGTTGAGATTTTTACTTATAACGTCAAATTTAAATAGCAAATTTTTATCAGTAAATTTTAGACTTAATGTTGTACTCACTTGAAAATATTGTGTTTAAATGAGGCTTTGGGTTATATTTGGTATAATCCTTATAAAGCCTTGGGTGAATTATAAAGCTTTCATTTCGGAAAATCCCTTATAATTAAAATTTAGACATTGCATGTGTTCGCCCAGACAAAAGTTTTTTTTTTTAAAGAATTGCAAATAAACATATCTCTATATTTAGGCAAAAACTGGGACATTTTCTGAATATATTTCGATAGTTGGTTGTTTGATATGTATTATGTGCTGTGATGTATGTTATTTTGTTTTTATTTTATAATTACTGCAGATATGCTTATAAGCTTGTAATATATACTTGGATGCTGAATGGGATATTTCACTCGATGATGCATCTGATACAACTTGACAATAATTCGCAAAAGATACGTGCATTGTTTTACATTTTGCTATCAAGATGTAACAAAATCGCATTTTTGTTTGAATTTTTATTCAAAATTTACACAATATAACAGATTATTTACATATAATAAGCCTTTATATTTATATAAATAGAAAATAAAAATATTTGTACTTGTGCATTGAATTATTAACGACTTTTAATTATGGAGTCCTCATTTTAGAAAGAGAATAAAATACTCTACGCAATGATTATAATATTATTAAACTCAAGGATAACTAATAATTAGTTTGAAAGGTAGAATTTACTAAAAACATTTTTAAATTTCACTATAAATTAATCTTAATCACATAAAGACTTGCATTTATGTAATTTATAAAAATTAATGCTACAAAATGATAACAGAAGTACCAATGGCAAACGTAAAAAAGTCATATAAATAATAAAAATGATCAATATATAGAATAACTTTTATTAATGTTTTTCAAAAAAATATTATTATAATTATTAACTTCATTTAAAATTCGAAAAATCTCAATTTTAGGAAAAATATTCTTGAAAACACTTCATCTTAAAATAAAGCAGATTTTAGTATAAGATTTTTGTACTATTTTAGTATATTTTTTTTTTCAAAACAGTATACAGTTTTTAATAAAAATTTGTAAACCTGAAAAATTGTTCATAAAATATTTTTAAATTTTAATATAAATTATTCCCACCACATAAAGATTTGCAAAACAAAGTAAAGTAATATTTATAAAGTTAGTCATAGAAATATTGAAGTTGATAATTATTATTAAATAAATGATCATTAATATTTTAATTTGTTACAAAAAAATACAAAAAATAAAGTTAAAGGTCATATGCATATGTGTAAGGAAGAAAGTACTTACAAAATTATGTTTTAGAACCTAGAAAAACACCTTTAGTGTACTTGTTAGAACAGCAATCCATCTTTAGTGTTTAGAACATTTCTTAACAATATTTATCAAGTATTCATTTATGATATTTTTTTCGATATGATAAAATACTTGGTTAATTTAAGATTTTGTTGTGAAACTACAAATGACTAACTAATAAACGAGGTGACATATACATATTGAGCAAGTTTTGTAAATGACTTATATCAGTCGACGACGTGTTTTAATCAGCTTATTATCTTGTAATTATTTGCATATTACGTTGATTAAAATTTTACTGATTATTATTAAGAAATGTAATGAGCTAAAATTGAATTTGTGCCAAAATTGCAATATGAAGTAACAAGATCCATTCCTAGCACTTTGCATAAAAAAACTGATATAAAAAAATATATATACAAAAGTAAACAAATACTAGTATTTACCATGACATCACATAAATCCATACATGTTATAATTAATTTATTCAAATTTCCTAATATTTGTGTGGCCAATTATGGCGACGACAACTTTTTTATGATTCTAGATGACTTGAGATGATGATGATGAATACGCACTAAATTTAAATACTATGTCTTTGAAAAACCGCAAACTTTAAAACTAAATCGAAAACGGTTCTTCTAGAGAATCTAGATTTATTAATAACAATAACTCACTCACAAAAACAAAACCAGTTTTCATAAAAGAAGATGTTAATATGTGCTGAAGATGATCTAATGCTTTGACTGTAAATGGAAGCACTTGAAAAATATGACGAAGAGACAATATTTTAGGGATTTCAGATATGGAAAGTGTGAGAAAATAAAGTTTAGAATAAATACTGTATATATTTATTTTTTTTTTTTGTGATTTTTTGGAACTGCAATCAGAATTATCTCAAGTGTTCTATAAGATGTTGTGATAGGAGACAACCCAGCGGTTGTCCATTTTATTGTTATTAGATATTCCTGATTTTTTCTTGATTAGAGTGATGTGATACACTACTATTACTATATATTTTACTACTGCTATATATCAATCTATCTGAGACTAGTAAATAGAACAGTCAAGTTCAAATTCTATATTTAGTAAAAATGAAAACACTTTTAAAATATGACGAAGAAATAATATTTATTAGAGAAAAGTGTGCGAAACTGAGAAATTAATTGAAATTTAAGATAAATGCTCTGGATATTTTTATTTTTTTATTATTTTTTTGGAACTGACATCAAAATCATCTCAAAGATGTTGTAAAGGAATTCCTAAAACAGGAGTTGCTAAAAGACAACCCAGTGGTTGTTCGTTATTTTTATAATGGGATTTTTATTATTAAATATTTCTGATAGTGATGTGTTATATATTAAAGAAATCCGTTGGAAGATTATTGTGACTTGAAAGCACGTTTATATCTTAATTTCAAATATCTCTACTGCTTGATTTCAAGCTGACTGAACCAGGAGTTCTGTGATTTCAAAACGACAGAGTCACAAACTAATTTTAATACATTAAATGGTCATAAATTAACGTATAAAAAATTTATTTAGATTATAAGAGAACCGACATCTGAACCTTTAAAGTTTCCAATAATTTTGCCTATATATACTTGGAATTATAAACTCTAAAATTTAAAGAGTAAATTCAATTTAATTAAGAGTATAATAAATTATATGAATTATAAGAGAACCCACAACTAAACCTTTGAAGCGTTTAATAATTTTGCATATATAAACTTGTAAATTTTAAAATCTAAACTTTAAAGAAAAAATTCAATATTATTAACAATATAAAGAAATAAGTTTTATAAATCTAATTTTAAAGTTTCTTATAATTCTAAATATAAATTTAATTAGAAAATATTATACATATGAAATTTTTACAAAGACTATTTGTAAAAAGAAAAACTTTGATTTGTAAAAAAGGAAGCCAGTTTTTGGATATAAAAATCAGTAGAATCAAAACATTATTGTTTGAATCCTTTGAATTTAATTTGAATTTAATTGGAATTTTTTAATTCTAGAACTTGGAAAATCCAATATCTATTTTTTTTTTTAAAAAAAAACCTACATTTTGAAGATTCGAACAATATTGTTGCGATTCTATTAATTTTGATATAAAAACTGAGTTTCTTTTCTCCAAGTTATTATTTTTATACAAATCAAATTAACGAATATTTTCTTAGAGTTTCACATATTTGTAAATATCACTTCTTGAATTTTTTTTAAACTTAAAAATCTAAAATTAAAAAAAGTTTCATGTCAAGTTTCATAGAATGGCTCTTAAATTTTTGAAATCGGTCCAGCCGTTTTTGAGAAAACGTCGACGGAAGACAAATCTGTTCACACACACACACATACATATACATACTTTTTCCAAATTTGGTCTCATTCGATTCAGAATGGCTTGAAACGTCGAGTCAATATAAAGTTTAATAAAAGAGAGGTGTTGACAAGAAATCACAAATTATCACTTCGAGAGAGAGGGGTGTCTAATAAGATATCACGTGTATTTATTTTTTACCTGAAATTTAAAAAATCCAAAATATTTTTAAAAAATATGATTTTTTCTAGGCACTAAAGCGGGGGAGGGGGTGTAATTTTAAATATCACCAAAGGGGAAGAATGATTCCAAAAATCCTTAAAAAACGATCACGTGTTTAATAGACGTTTCTAAATTTTGATAAATACATGATCTTTTCCTTAAGGGAGTTAATAAAGAAAATCCACAAAGATCTTGAAATTATCTCATTAAAAGTATCGATATAATATAATAAAAATCTTTTTAAAATCAACATGACTTTGATAAGATAAACTTAATAAAGTCATATTTAAAAATATAAACTTGTGTGTTAAAGCAAATGAATTAAAATCATCGCATAAATATTCGCTATCTAAACTAATGGTGAATGGCATCGTGCCTTGAGGCAAATTGCTGGAACTTCCCGAAAATATTAAATGTTCAAAATGTTAAATGTTTTCAAATAGATTATTATAAATACTGTAACATTTGTCTAATATGTATTCATGAGAATTATATGAACTGAATTACAAAGTTAAAGTTATTTATTTAAAGTATATAAGTGATCTTTAAAACTTTAGCCAGAATTAAAATTGAAAACTGAATTATTTTCCCTAGCCTACGGGAAGTTATTAAACAAATAAATAGATAAATTGTAATAGTTTTGTTTCTTTTTGTGTAAAATACTAAAAGAATTATGCTTATGATGATTTTGAAATAAAATGTCATTCAATTTTGCTGTAATACTAAATCAGATCAATATTGTCTATGACAAATAATTCAAAAATATCTCTAAAAACTTTAAAATCAACAGGATTTTAAAAAATGAATAAAAAAATAATTCATCACAAGAAAAATTTTTCCATTGCATTTTCAACTTACTAACCTACATCATTTGCACCAATTTTAACAAATTAAATTCCACACAACACTATATTCTTATACACTTGTTAATCCAGTATGCACATTGAACTATTACATTAACCATCTGATCACGATTAAACCATCCAGAACCACCATTCCGTATATTTCAAATCCAGGTTATTTTTATTCAAAAACACAACCACAACACCAAAACAAAACCTGCACCGAATTGCATTCGCGTGCAGCAGAAGAGTAAACAACCGCACGGCGCCTGTGCAGGCCGAAAGAGAACTGACTCTCGGCGACGGTGACGGCGAACGAGGGCCCGTCGCCGGTTGGAGGAAAAGATAGGGAAACGTGTGGGACGACGGAGGAGCGTTTGAGACGTGGATGGACAGAAGACACGTGATTCGGATGGTGGAACAAGATGTTTGTTTGCAACGGTATATGTACGAGGTGTGTTCAAAAAGTACCCGGAATTACTAATAATTAAATTTCGCGGGTCTGGAGTGTCTGATTGTCAAAATTTTTTTTTTATTGTGTTGGTATACATGCCCCTAAAGTATGATGAAATTTTCAGCTATATTCACTGTTTACTTTGTCTGTGGTAGTCGCTAAGGTTCGACGTGTTTTTCTGAGCTCGGCGATTTTTACAATGGAAGAATTGAAAAGTCAAAGAATTTGTATTAAATTTTGCGTAAAAAATGAAATAAAGTGTTGCAAAGTGCAAAAATTCACCAGATATGGCTCCGTGTGACTTTTTCCTATTCCCAAAGTTGAAGAGACCCATGAAAGGACGGCGGTTTTCCTCGATTGAAGAAAATCGCCGAGAGTGCTCAAGGACATATCAAAAAGTGAATATCAAGGGTGCTTCGAAAATTGGAAAAAACGCTGGCATAAGTGTATTATATCTGGGGGGGACTACTTTGAAGGGGACCACATTAATGTAGACGAATAAATAAATATTTTTTTGAAAAAACGAAAATTCCGGGTACTTTTTGAACAGACCTCGTATATGGGTTTAAAATGCATGTGGTGCGTTGTAAAAGTAATATAGATGGGTGAATTGAATGGACATGTGGTCGAGAATTTTGGAGAAAAAATGGTCAATTGTACTTTTTTTGACCAATGCTATGTTAAATACTATGTATACAACTACATTAGTCGATTTTATAACTTAACTTTACAATTTAATTTTATACCATATTTCATATATGCTTTTCTTGGTAAATAATGTTATAAAATTAGTTGGAAGAGAGATTTTTTGCCTTACTATCTCTCTATTGTACGTTGGTTTTGCTAAAGACGTTTGACGCGATTTGTATAGACTTGAAATGTGAAACGAGTTTAAAGTAAAACTAATGGGGTGCATAGCATTGTGCCTTAAGGCAAGTTGCTGGAACTTCCTGTACTGTAATTAAAAATCTTGGTAGGGAACCCAAATAAATTGCACAAAATGTGTACACATTATTAAAATCTCTATAAAATATCTGATAATTTGATGTACATATGTCCAATAAACATTTTTGATCGCCGTAAAGATATATAAAAATTTTCATTTCCGATTTTTTTGCGATTACTATAACTTACCCTACGGGAAGTTAAAAAAGCGTCATTTGGCGATCAAAAATGTGTATTGGACATATGCATATCAAATTATCATATATTTTATAGAGATTTTAATATTGTGTACACATCTTGTGTAAGTTTCTTTAGGTTCCGTACCAAGATTTCTAATTTTGAAAATTATTTATATGGTTCAAACAAAAGTCTTCGATATTTTTGACAGTTTGGAATAACCAATTTATAAAATTGAAAAATCATTCGGTTCGTTGATTGATTGTGAGGCGTTTTTGCTAAAGGCAATTTTGCTCTTTCGGAGGTATGGAGCGCAAAGGGTGTAAAACCATCCGATTAGATTAATCCGATTTTATTTGAGTAGACGGTGTGCAAAAACTGCATTTACAGATAATTTTGTAATGTTGAAAATTTTCAAAAACAAATCAAAGTTTCAAAAAATTCAAATTTTCGACATTTTTCATTATTAAAAAAAACTAATTTTGAAAAACTAAAAAAAAATATTTCTTACAAATATTTGAGAATATTTCGAAAATTTCAAAGAAAAATCGAATATTTTCATAAATTTCCAAATTCTCAAAATATTTAGAAAAAACGTTTTTTTTTGCAATTCCAAAAAATTTCAAACTTCTAAACAAATTTCAAAATTTTGAGAAAGTTTCTAAATTATTAATTCAGTACATTTCTAAATTAAATTTCTAATTTTAATTCGGTACGAGATGTTCCAGCAATTTGCCTCAAGACACAATAGATGCCATGCACTTCTTTTATTTTGTAATCTTCTGTCATAATTGTTTTCAAGGAAATTTACCAGTTTCAAAAAAATAAATTTTCGAAATTTTTCATTTTCAAAAAAAAGCTAAATTTTGAAAATATTTAAAAATAAAGATTTTTCACAAATATTTGAGAATATTTCGAAAATTTAAAAAAAAAATGAATATTTTCAAAAATTTCCAAAATCTCAAAATATTTAGAAAAAAACGTTTTTTTTAAATTCCAAAAAATTTTAAACTTCTAAAGAAATTTCAAAATTTTGAGAAAATTTCTAAATTATCAAAAAAATTCTAAATTATCAAAAAAAACAATTTTTTTAAAAAATGGACTCTTGTAAACGTACACATAAGTTGTTTATAAAATACGCTCGTCGCCTAATTTAAAAAAACGTTTTTAGTATGTAATAAATAATTTATTTGAAATTATTCAAAACAATTATGGATTATTTTCATTCCTCGAATGTTTAATTACGGTACGGGAAGTTCCAGCAATTTGCCTTGAGGCACGATGCCATGCGTCCCACTAGTTTAACTTATTTTTATTGAGAGTCCATAACCGCTGGACCTGCCTTTTCAAAAATTCAATCAGTTCTTAATCTTGTCAATACAAGTAAAATGTTTTTTGTATTATTAAAATCGGATGTTCCGTTCTCTTAAAAACCTGAGTTACCGTTTTTGGTACTTTTTGCCTCGTATCTTCGGAACGGCTAGACCTGCCTTTGCCAAAAACTAATCAGCGAATTCGTTACCAATACGAATCGAATGTTTGAATTATTGAAATCGGTTGAAGTGATCGAGAAATTGTGGACAAAAATTTGTACCCGCACACATACACATACATACATACATATTTTCTAAGGTATGCCAAAATGTTCAGAAACCTTCTAAAGGTGAAGATACGCTTAAATTTTAAATTTCAACAAATTTAAAAAATTAACAAAAACTTATTGTATTATTTATTTGATAAAGATACAGGATATAGAATACAATTCAAATTTTTAGGAGTTAGGTTAATATAAAGTATACATAGTATTTTACTTTTTGACAAATTTTATTCATGATCATTTATTACCAGGCAGCAGATTCGTTAAGTTTTTCATAATTTTTCACCATAGTTTTTTCAACGAATTCATTAAACATTTTCCAAAGTTTCTCGGTTTTTTCATGATACCAACCTCCGAAACAATTAAGATCACATGCTACTTCAGCAAAATCTTGTTCTTCGTCACTAAAAATTGTATTTTCATCATGGAACACAACAAGGGCAT
This sequence comes from Ctenocephalides felis, assembly GCF_003426905.1. Taxonomy (NCBI): domain Eukaryota; kingdom Metazoa; phylum Arthropoda; class Insecta; order Siphonaptera; family Pulicidae; genus Ctenocephalides; species Ctenocephalides felis. Next base: position 12,925,806 of record NW_020539727.1, on the reverse strand, counting down.
GCATAGTTCCACTGCAAATGCAATCTTTTTTTTCTCGTTGAACTGCCAGCACCAAACCAAATTTCTCCAAACGTTTTTTTATATTTCTCAGAGTAAAAAGTTCAGATTCGCCTGATGGATGAACTTTTATCACCCTTAGTTTTTTACCACTTTTGCTCACTTCGATACTTTTTACAAGATATGCAACTGTAGGTTCCTCTTGTTCAGAATTATGTTCAACTCCATCGAAAAACAAACTTTGCATCACATCAAAACAATTAGATTCGGAGTCGAATATAATTGATAATCGGTTGCCGGTCTTATTAAATGATAGAATTTTGTCAACAAAATTGAGATCATAATCATCATCCATAAAACCAGAGTATTTCTTGATCCATTCGCTCGGTGTGTTATGTCAGAATCTATGTCATCATCCTCAAAAATAATATTCATTGAAAAGCCCGCCTTCTATTATCTTCCATAACGTCCAGTTTTGAATTAATGAAAAATCACCAAACAATTATAAAGTCACAATTTATGCAAGCTTACTTCTTTATTTTGTTTTACAAATTTTGACAATTATCCTTACATTTCAATTAGTATCTAGTGACAGGGTTGCTAGAAAAGAAAACAAAATATATTTCGCCTGTATAAAATAAGTAGTTGATGACATTTTACCTTAAGGCAAGTTGCATGAATTTAATTAATAAATAGTGGTGTAGTATCTAGTGACAGATTTCATAAAAAAAAATTAAAAAAAAACAATATCCGTATTTCAAGTTGGTTGGTTCAAGTAGTTGTTCCTAAGGAAGTTGCATGAACTTATGGGCCAACAAACCAATGTTATGGCAAGGCCATGTTACGCTCCGATTTCCATACATTAGGCTACTAAATCATACTAAATACTATCAAAATGTCGTGTATTTGCTGTGCATTCATGCGTTTTACACACAAACTGCAATGTCACTCGTATGTTATGAAGCAGTGTCAGAAAAACCCTGTTATTAAGATCCTATTTATACATAAACATTTATGATTAAGCTAATTTCAATTTCAAAAATGTATACCAGTTGTACAATACATAGTTAAGAACTTCAATTTTAGTATGTTATTCCTTAAAGTATATACTATGAGTGTGCTTTTATAAAATTTTATGTTTTGCAACAAATTATTGTGGTTTTTTAATATTTAACAAATTTGGTACTAGTGACAGAATTAATAGAAAAGAAAACAAAATATATTTCGACTGTATAAAATAAGTAGTTGTGTGACTTTTTAACTTAAGGCAAGTGTGACTTTTTACCTTGCATGAACTTAATCATAACTAGTTGTGTATGACATGTTTGCCTGTGTTTGTATGTATGTGTGAATACAATTGGTTGTCCACGTTCGGGGCGCACGGTTCAAATGATTAGAATGATTCAAAATACATTCGATTCTTATTGATAGAAAGATGTGTTGATTAGTTTTTGAGAAAAAGGCAGGTCCAGCCGTTTCGGAGTTACGGAGCAAAAAGTGGCAGAAATAGAAATCGAGTTTTTGAGAGAACGAAGCATCCGATTTGAATGATCTAAGAAACATTCAATTCGTAATGTGGAGATGTTGGTGATTAGTTTTTGGCAAAGACAGGTCTAGTCGTTTCGGAGATACGGAGCTAAACGTGCAAAACGTGGCAATTTTGAGAGAAATAAGCGATTTGTATGATTAAAAAAACTGTGTGCTCGTGTTGATAAAATAATTTGTTTTTGAAAAAAATATTTGAAATTTTTAATTCCCAAAAAATTTTTTTTGAGTTTTGTCTGTGAGTGTCGAAAATAATTCGGATTTTCAAAAATTTAATTCGGTACGTGAGCAATTTGTCTCAAAGCACTAGATTTTTTTTTAATTTTGTCATTATCTGTCATAATTATTTTCAGGAAATTAACAAAATTTTATTCACAATAGCAAAAAGTTTTACTTTGATTATTTGTATACTTAGGTACAGACATATTACTTTAAAAATAATAAATAAACAATATGCAATAGAAATAACTTAAATGTACATCAAATAGCTAGAAATAACGTCATGAAAATTCATTTTAATACTCTGATTTTAGCAAAAAAAACGCAGAAAACTCTTAAAATAAGCCTGATTAGAAGTACTAATTTTTTGGTATTTTTTATTAAAAACATTTCGTTCGGATTTACCTGTAACTAATAGATTTTATCCTTATTAAGTTAAAAAACAGCTGTACTACATATAGTTAAGAACTAAAAATTAAGTATGTTAAACTTAAAGTTTTTTCTATAAGGGTACATTTATAAAAAATTTGATTTCGAACAAATTATTGAAGTTTGTTGATATTAAACAAAATTTTGTCACGTACAATTTTGTCTATCCAAGTTAACTTCAAATACGGTCAAATTATTTCAAAAATTTATAACAGCTATACTATTATAGTTAAAAACTGCAATTTTAGTATGTTATACTCCAAAGTATATACTATAAGTGTGCATTTATAAAATTTTCTATTTAGGAACAAATTATTGAAGGTTTTTGACATTTAAACAAAATTTTGTCACGTACAATTTTGTCTATACGTGTTAACACCAAATATGGTTAAGATAATTTTCAAAAACTTATAACAGTTGTACTATATATAGTTAAGAACTGTAATTTCAGTATGTTTATACTTCAAAGTATACACTATAAGGTACATTCATAAAATTTTATGTTCTGAAACAAATTATTGAAGTTATTTGATACTTAACTATAGCTATATATCTGTATAGACTTTAATTCACAAATAAAATGTTGCCACGATATTTTAGAGCATATTTTCAAAGACGAGTTTATCAAATTTAGCAAATTTGACATAAACTTTGAGCAATGTCATTATTTTTATATTTTGGTTTCACAAATGTTTTTCAAGGTAAAAAATAATAAATAAAAAATTAAACTGCATGAAATATTTCAACTTGGATTATCTAGAAAAGTCTTCTGTGCGACTGTAGAGAGAATTTTCAACCCTAATTTACGCTCCACGAATCCAAAAATTATAACTAGATCTCATAACGACTAAATGTAGTAAATAATTTTTTTTATTCGACGACATTAAAAAACATTGTAGGATAAATATTCATTTTACCATCATCGGACGTGTGGGCTTCGATGCATGACAGAAGAATACTTAGAATGCACACCTCGACTCTCGTTCTGCAGTTTTATTTAAACTTCATTCCAGAACCAGTTTATTCAGTCCCTAATAACTCTTGTTTGAATGTCTCTTAAAATGTAAAATGTAAAATGTCATTCATCTCGGCTACATGTATTTTATAATCTTAGAAAGCTCATAACCGTAGTAGTAATAGAAATTAGAGCGAGCGA
>NW_020539727.1:12904737-12921460 GCF_003426905.1 Ctenocephalides felis | reverse complement strand
ATTATTATAATATTGTAACATTGTTTAATATTTATAAGAATTATATAACTGAATTGCACAGAGTTGAAATTATTTGTAAAGTATATTAGAACTATAGTCAGAATTGAAAATAAAATCTGAAATATTTCGATATACAACAAAAACTAAAAAAAAAAATAAATAAAAAAAAAAAAATGGACAAAATTTTTTTTCCAAAATCTATTATTTTGTTAAGACAAGCAGAAAGTTCTTTGAATCATTTGAATCGGACGCTTAGTTCTCTCAAAAACTGACATTTTTTACATATTTAGCTCCGTATCTTCAAAATGGCTGGGCCTGCCTTTGCCAAAAACTAATAAACACTTCTCCCAATCATTACTAATTGAATGTTTTTTAGATCATTCAAATCGGATACTCCGTTCTCTCAAAAATTCGATTTCTATTTTCTGCACTCTTTGCTCCGTATCTCCGAAACGGCTGGACCTGCCTTTGCCAAAAACTAATCAGCTCTTTTCCCTATCAATAGGAATCGAATGTTTTTTAAACCATTCAAATCGGTTGATCCGTGCGCCCTGAACGTGACTGGAAATTGTATCCACACATACATACACACAACACACACCACACCACATCCATTTTTTCTGAGGTATGCCAAAACGTTCAGAAACCTTCAAAACGTCGAGAAATGTAAAAATTTTCAATTCCGATTTTCGGCCCATTACAATAACTTACCCTACGGGAAGTTAATATTCCAAAATTTCAAGTAGGCTGGTTCAAGTAGTTGTTACCTCAAGGCAAGTTGCATGAACTTATCATCAACTTAGATCAATGTTATGGCAAGGGCATGTTACGTTAAAATTTGCATATATTATGCTACTAAATCATACTGAATACTGTCAATATTTCGTGTATTTGCTGTGCATTCAGGCGTTTTACACGTAATCTGCAACGTCACTTGTATGTTATGAAGCTGAGTCAGAAAGACTCTGTTATCCAACATGTTTTTTTTTTTTTGACATTTGTGCTGTTAATTTTTTAACTTTGTTGTAATTTTTGCATATCTTCACGTTTTGAAGGTTTCTGAACATTTTGGCATACCTTAGAAAAAATGTCTGTCTGTCTGTGTGTGTATGTATGTGAGAATACAATTATTCGTCCACATTTTCGGGCGCACGGATCAACCGATTAGAATGATCCAAAATACATCCAATTTCTATTGATAAGGAGGTGTGTTGATTAGTTTTTAGCAAAGGCAGGTCCGGCCGTTTCGGAGTTACGGAGCAAAGAGTGCAGAAAATAGAAATCGAGTTTTTTGAGAGAACATAGAATCCGATTTGAATGATTCAAACGACATTCAACTAGGAATGATTGGGAGAAGTGGTGATTAGTTTTTGGCAAAAGCAGGTCCAGCTGTTTTGGAGATACGAAGCTAAATGTGCCAAAAATGGCAGTTTTTGAGTGAATTAAGCGATTTGGATGATTTAAGAAACTTTTTGGTTGTGTTGATAAAACGATTGATTTTGGGGAAAAAAAAAACAAAAAAATTTTCCCAAAATAATTTGGACTTTCAAAAATTTAATTCTGTACGGGAGCAATTTGTCTCAAAGCACTAGATTTTTTTATTTCCTCATTTTCTGTCATAATTGTTTTTAGGAAAATTAACCAAATTTATTCACAATAGCAAAAAAGTTTTACATTAATTATTTATATACTTTAGGCACAGACATATTATTTTTATGAATAAATATGCAAGACTTAAATGTACATCAAATAGCCTGAAATAACTTTATTAAAGAAGGCGGAAAACTCGAAAATAAGCCTGGTTAAAAGTACATTTTTTTGGCATTTTTTATTAATTTTTTTTCTCGGATTTATTTCATAGGTTTTAGGTTTTTCAACTCATAGGTTTTATTCATTATAAAGTTGAAAACTAGCTGTATTATATATAGTCAAGAACTGTAATTTTAGTATGTTATACTTTGAAGTATATACTATGAGTGTACATTTATAAAATTTCATGTTTTCGAACAAATTATTAAAGTTTTTTGACATTTAACAAAATTTTGTCACGTACAAGTTTGTCTATACGTGTTAACTCCAAATATGGTTAAGCTAATTAGAAAAAAATTATAACAGTTGTACTATATATAGTTAAGAACTGTAATTTTAGTATGTTATACTATAAAGTATATACTATAAGTGTACATTTATGAAATTGTATATTTTCAAACAAATTATTGAAGTGTTTTGACATTTAACGAAATTATGTCCTACAATGTATTAAGCTTTTAATTTTCATTTAATTTGACGTTCTCGAGTATTAAATCAAAGATACCACGTGACAAGACGAGTATTTGCGGCGTAACGCATTTCCGTTGCACTTTTGCTGAGTTCTCTTAGTCGCACCTAAGTAAGTTTTACTTCAAAAAGTTACATTAAAAGTCACAAAATTTTAGCAGTTGTAACAAATATTGTAATTAAAAAAAAGTCACAAAATATGTGATGCAGTTCGTTATTATAAGAATGAAATAAAAACTATTGGTGCCTCAAGGCAAATTGCTGGAACTTCTCGAGTTAAAAATTAATTTTAAGCTTATATTATATATTTGGTATACTGAATGGGATATTTTACTCGAAGATACATCTAATATTAATCTAATATAATATAACTCGACAATCATTCGCAAAAAATACGTACGTTGTTTTTCATCTTGATAAAAACTCGATTCGAATGACCACATTGTTGACCAATGACGCATCAGTATTTGTGGCGTAACGCATTTCCGTTGCATTTTCGCTGAGTTACCCCCAGCCGCGCCTAAATTTGTTTAACTTCAAATACATTATCTTTGAACTTTGTTACACTCTTTTTAAGTGTATGAAATAAAATTCCTGACACTCTATTTAATTAAATTTTTCTAATAATTCCTACAAGCCAATTCAGAGTTATTTTCCTTCTTCTCTCGCTCGCTCTAATTTCTATTACTACTAATCGGTTATAGGCTTTCTAAGATTATAAAATACATGTTGCCGAGATGAATGACATTTTACATTTTACATTTTAAAGAGACATTCAAACAAGAGTTATTAGGGACTGAATAAACTGGTTCTGGAATGAAGTTTAAAACTGCAGAACGAGAGTCGAGGTGTGGCATTCTAAGTATTCTTCTGTCATGCATCGAAGCCCACACGTCCGATGGTAAAATGAAATATATTTATCCTACAATGTTTTTTAATGTCGTCGAATAAAAAAAATTATTTACTAGATTCAGTCGTTGAGGAAATGATAATGAGATCTCGTTATAATTGTGGATTCATAGAGCGTAAATTAGGGTTGAAAATGCTCTCAAATTCAACAGCCGTACTGGAGACTTTTGTTAAATGTCAGAAAACTTTACTAATTTGTTTGTAAACATAAAATTTTATAAAAGCACACCTATAGTATATACTTTAAAGTATAACATACTAAAATTACAGTCCTTAACTATATATAATACAGCTGTTATAAATTTTTGAAATTAGCTTTACCACATTTGGAGTTAGAACGTATAGACAAAATTTTACCTGACAGAATTTTGTTAAATGTCAAAAAACGTCAATAATTTATTCGAAAACATAAAATTTTATAAATACACTCATAGTATATAGTTTACATAGTACACTCATAGTATATACTTTAAAGAATAACATACTAAAATTACAGTTCTTAACTATGTATAGTACAGCTAATATATTTTTTAAACTTGCTTAATCATATTTGTTGTAAAACAAGTTGTAAGTGACAACTATAGTAAAATCCATATTATGGTTTAAACTAGCTGTAAGTGGAATTCTGTCTTGAGGCAATTATGGCATCGTGCCTTAAGGCAAATTGCTGGAACTTCCCGTACCGTAACGAAATGTTCGAGGAATACTAAATGTTTCTGAAATATTTTCGAAACTAAAAAAAAAAAAAAAATTGGAACAATTTTTTTTTCCAAGATCAATTATTTTGTTAAGACAAGTAGAAAGTTCTTTGAGTCATTTAAATCGGACGCTTAGTTCTCTCAAAAACTGCCATTTTACATATTTAGCTCCGTATCTTCAAAATGGCTGGGCCTGTCTTTGCCAAAAACTAATAAACACTTCTCCCAATCATTACTAATTGAATGTTTTTTAGATCATTCAAATCGGATACTCCGTTCTCTCAAAAATTCGATTTCTATTTTCTGCACTCTTTGCTCCGTATCTCCGAAACGGCTGGACCTGCCTTTGCCAAAAACTAATCAGCTCTTTTCCATATCAATAAAAATCGAATGTTTTTTGAACCATTCAAATCGGTTGATCCGTACGCCCGAACACGTGGGCGAAAATTTGTATCCATACATACACACACACACACACACATCTATTTTTTCTGAAGTATGCTAAAATGTTCAGAAACCTTCAAAACGTCGAGAAATGTAAAAATTTTCAATTCCGATTTTAGGCCCATTACAATAACTTACCCTACGGGAAGTTAATTATTAATATGTTCGGTTTACATCGTCTTAAATTGTTTTGGATTTTCCGAGTTATTTTTATATTGATGAAATAATTTGTATAGTTAAATTGATTGCCACTGAATGATGGCTAAGATGTTAGCCGAAACGTATTGATTTTAAATAAATTTCTGAAAACTCTCATACTATTTTTATTGATGTAACGCCCGACTTTATATATATGCATATATATATATATATATATATATATATATATATATATGGTAGTCTATCAAAATTTACTGTTTATTTAACTTACATGTTATCAGGTGAATTTTGTTATCAGACCGAATGCCACCTGTTCCGACACTGATAAGATATGAAATTCAAATCTGGAACGCATTATCAAAAAACCTTATTTTTTTAATGACTCACGCATATTTTGGTAATAATCTAAATATATTTATAATTTGATTATAATATTTTTGAAATAAAACTTCTTTGAGCGCGACTAGGGTATAAATCCTTACAAATGCAACGGAAGTCCGTTACGCCCGAACTGTTCGTCATTCGCTCGAGATGAGATCATTTCTATACGGGTCGATTGTGATTAGCCGTCGTGTATGTGAATAGAGATCTGTCGTTGTATGCGTACCGATATCAACAAGGAAATCGACATAGATAAATAAACATTTTAAAGTTACATCGTAGTACAAATTTTGATTTAATGAAAAATGCCTGAATCAGAAGAATATTTTACCCTGTTCGTTGAAAATAATAAAACACAATAAACATTTGGGCTGTATACTAAACGTAAGTTTATTGATTAGAAATTATTTCTATATTATTCGTAGTTTCTATAAATCTTTGAAGTTATTAAAATGAAAAATATTTTTAGGCAAGACAGATATCACAGCTGTTCAAAGAATGAGATTATATCGCCAGCGAAAAAGTAAAAAAAAATACAAGCAGTCAATGAATGTATGTTAATTTTAATTACATGGAGTTCTTCAAACACAATTATTATATGATGAGTGAAATTGTGAAAATAATATTTGTTTAGGCGTTGTTTAACATAATCCACTGTGTGAACGAATATTATAGAATTTATTAATCAGCAGTTACTTCATTTCTCTAATGAAGGTTCATTTCTAAATGCTAATTACAATGACAAACCGATCATGTCATTTTTGAAGTATGACTTTAATTACATTATTGTTTTTAAATATTATACATATTGTTAATGTTATTATAAATATATAATTTATAATTTATCGTTATTTAAATGTGTATAATGGCTTAGACTAATAAATGTGTGCATCACGAGTGTTGCCATATTACTAATAAACATTATTCAAAATTGTTATATGTTACTTAAATGCCATCTTGTACAGTAGCAAATAAGTTTTACTTCAATCGCGTGTGAACCTTAGGCGCACTCTTTATTTGAGCAATTTATTAAAATATGCCTGAAGTCCAGCTAAGGTTATATAGACATATGTGCTATTTGGAGGTTAGTTTACAAAAGTTGGCAGTAACAAAAATTTAAATAAACATAGATGTAGGTTTTTGAGAATTTCGTCAGTATCAACTTTTATTAAGAGCCAACACCAAGAAAACTTGATTTGTTAAAATAAAATAAGTGCATCGAGAATAACGAATATTTGACAAACTTTTATCTGTATCCAAGAAAGACTGATAATATAACATTCCTATATTAAGGGGGTTGTTCTTTTTTACTTTTCTTTGTTTCGGTTTTGAGATTTTTTATTTTATGAAAGCTAAAAATCTTAGAATTATTTTAAAAAAAAAATCATCTCAATATCTATTTTTTTGACGAAGTTATAGATATATATATCTCTATACGTATGATCCTCTGAAAGCGTTTTTTTATCGTTCCGCGAGCTATTGTATGCCAGCTGCCTCTTTTTCATTATAATACCTCATGCACATGACCTTTTTAATGTGTCAGCACCTTTGAACACCATGGTGTATTTAGTACATTAAATTAAATGGTGTATTTAGTACATTATAATATGTCTATTAATAATTGACAATGACAAAAATGAAAAATTACGTTCCGAACGACTAAACACTACTACTACTACTACTACTACTACTGTAATTATATTAATGAAACTTCTAATCAACGCACCGACCATTATTAATAAAATGCAACAAGAATGATTCTGTCCAGAGAGTGTGTTATCATAAATATGTATATTTTTCCAACATTTTTTTGTGTGTTAATTGCATTTCCGATGAATCAGAGCAAAACCGCATCAGGGCCGGATGTGGAAACGCACGCAGCGCTCAACGCAGCGTGGCGGACGGTCACCGGAACTGCTCCTGGTGTCGGTAATAGACGGAAAGTTGGTAGAAAAATAGTAACTAGTGGTGTATGGCATCGTGCCTTAAGGCAAATTGCCGGAACTTCCCGTACCGTAATGAAATATTCGAGAAATTTTAAACGTTTTCAAATATATTATTACAAATATTGTAACTTTCATTGTATTTGCTATATCTTGTTATATCTGAGCAAATCAAATCTAAATAATAAATCAATATATCTCCAGAACATTAACAATTGCCATTTCATTTCGAATTCAATTTAAAAAAAAATAGTTGCCTAATTTACACAAAATTGAAAAAGTGCTCCCGTATAGTCACAGTCTAAACGCATTTGCAAATAATTCTGTGCGACATATTTACTTATACTGTTCCTAGCTTGGCGGCATTTTCACATTTTTCAATAGTTTTCACAAAATTGCTCCAGTACATAAACAGTCTAAACGCACTTGGGTAAACATTTATATCAGAGTGGCGCTTAGACTGTGCTTAGTCTGGGTAATTTTTTCAATTTTCAATCCAAAATTACAAAAAATATTTTATGGAAAATAAATAAAGATGTAATAACTTTTCATCCTCAAAAGCAATTGTTTTGTCAATACAAGCAGAAAGTTTTTTAGATCATTCAAATCGGACCCTTAGTTCACTCAAAAACTGCCATTTTTTGCACATTTAGCTCTGTATCTTCGAAATGACGGGATCTGTCTTTGCCAAAAACTAATCACTTCTTCTCCCAATCATTACAAATTGAATGTTTTTTGGATCATTCAAATCCGATACTCCGTTCTCTCAAAAACTCGATTTGTATTTTCTGCACTTTTTGCTCCGTATCTTCGTAACGGCTGGGCCTGCCTTTGTCAAAAACTAATCAGCACATCTCCCTATCAATAGGGGTCGAATGTTTTTTAAACCATTCAAATCGGTTGATCCGTGCGCCCGAAAACGTGGACGAAAAAATGCGGAAATACAAATGCCACGATTTTTTACCCTCTGGCCACGATTCATTTCTACTGGGTTGATTTTATTCTAATTATTTTTTTTTAATTTCATGCATTCAATATTAATTATTTACAGATTTTTTCATCAGCTGTCTGTCTATTACATTAGGATGTGAAACTGTATTAAATTTCTTCGATTATAATTTCAAATTAAATTTAATTTTAATCTAAATAATTTATAAATAATAATGGAATTAATTTATTACTGTACTGTGTGTGTGGTCAGAAGTGTTTTACTTGTGAAAGATAAAAGAAATCAATGAATAATAGTAAATAAATTATAAAAATCAAGAAGAAGAAATTAATAATCTAAGTACAGAATGTTAAGTTCACATTAAAATTTTTTAATAGTAAAATCTATTTTGATTATAATACTATCAAAACTTTCTTATTAACTTCCCGTAGGGTACTTATAGTAATGGGCCAAAAATCGAAAATGAAAATTTTTGCATTTCTCGACGTTTTGAAGGTTTCTGAACATTTTGGCATACCTCAGAAAAAATGGATGTGTGTGTGTGTGTGTGTTTTGTATGATCAACCGATTTGAATGGTTTAAAAAACATTCAATCCCTATTGATAGGGAGATGTGCTGATTGGTTTTTGGCAAAGGCAGGTCCAGCCGTTATGGAGATACAGAGTAAAGAGTGCAGAAAATACAAATCGAGTTTTTGAGAGAACGGAGTATTCGATTTAAACAATATAAAAAACATTCAATTTGTTCAATGATTGGTAAAAGAGGTGATTAGTTTTTGGCAAAGGCAGGTCCAGCCATTCCGAAAATACAGAGCTGAATGTGCAAAAATGGCAGTTTTTGAGTGAACTAAGCGTCCGATTTAAATGATCTGAAAAAGTTTCTTCTTGTATTGACAATACAATTGCTTTTGAGGATAAAAAAAATATTATTTTGCAATTTTCGATTAAAAATTCAAAAAATTACCCAGGCTAAGCACAGTCTAGGCGCCACTCTGGTACAAATGTTTACCCAAGTGCGTTTAGACTGTTTCTGTACTGGAGCACTTTTCCAATTTTGTGAAAACTATTGAAAAATGTGAAAATGCCGCCAAGCTAAGCACAGTATAAGGAAAAATGTTGCACAGAATTATTTGCAAATGCGTTTAGACTGTGACTATACGGGAGCACTTTTTCAATTTTGTGTAAATTAGGCAACTATTTTTTTTTTGAAATTGAATTCGAAATGAAATGACGATTGTTAATGTTCTGGAGATAAATTGATTGATATGATTTACATTTGATTTGCATTTGAGATATAACAAGATAGCAAAAATAGTAAAAGTTACAGTATTTGTAATAATATATTTGAAAACGTTTAAAATATCTCGAATATTTCATTATGGCACGGAAAGTTCCAGCAATTTGCCTTAAGGCACGATGCCATACACCACTAGTTTTATTTTTCTGTTAAAAGAATTAACTGGTGAAAAAATTACAAATTTTGAAGATAACAGTAGTAATTTGAAGTATGCCAAATTCTAGCATATGGTTGAATCTTTACAAATATAACATATTTTTTCTTTTTTCCTTCTCAACTGTTGAATGAATTAACACATATTGTAAGTACAAAACCATTTCTATTTGTAATCCAAACAATTTGTATTTATTTTAGTTAGAACGGCGGCTCATCTCCTCCTGAATACAAATACAGTTTATTTGCTCAACGAAAGATAACCAAAACCCTTTTATAACTATTTTCATTCGGATATAACGTTAGCTGATTGTTTAATGAATAAATATCTGTATCTATCTATCTCGACATCGAAACATATTTTATTAATTAATAACCATTTGATAAATGATATATAAATTAATTAAAAGTTGCACAACAAATTATGTTAATATACGAGTATGTCAATGCTCTTTATAAAAAACATTATTGAAATTTATGAGCCAATTCTGCCATACAAGAGCCCAATGTTATGGCAAGGCCATGTTATCCTCCAACTTCCATACATTATGCTACTGAATCATACTGAATATTGTCAAAATGTCATGTATTTGCTGTGCATTCAGACGTTTCACACATAAACTGCAACGTTACTCGTATGTTATGAGGCTGAGTCAGAAAGACCCTGTTATCTAACATCGTTTTTTTGACATTAGTGCGGTTTCTAGGTTAGGTTTTCTATCTGACAACCTGAGAAAGACGCCTGACTGCACAGCAACCACATGGTTTTTGTCAATATTTAGTATGGAAAGTTCTTCATAACATAACCTTGCCATAACATTGGTCTCTTATGCGGCAGAATCGGTCCATTAATGGTAATTTTTTTATCTAGACAGATAATATAATTATCTTCTATAAATAAGTATAAGTTTCCTATTCTGTCCGTGGCGTGTATGCGTTGGTTCAATCATCACAAGAAAAACAAAATTAGCCTGATTTTACTATGAAATTTATAGATGAATGTATATATTTATAGAATTAGGAAATGTTTACTTTAAGCTGTGTAAAAAGTTCTTAAAGGTGTTTAGAGTTTCGTACCGAAATCGTTAATTTTTTTATCAAATAGTAAGGTGTCTTCAACTAAAAGTGAAAATTTAGGATAGTATGTGTTTTTAAAAAAAACTAAAAAAAAAATGCCAAAAAATGAAAACTAGGGCTTGATCAACCTTCGTTACTTAGTGGTCTTTATCGAATATTCAAAGATATATCCATGGATTTTCAAACAAAGTTTTTGTCGTTCTATGAATAAAATAAAAAATCAAATTCAAAGTCGTTTTATTCAAAAGTTTTATATCAGAGTGTATATAATTGTTAGCACGGAATTGCAGTAAATTTTATCTAGTTTCACCTTATCTTACTCAAAAAGAATGCTTTCATATAAAATTTGTGAGTAATTTGACAAAAACCATAAAAAATGACCCGAATTTTCTATTCATTCCTAAAGTGTGAAAAATCAAATTCAAGTATAGCCGTTTCATTTTTATGAAATATTTCATAAATTTTTGAACAAAGATTATACCGTTGTAGTTTTTTCAAATTGTCAAAGATATCTATCTATCCATGGATTTTTAAACAAAGTTTTGGCCGTTTTTCAAAGGTTTGGCCAAAATTTCATATTTCTTTTTAGCATATTACAATCGTTTCTGAAACGAAATATAAAACTTTATAAAAATTAGTCACCTCAAGCATCAGTTTCCAAAGAATATTTGTGAAGTATTTTTTTTTTATAAAAATATCGCGAATTATTTGTAAATTTCCATAGGATAAGTTATAGAAATCGAAAAAAATTAACAAAAAATGTTTATTCAGCTTTTGAAAAAATGGAGCATCCGACTAGAATAAATCAAAGGAAAAAATCTTCTTAAGGCAAATTGCTGGAACTTTCCAGTACACAAAATTCAAATTTTTAGAAAAGCTTTAGATTTATTTAAGAAATTAGATTCTGAGAAATTTGATTTTTTTCTAAATTATGAATGTTTTTGAAAATTTGTAACTTTTTACAAAGCTATAGTGAGGCGTAGCTGTTTTAGAGACAAAGTATCGAAGCGCACAAGCGCCGCGTCGCAGTTTAACGAACTCATAGAAATGTAAACAAAATTTGTACTCATTATTGAAATCTCGATAAAATCGTTTCCTTTAAAACTTTAAAATTACAATAACTTATCCTACGGGAAATTAGTAAGTTCAAAATTTTCAAATAAGCTTAACATTTATAAACAAGCTCGAAATTTTCAACTAAGTTGAAAATTTTTAAGAAGTTCAAATTTTTAAATAAGTTAAAAAGTTGAACTTAAAATTTTTAAATTACGGTGCGAAAAGTTCCAGCAATTTGTCCTAAGGCACAATTGCATGCACCACCTATTCACAATGTATATTTCAGGTAATAACAGGTACTAACTTACCAGAAAAATGATCATAGGTATAAAGTTCATTGTTATTTTAAATTTGGCGCCGGAAAAAATAGAAACGAAGAGTTTTTTTTTGTATATTAAATGTGTATACCTTTTACCTTAATCCTTTAAGGTGGCCCTCGAAATTAAAATATCCTTCAAGGAGCTTTCATTTTCGTTTATAGCTTCGTGCGAAACACAAGTCGGAATTGTAATAAATTGATTTTTTTTTAAATAAAGTGCAAGCAAGCAATTGAATAAAAATGTTGGAAGATAGTAACGAGGCAGGTTTCACCATGAATATTTATTTCAATGTAAAAAATTTGAATACAACATCGGGTGATTGGATAAAGAAATACTCAGGTCTCGATGATTTTTACCACAATATTCTAACATATGGAAAAACCAGCAGTGGAATTTCAATTCTATTTGACAATCAGTCAAATTGTTTTGATGTGATACGAAGTTTTTCTGAAACACTTGATACTTTCACCTCTCCTGAAACAAATCCTTCATCACAACGGATAAACCACTTTAATGTATTCCAAAATGGGAAAAAACTTAGAGTGATAAAAGTAAGAGCATTTGATAAATCAGATTTTAATTTGAATAATATAAAAAAACGTTTGGAAAAATATGGTTCAGTTCTATACGTTTTTCGAAACAAGTATATGGGCATTTGCAATGGAACTATATTTGCTTTTATGGTGTTTCATGATGAAAATACATTCCTATATGTTGATGGACAAACTATTGCTGAAATTGAATACCATCCTTGGATTTTTAAACAGTTGTCTCAGGACACAGCAAAAAAACTTTGGCCAATGTTTCTTGAAATTGTTGAAAAGGATACGAAGAAATCTGTCGAACTCAACAAACCTGATAGTTGACGAAAGAAAATTCTTCAAAAAAATAAATAATTTGGTTGGCAACTTTAGTTGGAGTTTTTTTTATCAATTTGGAAGCATTTGAGCCCCTGGGAGCAAGAAAATACCAATACATCCATACTAAGGACCACCCGATTGCAATAATTTGAAATATAAATATTTATTTGTATTTTAAACTCTGAAATAAATATTAAAATAAATTCAGTTTAAAATTGCTTTTTAATTTGTCGTCTTGTAATATGATTATTTTCAGGTAACTTTATATATTTTTAATTATAAATAGTCTGAAGGTCAAATTCAGGTAAAATTTGAAACTAGTGGTGTATGACATCGTGCCTTAAGGCAAATTGCTGGAACTTCCCGTACCGTAATAAAATGTTCGAGGAATATTAAATGTTTTCAAATAGATTATTATAAATATTGTAACATTGTCTAATATTTATAAAAATTATATGAACTAAATTGTAAAGTTGAAATTATTTGTTCAAAGTATATTAGAACTGAAGTCAGAATTACAATTAAAATCTAAATTATTTTCGATATACAAAAGAAAAATTTAAATATTTTTTTTCCAAAAGCAATTGTTTTGTCAACACAAGCAGAAAGTTTTTTGAATCATTCAATTCAGATGCTTATTTCTCTCAAAAAACAACCATATTTTGTATATTTAGCTCTCTAATATAACTAAATCTTCGAAATAGCTGGGCCTGCCTTTGCCAAAAACTAACAACCATTTCTCACAATCATTACTAATTGAATGTTTTTTAGATCATTCAAATCGGATGCTCTGTCTGTTTTCTGCACTTTTTACTCTTTATCTCCGAAACTGCTGGAACTGCCTTTGTCAAAAACTAATCAGCACATCTCCCTATCAATAGAAATAGAATGCCTTTTAAACCATTCAAATTGGTTGATTCGTGCGCCCAAAAACGTGGACGGAAAATTGTATCCATTTATACATACACACATCCATTTTTTCTGATGTATGCCAAAATGTTCAAAACCTTCAAAACATGAAGATAAGCTAAAATTTTCATTTTCGATTTTCGGCCCATTACTATTAATACCCTACGGGAGTTAATAAGTTCAAAATTTTCAAATAAATTCAAAATTGTCAAATAAGTCCAAAATTTTTAACTAAGTTTAAAATTGCAAAGTAAGTTCAAAATTTTTAAATAAGTTAAAAATTTGTAAATAAACTCAAAATTTTCAAATAAGTTCAGAATTTTCAACTAAATTCGAAATTTTTAAACAAGCCAAAATCGTCAAGTAAGTTTAAAATCGTCAAGTTCAAAATTTTTAAATAAGTTCAAAATTTTCAAATAAGCTTAAAATTTATAAACAGGCTCAAAGTTTATAAATAAGTTCAAAATTTTCAAATAAGTTCAAATTTTTCAAATAAGTTCAAATTTTTCAAATAAGTTCAAATTTTTTAAATAAGTTCAAAAATTTCAAATAAGTTCAAAATTTTCAACTAAGTTCAAATTTTCAACCAAATTCAAAATTTTTACATAAGCCAAAATTTTCAAATAAGTTCAAAATTTTCAAGTAAGTTCAAATTTTTCAAATTAGTTCAAAATCGTCAAGTAAGTTTAAAATCGTCAAGAAAGTTCAAAATTTCAATTAAGTTCAAAATTTCACAAATAAGTTCAAAATTTTCAAATAAGTTCAAAAATTTCAAATAAATTCAAAAACGTCAAGTTCAAAATGTTCAAGTAAGTTCAAAATGTTCAAGTAAGTTCAAAATTTTCGAATAAGTTCAAAATTTTCGAATAAGTTCAAAATTTTCGAACAAGTTCAAAATTTTCAATTAAGTTCAAAATCGTCAAGTGAGTTCAAAATTTTCAACTAAGTTCAAAATCGTCAAGTAAGTTTAAAATTTTCAAATAAACTCAAAGTTTTCAAATAAATTCGAAATTTTCATTTAAGTTCACAATTTTCAACTAAGTTCAAATTTGTAAAGATTTTTAAATAAGCCCAAAATCGTCAAGTAAGTTCAAAATTTTCAAATAAGTTCAAAATTTTCAAGTAAGTTCAAAAATTTCAAATAAGTTCAAAAATTTCAAATAAGTTCAAAATTTTTAAATAAGTCAAAATCGTCAAATAAGTTCAAAATCGTCAAGTAAGCTCAAAATTTTCAAATAAGTTCAAATTTTTCAAATAAGTTCAAAATTTTTAAATAAGTTCAAAAATTTCAAATAAATTCAAAATCGTCAAGTTCAAAATGTTCAAGTAAGTTCAAAATGTTCAAGTAAGTTCAAAATTTTCGAATAAGTTCAAAATTTTCGAATAAGTTCAAAATTTTCGAATAAGTTCAAAATTTTCAATTAAGTTCAAAATCGTCAAGTGAGTTCAAAATTTTCAAATAAGTTCAAAGTTTCCAATGAGTTCAAAATTTTTAAATAAACTCAAAGTTTTCAAATAAATTCGAAATTTTCATTTAAGTTCAAAATTTTCAACTAAGTTCAAATTTGCAAAGATTTTTAAATAAGCTCAAAATCGTCAAGTAAGTTCAAAATTTTCAAATAAGTTCAAAATTTTCAAGTAAGTTCAAAATTTTCAAATAAGTTCAAAAATATTAAAAAATATTTAACATTCTCAAGAATAACTATTATTTTCAAAATTTTATGAGATAAAAATTTTAAATTACGATACGGAAAGTTCCAGCAATTTGCCACAAGACCCAATAGCATGAACCATCTATTCACAAAGTATATTTCAGGTAATAACAGGTACTAACTTATCAGAAAAATGTTCATATGTAAAAAGTTCATTGTTATTTAAATTTGGCGCCGGAAAAATTAGAAACGAAGAGTATCATTTTTGTATATTGAATGTGTATACTTTAATCCTTTAAGGTGGCGCTCGATATTAAAATATCCTTCGAGAAGCTTTCATTTTGATTTATTCTTTCGTGCGAAACACAAGTCGGAATTGTAATAAATTGTTTTTTTTGAAAATAAAGTGCAAGCAAGCAATTAAATAAATATGTTGGAAGATAATAGCACGCCAGGTTTCACTATGAATATTTATCTCGATGTAAATGATCTGAATACAAAATCGAGTGATTGGATCAAGAATTACTCAGGTCTCGATGATTTTCACCACAATATTCTAACACATAGATTAACCGGCAGCAGAATGTCAATTCTATTTGACAATCAGTCAAATTGTTTTGATGTGATACAAAGTTTTCTAAAAAATTTGATGCTTTATACTACCCAAGAACAGATGCTTTACCACGAATGAATTATATTGAAGTTATTCAAAATGGGAAAAAACTCAGAGTGATAAAAATATGTCCATCTGATGATGCAGATCTATTTGATTTGAATAATATAAAAAAACGTTTGGAAAAATATGGTTCAGTTCTATACGTTTTCCGACACAAAAATATGGGCATTTGCGATGGAATTATATTAGCTTTTATGGTATTCCATGATGAAAATACAATCTTATCTAATGATGGGAAAACTATTATTGAAACTCAATACCATCCGACCTTTTTCAGCCAATTGTCTCAGGAGACAACAAAAAAACTTTGGCCAATGTTTCTTGAAATTGTTGAAAAGGATACGAAGGAATCTGTCGAACTCAACGAACCTGATAGTTGACGAAAGAAAATTCTTCAAAAAAATATATAATATGGTTGGAGTTTTTTTTATCAATTTGGAAGCATTTGATTCCCTGGGAGCAAGAAAATACAAAAACATCCATATTAAGGACCTACCGACTGCAATACTCGTATTTTGAAATATAAATATTTATTTGTATTTTAAACTCTGAAATAAATATTAAAATAAATTTGGTTTGAAATTGCTTTTTAATTTGTCGTCTTGTAATATGATTATTTTCAGGCAACTATATATATATATATTTATAATTATAAATAGTCTGAAGGTCAGGTTCAGGTAAAATTTGAAATAAAATTAAATTTCAATTATAAAGTTTATAGAAATGCTCTGATTTTTTAAAAGCATAAAAATGTGAATCAATTTCTTAGCTTCATTTTAATTTTTGCTTAAATTTTGGCCAAAAATTTGTGATTTCTGCCAAACAGTTTCTCTTTTTTTTTTCAAGTCAATTTGTCACTAATATAATTAGTAATGTAATTTTAATTTATACTTTTCTCAGTACAAATTAGATTTGTGTATATCGAGTTTTTTTTTAAAATATTCGATCGAGGTATTCGAAAGGG
>NW_020539727.1:12877749-12903737 GCF_003426905.1 Ctenocephalides felis | reverse complement strand
AAAAAAAATAAGTATAAACAGTTTTGATTATAAGGAGATTTCATTAGGAAGAATTTTAGACACACTTTTATTGAATTTATATTAAAGGGTTTTGAATGGAATATTTTAATTGTATAGGAAGTATTTGATATTACAGGGCCTTTTTGTCCCTTTATACCTAAAAAAAAACCGTTAGTTGAACATTCGAACCAAATACCGATCATACACCGTTACCAAATATAATAAATTTTGCAAAAGTAATTTCATGCAATGTTGTCACCTTTATCAATATTTAGAATGGGATAAATTATGTAAGCTCTTTAATTCAGATCTTTAATTTAATATTTTTATTTATTTTTTGGGTAATATAAATTTTAGGGAAATTTTTATCAATTAAACTGTATATTGTCCATCAGATTAAAATTTTAATTCAGTGGATTTTAATAAATTTATATATATATATATATATATATATATATATATATATATATATATATATATATTAAATACTACTGATATAAACATAATTTTTACCTGTATATGCATTTCCAATACCAAAGTACGTATTTATTCTATAAATTGATAAAATTGAAATGGCTCACCTGAAACAAAAGAAAAATGAACAATTATAATAAAGTACTTTTAATTTTAAAAAATCGTAAAATAATATTGATTGCATTATTATAAAAATTTTAGACATAAGTACAAAAGTTATTATTTTCAACCAGATACTATTATAATATTGAAAAAATATGTAAAAAAAACTTTCTACTATCTCTGTAAAAATAAAAAATGTTTTACGACAGGACTTCTTCTAACATAAATTTTTATTATAGATCTCATACGTGCATTTTTTAAAATTAAATTAAGGAATATAATATTTTTTTAATGATAGAAAATTATACATCACCAAATAATTCTACGACTAAATCTCTCGATTTTTTTATTTTTATTTATTTATATTTAAATTACAATCTGTCTTATAATTAAAAGACATTTAGTAAATATTTTGAGACTTAACCTAGTTATAATGTTTTTAGAGAACCACCCATTGGTACGTTTTCTAATTTATGAAAATATGTACTAAATTTGATGATAATTAAATCTTTAGAATAATTTTTTAAAATTAAGATTGACTTGATTGACAAACAAAACTTACTATTAAAATATCAGTTTACGTTGTTGCGGAACATACAGACGACACAAAACAAAGCACAGTGGATTGCACATTCATTGTTTTATATAATTATTATTAGAAACTTTTGGATTTTCTAATAAAAATTAATTAGAAAATTTTGGATGAATTTATAAACATTGTATATCTTATTCCTACCATTAACTTATATATAATTTAAATCTAATAATAATTATAGGTAATTATACAAGACCAAACATTTTTTACTTTTTGATTCTTAAAATTATTTAAAAAAATAAATATAAACATTCAGATAAACTTACAGATATTTTAAGTGTATTCTTTATTGCATTTCATATTCAAAAAAAAAATCAATTCAGATCTAATAATATTCTGGTATAACACTAATAATAGAAAATTATATAGGATTAAAAATCTTTCTATGTCTTTTTTCAAAATAATTTAAAAAATGAATATAATTAGTGTGTAGTACCTATAGTATATATAATTTTCTATTCTCGAGCAAAGGTGCACTTTATTACCTGAATTTCTACATAATACAATGTAGTCGTAAAAATAAATTATTATTACACTCTATAAAACGATCATCATCATTTTCATTTTACTACCGTTTTGACTTGAAAAATAGACCGAGATCTGATGGACATGGTTACTCAATTAAGTAATGGAGTATTACATGAATAATATTACCAAAGTCAATTTATGATTATTTAATATTCATGTATTTTTATAGATTTATTGTATCTGAGATTTTTACATTGACGAGTTTAAGTTTGAATTTTATAGAAGTTTTTATATCTAAAATTGTATTTTTAAGTAAGTATATATATGGATAGTATAGTCATATATATTGTTGAAGTTTCTACATTTTGAAGTGAAACTTCTTTAGATGCGACTAGGGTGTAAATCCGTACAAATGCAACGGAAGTGCGTTACGACAGAGTCGAGTGCCAATGATTCGTCATTCGCTCTCGATGATATCATTTCTATACGGGTCGATAGTGATTAGTCGTCGCGTATGTGAATAGAAATCTGCCATTTTATGCGTAACGGCATCAACGTTGTATGCGTACCGATATCAACAAGGAAATCGGTATAGATAAATTAATATTTTAAAGTTACATCGTAGTACTACTCTTGATTTAATGAAAAATGCCTGAATCAGAAGAATAGTTTACGCTGTACCTTGAAAATAATAAAACAAATTAAACATTTGTGCCGTGTACTAATCGTAAGTTTATTGATTACATATTAATTTTGTATTATTCGTAGTTTTTATAAATCTTTGAAGTTATTAAAATGAAAAATATTTTTAGGCAAGACAGATATTACAGCTTTTCAAAGAATGAGATTATATCGCCAGCGAAATAGTAAAAAAATACAAGCAGTCAATGAATGTATGTTAATTTTAATTACATGAAGTTCTTCAAACACAATTATTACATGATGAGTGAAGTTGCAAAAACAATGCTTGATCAGGCATTGTTTAACATAATCCACTGTGTTAACGAATATTATAGAATTTATTAATCAGCAATAACTTCATTTCTCTAATAAAGGTTCATTTCTAAATGCTAATTACAATGACAAACCGATCATGTCATATTTCAAGTACGACTTTAATTACATTATTGTTTTTAAATAATATACATATTTTTAATGCTATTATGAATATATAATTTATAATTTATCATTATATAAATGTGTATAATGGTTGACACTAATACATGTATGCATCACGAGTGTTACCATATTACTAATAAACATTATTCAAAATTGTTATATAATTGTATTTATTTTTACTTAACTTGAATTTGCTACTTTGTACAGTAGCAAATAAGTTTTACTTCAATCGCGTGTGATCCTTACGCGCACTCTTTTTTACATTTTTTTGCTAAATACGATTATGATAAAAAAAATTCATCAATCAATATTAGTTTGAGTTTATATTATTAATAATTATATACAGCAATAAATGTGTCAGTTACAGTGCTTTGTTTTGTGCTGTCTGTACGCTCCGTAAAAAAGTCAAGTGATAATTTAATAAGAAGTTTTATTCTGGTTGCTAATTCAAATAAATTAATCCAAAAATCCAGAAATTAAATTTTTTTGCACATCTCTATGTTTCAGAAGTTTCTGGACATTTTGGCATATCTTAGAAAAAATGTGTGTGTATGTGTGGGTACAATTTTTTGTCGATTATTTCGGGCGCACGGATCAACCGATTTGAATGGTTTAAAAGGCATTCGATCCCTATTGATAGGGAGATGTGCTGATTAGTTTTTGCCAAAGGCAGGTTCCGCCGTTTCGGAGATACGGAGCAAAGAGTGCAGAAAATAGAAATCGAGTTTTTGAGAGAACGGAGTATCGGATTTGAATGATCTAAAAAACATTCAATTTGTAATGATGGGGAAAAGAGGTGGTTAGTTTTTGCCAAAGACAGATCCCGCCATTTCGAAGATACAGAGCTAAATGTGCAAAAAATGGCAGTTTTTGAGTGAAATAAGCGTCCGATTTGAATGATTTAAAACACGTTCTGCTTGTATTGACAAAACAATTGCTTTTGAGGATAAAAAAAATTATTACATCTTTTTTTATTTTCCATAAAATATTTTTGTAATTTTGGATTAAAAATTCAAAAAATTACCTTGACTAAGCACAGTCTGAGCGCCACTCTGGTACAAATCTTTACCCAAGTGCGTTTAGACTGTTTACGTACTGGAGCACCTATCCAATTTCGTGAAAACTATTGAAAAATGTGAAAATGCCGCCAAGCTAAGCACAGTATAAGTGAGAATGTCGCACAGAATTATTTGCAAATGCGTTTAGACTGTGACTATACGGGAGCACTTTTTCAATTTTGTGTAAATTGGGCAACTATTTTTTTGAAATTTCATTCGAAATGAAATGATGATTGTTAATGTTCTGGAGATAAATTGATTTATGATATACATTTGATTTGCTCACTCAGATATAACAAGATAGCAAAAATAATGAAAGTTACAGTATTTGTAATAATATATTTGAAACCGTTTAAAATTTCTCGAATATTTTATTACGGTACGGGAAGTTCCAGCAATTTGCCTCAAGGCACGATGCCATACATCACTAGTTTGCTTTTATTTTATATTAAATCATCATACTACGGATATCATTTTAATGTAAATTCTATCCTTTGTACTCTTATTTATTTAAATTTATGTTATCGTTCATTATTATTACTAGATGTTAAATTATTTAACAATTGTAATAAATATTGTAATTGAAAAAAAAAACTTCCCAACTCTCTAACTACCTCACTTAAAGGTGAGCTATAACATGCCCTCTACCTGCGCCATTTATTGTTACCGTGTTTGTATACATTTTTCGTCGGCTTTATACGAACACTCATTTGCTTTCACTTACAAGTCTGGTTAATGATAATTAAGTTCCCCTTTGGGTGCATCCGGTGCCAAAGATTATAAGCGGAAACTAGGAGTCGGATTTGTCCGGAAAAAGATATACATATTTATTTATTTTGAGGGGACTTCGTATTGTTTGCTCGGTAGAGATCGAGGAGATTCGGGATGAAAAATAGAGTGTTGTAATCTATCTATTATATAAAAATAAGTCGGGTTTCCCTTTCTGACGATATAACTGCAGAACGCACGAACCGATTTCGACAATTTTGCATTCGTTGGAAAGGTCTCGGGCTCCATGAGGTTTATAGCAAAGAAAATTGAAAAAAAAGTCAACAGAAAAGCGGAAAGCAAAGCGAAAATTAGTGGTGCATGGCATAGTGCGTTAATGCAATTTGCTGGAACTTCACGTACTGTAATTAAAAATTCGAGTAATGACATTTATGAGAATTATCAGAATTATGCTTGGTTAAGTCAACGAACAATTCTTGCCGCAAAGTATAATGATGCACACGCACTGAATTTCACCATTCAATCAAAAATTGCTGGCGATTTGGTTTGACTTCAAACGATTGCAATTTCCAGTTCGCCTTAGTGTTTGCGGGATAAATTTCAAATAGATTATTTAGAAAATCATTGTTTTTCACATGGGCAGTTATATGTTGCCTGTTCATGAGTTAGAAAACCATCCTTTTGTGTTAACGTTGGACCGAAAAACAAAAAATGTGGTTTACCAAAGAGCACTTCAATGAAGCGGATAATTTGCGCATTCACTTTCATTTACTTAGAGAAGTTCAACTAAAAAACACTTCATTTTTGTAATCAAAATAAATTCATTACTGTTGTGCAATAAAATCAAATTTTTCCTTTTCAA
The DNA here is from genome assembly GCF_003426905.1 of Ctenocephalides felis. Lineage (NCBI taxonomy): Eukaryota > Metazoa > Arthropoda > Insecta > Siphonaptera > Pulicidae > Ctenocephalides > Ctenocephalides felis. Next base: position 12,898,330 of record NW_020539727.1, on the reverse strand, counting down.
ATATAAAACAAACAAAAAATTTCTTCATCTTTCTCACAAAACCATCTGGTGGCGAAACGGAGTTCGTCTGGTTTGCTAGTCTTCTATATATATAAAAATAAGTCGGGTTTTCCTTCCTGACGATATAACTCCAGAACGCACGAACCGATTTCGACAACTTTGCATTCCTTGGAAAGGTCTCGGACTCTGAAAGGTTTTTAGTAAAGAAAATTGAAGAAAAATTTCAACAGAAAAGCGGAAAACATTTTTTTTTCACATACAGCGTCATCTCTGATACTTAGCATGTACTGAAAACTAATATTTTTTGTTTGACTGCTACTCATTTGTTTGACAGCTACACATTGTTCCCTGCTCAGTTAATTTCATGTGACAAACCGACATTGTGTTCACTGTGAAATTGTGCAAAAAAGTATTATTCGTTTCCTAACATTTCAATTGGAAACCATCAAATCAATCACGTGTATTGTGCAAATTTTTATTCAATTTCAACAGCATGCAATTTTTTCTTCATCTTTTAATCACCAAACGAAATGTTACATAAACTAAAACCATCTGGTGGTGAAACGGAGTTTGCCCGGTTTGCTAGTTGTATATATAGAGTTATAGTTTTTAGGAAATACGACTAGGTGTAAGTGGCAATTTGGTTTAGGCCAATGTGCAAAAGTTTCTCGATATGTATGAATAATCGGCATAATCATAACGATTTAAGATTTATGGGTCACACTTATTAACTTCCCGAAGGAGAAGTTTATGTTTTGATCAAAAAATCTGATTCGCTAATTTTATGTTATCTCGACGTTTCAAGCCATTCTAAATCGAATGAGACCAACATTTGAAAAAAGTATGTGCGTGTGTGTGTATGTGTGTTTGTGTGTGTGAACAGATTTTTTGCCGTAAATCGACGTTTTCTCCAAAACGGCTGGACCGATTTCCAAAATTTAGAAGCCATTCGATGTATCTCGATGAGGACTATCGCTTGTCAGTTTTGTGAGACCATCTGCCATGCCGTTGCTCTATAAATCGCAGAAAAGTGAAAAGTTTTTCGTCTACGTTTTAGCCCGCAATTCTGAATCGATTTTGAAAATTAAAAAACCGTTCGAAAGATATTGTTTGGGAATCGTGCTGATTAGTTTTTGGTAGAGGTCGGCTGGGCCGTTTTCTTGTAATAAAGTTAAAAAAAAAAAAAAAATTCGACGATTTTTGTGATTATTTTTTTGACGGTAGATACCATAATCTTCTATATCATACTAAAATATTACGGCCCTACGACAACTCGTTTAATTTTAAAAATTCGTCAAAGTTTGCAAAATTTTATTTTAAAATTCCATATTGGGATGAGTTGAGCATAGTTGATAAACATCAGCATAGTTCTGTCACTGAGACAATTACCATTAACTTCCAGAAATTAATTATTATTTTCAAGATTTGAGCTAAGTCTATTGAGTAATAACATAAAGAAATAATGATTTTAAACAAAAATACTGAATATAATGGTAAAATAATTCCTAAGATACGATATTGTTTTGTTGATTCTACTTTTCGTTAATTATTCAAAGCAAATTACTATAAGTTTTGTTTTCTCTTTCAATAAAGACTATAAATATAGAACTGGTTATCAAAAACTAATTTTATTTCATCACTAATCGACATTGAACCTATGATTTCATTATACTTTCTTAGTGCTCAACTTGCCCCACCTATGGGGTACATTGAGCATACTTGACTTTTTGCATTTAAACAGATGTAGCTTTTAAATTTTACCTATTATCATAAAATAGTATTATTATTAACACTTTTGTTAAGCGATAAACAACAAATCCATTAAGCCGTATAGCAATTTATTAAGACTTTTCATTGAGGAGCTACAACCGTTTAAGTTAAAATTTGCTCAACTAGCCGTTTAAGTTAAAATTTGCTCAACATATCGGATTATTTACACATATCGGGAAGTTCATGTAACTTGCTTTAAGTCTAAATACCAATACCAACTAGTTCACTTCAAAATGGTACTATAAGTGTTATAGATATTCTCGGTTACATGACATTAAGCAGTTCCGAGTAACAAGTACTCAGTTAACCAAAACCAAAATATATGTCATTTCTCTTACACTATTAAAAAGCTCACAAATTTTTGAGTTATATCCTCCAGGTGATAAATTAGACAGCCAAGCCGAGTCGAGCTTTTACCTAAAACAGCCCCCCCCCCCCCCGCGAGCTTTTAGCGACACCTGTGTTTTTTCACGTCGCCATAGCGCTAATCCCTTTTTCCTAGCCCTCAGGTGGGGCGGGGGGTGCAAAAGCGACAGGAATGTTGTGATTAAATGGAAATGGGGACTATAAATGTCGGTACTTGTGTAACATTAATCCGAGTGCTCTGCTTGAAATAATGGCCACGATGAGGATATGTGAGCTTTTTTCTACAAGGAAAAATTGCAGGTGAATTCGGGGACGGGGATGGATTTTGGATGGATTTTGGATGCATTTGGGACACATGTGTTGTAAATGACAAGTCTATGTTGGTGCTATTTTTAGATGGCTGTAATGAAGTTAAAGCAGAAGTTGCAAAATGTGTTTTCTAAGCATTATTGATACAACTGAGAAAATTAGAACTGCCTTGATATTATATATATATATATATATATATATATATATATATATATATATATATATAAAGCAAGAGGTTTTTCTTCAGATGGTGAAATAATATGATAAAATTGTTTCTTGGGCATCCATCCAGTAATTAAAAACAGTTTTATTGAAAGAAAATGTTTTTATTCAGAGAACATACGTTTCGGGTCTTGATTTGACCCATCTTCAGTGCTTATTCTCAAGACATTGCTTTTCAAATATTCTACAAGTTTCAAGACCTAACAAATTTCCTCAAGATTTTTTGCAAGCCTACATATCAAGACTTTCTTGTTAGGACACTCAGAACCAATACTACACTGAAGTTACAAATCCAAGTGTTTTTTTTAATTTTTAACAACATGAATTTTCAAAATAATTATAATTTCACTACTGTCGTGAAAGTAGTCCTCTCCATACAAATAAGCACTGAAGATGGGTCAAATCAAGAGCCGAAACGCATGCTCTCTGAATAAAAACATTTTCTTTCAATAAAACTTTTTTTAATTACTGGATGGATGACCATGAAACAATTTTATCATAAATATATATATATATATATATATATATAATATATATATATATATATATATATATTATATATATATATATAATATATATATATATATATATATATATATCATATGTAAAATTCTTCTGTAACGATGTATGTAAATATACTCCTCCTAAACGATTATTCGGATTTTGATAAATCTTTCTGAAGTTTGTTAGGAATTTTTCTTAAGATGTATGTGATTATAAAAATACACTAATATTGCAGAAATAAATGAAAAAAAATGCAAAAAACGACATGTCATTGTTTGACATTGAAAAAAGATTTGAGACATTCTTTGAAAACAAATGAAAACTGTCATATGCCAAAAATTTCAATTTAGTTATGAACCTAGACAATATTAGAATATGTATAATAAATTCATGATTATGAATGAGAAAAATGAAAAATCTACATTATTATTGTCAAAGAGCAACTGAGATATGCTAGAAATTAATTAATCATATGCATATATATACTCCTTCTAAACGATTATTCGGATTTTGATTAATCTTTCTGAAGTGTGTTGAGGGAATTTTTTTAGGATGCATGTGATTATAAAAATACAGTGATATTGTAGAAATAAATGGAAAAAATGCAAAAAACGGATATAATAATTGTTTCACATTGAAAATACTTGACACATTGTTTGGCATTAAAAACAAATAAAAATTGTCATATGCCAAACATAAAGTACCAGTGTTATGTTTAATAATGAAAGGCTAGAATTCTTTTGCTCTCTATGATTTGCTCAATAAAATAAATCGCATATAACGCCCAAAATAAATAAGTAAAATGTTTCAAAAATTTAATATTAATTAATGATATAATTTTAATAATAAACTGTTTAAACATGAAAAATAATAATCGGGGGCGGGGGCGCTAGAAAAAAAGTTGCATGCGGGCGCTGTGGATACTAGAAAGAAAAATGTAATTTAGATATTATAATTACTAAAAACCAGTTAAAACATGATACGAAATTATAAAAATCTTAGGCAACAATGTTGTAGCAATTATTTTGAGTAAAAAAATCCAAGATGATATTATATCTTTATCGCGGATACTATATAATATTTTTTTCTGAATTTGTTATACCGTTTAAGAAACTTCAATTTCCAATATAGTGTGGGAATTGAGACTCATCATTTTATTTAAAGCAGTTCTACATTTAACAACGCTCATATTGTAAAATTTATATGCATTTTGGTGTGAAAAATAATTTAAAAAACTATAATTAGTATTTTTATGTAAACGGTAAATATTAGTATAGTTTATTAAAAAATTGTAGGCGTGGGTACAGGACAAAGTCTGTCGGGTCATCTAGTATATATATATATATATATATATATATATGTGTGTGTGTGTGTGTTGTGTCCCAAAATTCCCTTCACCATTCTTCAAGAAGTTTGGAAAATAATTTCCAGTATATGGCACAATTTATTTGCTCAGGTCGATCGGTTTCGACCCGGCATGAATATTTAACCGGGTCGGTAAAGTTACCCACAGTCGTAAGGAATCCATATACCATCGGGAATTTGGTCTTGAGAATTACTTCTTCGTGCCTAGATGCGAATTTTACCTCAAAATTAGGGGAAACTGGGTGAAATCCTATTAGGGCAAGGTTAGTACTTAAGAATTATCATGGATAGAAATATTTGATATTTGATAAAAATACAACGACTATGAATTTGATTTTTCATTCATTAGCAATAAATAGAAAATACGATGCATTTTTTTGGTTTTTGTCAAATTGCTCACAAACTTTATATGAAAGCACTCTTTTGGAGTCAGATAGGAAAAAACTAGATAAAATTTATTACAACTTCATGCCAACAGTTATATACACTCCGACATAAAATTTTACTATTTTAAAGTATAGGGCAAAAGATCTGTTACCAGACATTGCCTTAACTCGGATGACATCGATATCGTTGTCAAATATTTTCCAAAAGTATTTTCATCGTTAAGCACTGTTATTTAGTTTATAATACTTCTTTTTTATACGTTATTTTTATCTGTTTTATAAAGATGCTGGTATTTTTATGTTTGATTCGATACTTTTTTTTATGTAATTATAAAAAGGATTGGGGTAAAAAGGACCTTCTGAAAATTTATGCTCGCTAAGTGTAAATAAATGTGTACAGTAAATTCAAGTTTGGTGATTTTTATTATTATTTTGACTATAATTTACAAAAATTCTAGAGAAAAGTAGTTTAAAGTTTAGTTTAAAAGCTATACTAGTAGTAAAATATAGTTATATTTTTCAATAAAAAATATTACACAATATTCAAGCGTGAATGGTTTCAATAATGAAATATCATGTAAATATTGTGTAATATAAAAATGATACCTTTATGTAATAATAGTGTAGAATAATATATTACATCACTATATATCGAGTACATAAATCAGAATAAAATATCAAAATTTTAATATTTACCAATTACCAAGAATTTTAATTACCTAAAATTTTATGATGAATTAAAAAATAGAATGATAAATGTGTCATAGGTTCTGGTTCTCCTTTTTATTTAAATTTTGAAGGCAGTAATATTTTAAAAAATAGTTATATACATTCTGATAAAAACGTTTTGAATAAAACGACTTTAAATTCGATTTTTCATTAGCTTGCAATAAATAGAAAACTCGGGTAATTTTTTTGGTTTCTGTCAAATTACTCACAAACTTTATATGAGAGCACTCTTTTTGAGTTAGATACGGAGTTCCATGTTAACAGTTATATACACTGAGATATAAAAGTTTTGAATAAAACGACTTTGAATTTGATTTTTCATTATTTAGCAATAAATAGAAAATTCGGAATAATTTTTTTGTTTTTTTTTTCAAATAACTCACAAATATTATATGAAAGCAGTCTTTTTGAGTTAGATAAGGAAAAACTTTATAAAATTTACTATATTTCCTCGTCAACTTTTTGAATAAAATGACTTTGAATTTGATTTTTCATTCTTTAGCAATAAATAGAAAATACGGAACATTTTTCTGGTTTTTGTCAAATAACTTACAAATTTGTTTGTTTAAAAATCAGTAAAAAAATATCTTTGAAAATTTGAAAAAAAGATCATTAGACATATGCAAATTATCAGGTATTTCACAGAGATTTTTAATATGTATGCTAATTTTGTTATAATGTTTTTGGGTTCTGTACTAAGATTTTAAGAGTTTAAAGTTCACTTATACAGTTCACAGAAATTTCAAAATTTTCACAAGAATACAAAGTTTTATACTTTAAATATAAATTTTTTAATTATAAATTAATCCTCATCAGTCATCTCTTCTTAATGTAAACATTTTCAAGTGTTTTGAGCGATAAAATCATCGCTATATATTACATAAATGATAAAATATATAGTAATTTTAATAATCCATTTAAAAATATTTATAACAATTGTTATTAATCATTGATCATTATTTATTGTTTATTGATTTTTTCCTTAAGTAATTTGCCTTAAGGCACGATGTCACGCACCACAAGTTTTTAAAATCAATTAATTCAATCAAATTAATTATTTTCGAGTTTGTCCCACCGCTGCCACCAGGCACTCGATGTGTATCTGCGGTGTACGCGTTTCCGTATACACTTTCAAGTGTCCTTATATCAGCGTTGCCGTTGCCGTTGCACTTGAGAGTGCGATTGGTTGCCTACATGTTCGGGAGGGTTTTAAGAGCTATGCATTATTAACAACCGGCAGGAATATGTTGTCTGAATATGCGATACACTTGCAAAACACTTTAGGATATGTTAGGTACATACGAATATGTTTGTTGGTAGGAACTAGGAAGGATCCTTAGGCGTTTTAGGATTGGAAGTTCTAAGGGTTTGCGAAAGTTTGATGCAGAGTTTTATTGTGTCATGACCAAGTTTCTGTGGAAGGTTGAAACTTGAGGAAAATTGCTATTGTATTTATTTGTTCCTTTAAAAAGGTTAAATTAAAAAAAAATGTGTTAAGGAGTATGTAACTGGTGTAAAAAATAGATAATACCTATATACAAGTACTTTATATAAAAAGGATGTTCTCTAAACAAGGTGCCCCAAAGCTCAACGTGATAGATTGTAATTATCATGAGAACAAATTAAACCAGTGGTGTATGGCATCGTGCCTTAAGGCAAATTGCTGGAACTTCCCGTATCGTAATGAAATATTCGAAAAATTTTAAACGTTTTCAAATATATTATTACAAATACTGTAAATTTCATTATGTTTGCTATCTTGTTATATCTGAGCAAATCAAATGTAAATCATAAATCAAATTTTCTCCAGAACATTAACAATCGTTATTTTATTTAGAATTCAATTTCAAAAAAAAAATAGTTGCCTAATTTACACAAAATTGAAAAAGTGCTCGCGTATAGTCACAGTCTAAACGCATTTGCAAAAAATTATGTGCGACATTTTCACTTATACCGAGCTTAGCTTGGCAAAAAATTTTCACATTTTTCAATAGTTTCCACCAAATTGGAAAGGTGCTCCAGAACAAGTGGCGCTTAGACTGTTTTAGCCTGAGTAATTTTTTGAATTTTTAATCCAAAATTACAAAAATATTTTATGGAAAATAAAAAAAAATGTAATAATTTTTTATTCTCAAAAGCAATTGTTTTGTCAATACAAGCAGAAAGTTTTTTAGATCATTCAAATCGGACGCTTAGGTCATTCAAAAACTGCCATTTTTTGCACATTTAGCTCCGTATCTTCGAAATGGCGAGACCTGCCTCTGCCAAAAACTAATAAACACTTCTCCCAATCATTACTAATTGAATGTTTTTTAGATCATACAAATCCGATACTCCGTTCTCTTGAAAACTCGATTTGTATTTTTTGCATTCTTTGCTCTGTATCTCCGTAAAAGCTAGACCTGCCTTTGCCAAAAACCAATCAGCACATCTTTCTATCAATAGAAATCGAATGTTTTTTGAACCATTCAAATCGGTTGATCCGTGCGCCCGAAAACGTGAACGAAAAAATGCGGATATACAAAACACACACACACATCAATTTTTTCTGAGGTATGCCTAAATATTCAGAAAACTTCAAAACGTCGAGAGATGCAAAACTTTTCATTTTAGATTTTCGGACCATTACTATAACTACCCTACGGAAAGTTAATAAATAACCTAATAATAAATTAGTTATATGAATGTGTTTATATGAATGAATAAATATGTTTATATGAATGTGTAATATTTGGTTTAAAAAATTATACTGAAGTTGTCTTATTCCAGTCGATACAAGTTCGAAGGCTATTTTATATATCCTACCTGTAGATTTTTATGTGAATAAAATTCTTGTCAGTTTCCAATAAAACTTCAATTTCCTTCCGAAGTTTATAGACGGTTTACAGTTTATTTCTTCGGGATTGACTATTTTATTTCAAATTTTATTTGAAGTGGATTTTCTTCGAAAAATCGTTAAATAAACAACTATACTATACTATGTAATCACTATTACTATTGCTAATCGGTTTGTCATTGTAATTAGCATTTAGAAATTAACCTTCATTAGAGAAATGAAGTAATTGCTGATTAATAAATTCTATAATATTCGTTCACACAGTGCAAGGATTATGTTAAATAACGCCTGAAGAAATATTGTTTTCACAATTTCACTCATCATGTAATAATTGTGTTTGAAGAACTTCATGTAATCAAAATTAACATGCATTCATTGATTGCTTGTATTTTTTTTACTTTTTTTGCTGGCGATATAATCTCATTCTTTGAACAGGTGTAATATCTGTCTTGCCTAAAAAATATTTTCCATCTTAATGACATCAAAGATTTATATAAAGTACGAATAATATAGAAATAATTTCTAAACAATAAACTTACGTTTAGTACGCGGCACAAATGTTTAATTTGTTTTAATATTTTCAAGGAACAGGGTATAATATTCTTCTGATTCAGGCATTTCTCATTAAATCAAGATTTGTACTATGATGTAACTTTAAAATGTTTATTTATTTATGCCGATTTGCTTGTTGATATCGATTTTGTTGATGCAACAAAATTTTCTAACCATTGTCATATACAATCAGACTTAAATAAGTTAATAATAACTAGAACGACTTAAAAGTATACATGAGTTATATATATAATAAAATATATAAATTTTCCTCATTAAAACAAATGTTCATAATACAATTTTTTCTGTAGTAATCCTCTTTATGAAATAAAGTACTTTGTTGGGTACACAGGGATAATTATTTTAACAGGCTCGTAAATATATATATATATATATATATATATATATATATATATATTTAAAAGAGCTTTTAAAAGCTAAAAGCAAGAGACGAAAGCTTTTGTTTAACCACTTAACTCATCAGGTGCTCGGAGCTTAATCGGCTTATAAATTATTTAGCAGATTTTAAAAAGCTCTGGTACAAAATTACTTTAAAAATTAAACCGTGGAATAATTTTCTTTGTTAATTAAATTATTTATTAATTTATTAGATAGCTTATAGACTTTTCTTAAGTAAAATATAATTGTGCAAACATAAATTTATAAGTGATAATGATTATAACGATTAATTTTAGATGTATTAGATATACAATTCACAATTATCAAAAATAACAAAACAAAAAATATATATAAAACAAATGAAGGAATGCTATAATAATATTGTGTCTTGTCTAATTACTTTATATTTTAGAATAATGTTATTTAAAGCTGAGTTTTGTTATTTTTTAGATCATTCAAATCGGATGCTCCGTTCTCTCAAATATTCGATTTTTATTTTCTGCACTTTTTGCTCCGTATCTCCGTAACGGCTGGACCTGCCTTTGTCAAAATGTAATCAGCACTTCTCCCTATCAAGAAGAATCGAATGTTTTGTAAAGCATTCTAATCGGTTGATCCGTGCGCCCGAAAACGTGGACGAAAAATTGTATCCATACATACACACAAATGTTATCAACTTTTTTTATTAAATTGATATATTTCTTTAAGCTTATATCAAGCCTGATTTTTAATTTTCTTTACCATTCATTAAATTGTTGAAAATTCCGCAATATTGGATACGTTTGATATGGTGCTGAACATGTAAAATTTTGAGAATTATTGGAAAAATTATACGATTTATTAAACTAATTATAATTCAGAACTTTTTCAAATATTTGTTTTTTTCTTTAACAAAATAATTTGTTGGAGAAATTGAAATCCATGAATTTTTGTACACAGTTTTGGTATGTTTATATATTCAAATTTTCAAAGATATCTATCCATGGATTTTTAAAACAAACAAATTTGTGAGTTATTTGACAAAAACAAAAAAATGTCACTAATTTTCTATTTATTGCTAAAGAATAAAATATTGAATTCAAAGTCGTTTTATTCAAAACTTTTATATCGGGGTGTCAATAACTGTTGGTATGGAATTGTAGTAAATTTTATCCAGTTTCATCCTATCTAACTCAAAAAGAGTGTTTCCATATAAAATTTGTCATTTATTTGACAAAAATTAAATTCATTCGGTCATGAAATTTCTATTTATTGATAAATAATAAAAAATCAAATTCAAGTTTTTGCCGGTTTATTATTTTCAAATTTTTTGTTGGAAAAATGAAAACCATGGATTTTAAACTTGACACTTTGTTGACGTTTTTTTAATAACAGCTGTACCGATTTCAAAAATTTAGAAGTCGATTGATAAATTTTTAAAAATTTTTTGCTTAGTTTTGATGAGCAATTTCTTGATAATCATGATATAAATGTGAAATTTTTGTCAACGTATGCTCCAAAAATCCTGATTTCTATTGAAAATTCAAAAACTGTTTGAGAAAAATTACGGATGATCACTCTGATTAGTGATAAGAGTAAGGATCAATCTAACCGTTTTTTTGTAATTAAATGTCATTTTTTATGATAATGCTAAAAGATTGAGGTTTATAGTCTAAAACAGTGGTTCCCAAAGTGGTCCACATAGACCCTCAGGGATCCAAGGAATACAGCGAAAACAAAATTTGAAGGTCCACAAAATAAGTATGGGGGTCTACGGCATATTTTGAAATGATAAAAAATGTCAAAAAAAACTTTACATATGTATATGAAACAAAAGCCTCAAATATTATTTACTTATAACTAGTTTAATTAGAAAAGTTTTCTACAAAAAACAAAGTTTTCACTAAAACGGTTAAAATAACTAATTAAGAACGAACAAGATACAATTTTTTGTAATAGACAAATCAAGAAAAATAATTTTAAAACAATATTAGAAGAAAGTTTTCGATAAACTCAAAATATAATGTCCTTTGTCAAATTCTTTTGTCGAGGCAGAATACCTTACTATATATTATAAAATTTTGGTATTTAGTATGCAAAATCATAAAGATTAGAAATCTTTAATAAAATCAAAGACTATTCTTCTCGGTGTATTTAAATTGAGTATTTGTTAGGCAAATCTAAAGTACTATTATTCTTCTGTGATATTTTATATCGAATGTACATTTACCGAAGCAAACTGTGAAAGAAAGAATGAAAAAAAGCCTAAATCATCCTGCGTGTCCCGTGGGCGTCCCGTGGGTGTCCCGGAAAGCCCGTAAAGCTCAACGCCAAAGCTCGTGCCATTAATCCCGAGAATGATGAAATTAATCGCGATTCCTATGCTTAGACCTATGCGAATTTTTTGAGTGGGTGGACCATGTAATATAGGAAATAAATTTATATTTAGACACACTGAAATATTTTGTGTCGTGCATATAAATTTAATTTAAACTAGTGGGGTGGGTGGCATCGTGCCTTAAGGCAAATTGCTGGAACTTCCCGTACCGTAACGAAATGTTCGAAGAATACTGAATGTTTTCAAATAGATTATTATAAATACGAGTATTGTAAAATTATCTAATGTTTATAAGAATTATATAAACTGAATTGCAGAGTTGAAATTATTTGTTTAAAGTGTATTAGAACTATAGTCAGAATTAAAAATAAAATCTGAATTATTTTCGGTATACAAAAAATTAAAAAAAAAAAAAAAAAAAAAAATGGGACAAAATTTTTTTTTCCAAAATCAATTATTTTGTTAAGACAAGCAGAAAGTTCTTTGAATCATTCAAATTGGACGCTTAGTTCTCTCAAAAACTGCCATTTTTTACATATTTAGCTCCGTATCTTCGAAATGGCTGGGCCTGCCTTTGCCAAAAACTAATAAACACTTCTCCCAATCATTACTAATTGAATGTTTTTTAGATCATTCAAATCGGATACTCCGTTCTCTCAAAAATTCGATTTCTATTTTCTGCACTCTTTGCTCCGTATCTCCGAAACGGCTGGACCTGCCTTTGCCAAAAACTAATCAGCTCTTTTCCCTATCAATAGGAATCGAATGTTTTTTAAACCATTCAAATCGGTTGATCCGTGCGCCCTAAAACGTGACTGGAAATTTGTATCCACACATACATACACACTCACACACACACACACACACACATCCATTTTTTCTGAGGTATGCCAAAACGTTCAGAAACCTTCAAAACGTCGAGAAATGTAAAAATTTTCAATTCCGATTTTCGGCCCATTACAATAACTTACCCTACGGGAAGTTAAATATAAAGCATCAACTTGCTGGTATTGGTATTTTGCCTTGACGCAAGTTGCATGAACTTCCCGATATGTGTAAATAATCGACTTAATCAATAATAAACAAATTAAATTATGAGTGATTAAAAGTATTCCGAGTGGATTTATTACATACTAGCTGACCCGGCAAAGTTGTTTTGCTAAATAAGGTATATTCTAAAGTAAACCATTTCTAGAGAATCAAAAATATTAATACTTTAAGTGCATAAGCATGTGTTGTTTGAATGCTGTATACAATTAGGTATTATAAAAACAATAAACCCCATTAGTTTGTCTATATTTTGTCAATACAATCAAACTGCAAGTTTTATACACTTTCTATAGAAAACATCGTATAATCCAATCCGAGTCTTTTTTGGTCTTTCGGCTTATTAATTACGTTTCAAGTTTTTCAGATTCTTTTTGGATTCTGGATTTTGTGTACAATTGTAAATAATACTACTGAGCTTATACAAAATTTTCAAATTTCTGCGAGGAGAGATAGTAAATGAATTAAGTATTTCTTCTTTGACCTGCTTTTTGAAAAGTTTCAAGTTACATTCGATGAATTAAAGTAAATTTAATAAAAAGTATATATGTAGAGCAGGGCGGACACAAAGGTCCAATTTGACTTTGAGCAAAAATAAACTATATTGTGAAAGCCATAACAATTATATCACAACAAATAAGACATATCAAACGAACAATTATCTGACTACGTTCAGTAAACTGACATCTACTTCATCATTGTAGAAATGTGCTTTTTTGATGTCTTCCAAAAATTTGTTATCTAGACCTTTTAGATATTTTTATCCTATATGCGGGGTAACTTGTAACGGGCAGGTGGCAAAAGGTTTAAAGCCTTATTGTAATTTTAAAGGTATTTTACAAAATAATTACATTTTAATGCTAAAACTACCAACGGAAGAAAATACTTTTATTATGGATTTTCAAAGATTACCGTTTATCTCCCCCATTTCAAAGATTATCGTTTTCAAATCAAGTTTGTAGCTGGCTAGACATCTTTTTTCCTCTACTTTCAAATATTGTTGTTAAACAATACTTAACTTTACTGATAATTGGCACATCGGTGGTGGACCTTTTTAATCCCGGACCTTCATATATTACTCTCTATTCTGCGATAAATTCTGGGAAATTATAACTGTAAAAATGTTATTCGACAAAATGTCCATTTGATCGATACCAAATTTAGGTTCTGAATTTAAATAAGATAAGTAAAAAATAATATAACCTAGAAAATGTTTTATAAATACCAATGAGTATATAATTATACCAATGAGATCTTTCAGAGCACCGTGTTTGAGAAAAATATGCCAAAAAGTGCATTTTCATATTAACATATCAAAAAAGTTTATATTTTGAGTCTCTAGTAACACTTGCGGCCCGTTTACTAACGTTTTTGTATATAAATAAAACTACAAACAAAACTAATTACTACAATTTAATCATAATTAAATAATATTCACGTAAAACATCCCATTAAATGTAATTGAACATCATCTGTCAAAAGCGTTTGACATTTCACGAAATTGCCACCGTCCATTGTTTTATTTAAATTACGCTTCTACAAAAAATTTCAAATTAAAAATGTAAAGTTTTTACGCGGATTTGAAATAATTTCTCACCTTTTGGACTTTCTCTGGATTGGCACGAATTTTTCAAGACTAAGACTGGCCAAATCGATTCAGCCGTTTTCGAGTTTTATTCGGACATTTGAAAGAGAGCTCCATTTTTATATATAAGAAGATAATTGAAAACGAATAAACACGTTAATAACTCGCGCAAAGAAAATTTTCAGAAATCAATAATTTTTATAATTGAGCCAGTTTTTTGTAGGACTTTAATGGTTCAGTATGTTTATTAAGACCAAGTACTAAGTAAATCGTCTAGTTGTTTTTGTGTTGTGATGTTCTTGCACTTGCACAAAAGAACATCATAACACAAAAGCAACTCTAAAAATAAGAACCAGAATAAAACACAATTAACGGATCACATTAATCAGCTCAAACATAACATTGCTTTTTCCAATCCCACGATCCTACATTTCGAAAATAATTTATTTAAAAGACGATTTAGCAAAGGATGCCTAATATCTTTAAGGTACCCATCCATTAGGAAGTTTATTATCGAAGCAACCAGAAGATTTATTATGGAATGAGCAAGAGGCAGATACAAAATAGAGATGAAACATGATGTCATGAGCAATATTTTCGAATTCGCAAGACATCGCCTATTATATGTTTCAACAAGCATTATAAAAAAATTAACAGTACAAAAGAATCATTAGCACCCGACTTGAAAATTTTTATTAAGATCTGTAGTAAAATGATAAAAATTAATAGTTCAGGCGACTAAAATGAGGTCCGCAGTTCTGGCGGAGAGCGGAGCAACCAGATTTTACCTGAATATTTTGCCAATTTTATGAGACCATAGTCATAAAATGACTAGAAACGATACCTTTTTTCGTAAAATACAAAAATATATTTTCAAAATCACGTAGGTAAAAATATGTAGGTGAAATTTTATATTTATCTGTGCGTAATATTTAATATTTATTTATATTTGAAAATTATTATAAATCCATGCGTTTCAGATAACATCCTTGTCTTCTTGCGATGGTTTCAATGATATAAGAAAAATATTAAATTTTTTTTCTTTAATTAATTAACCAAATTTCTTTATATATTATAAATAAAATCTTAGAAATGAATATAGTAATAACGGCAATGCGATGTGTTATCTATTAAAAAACTTTTTATATACTACAAAAAATTGATTATACTGGGGAAATGCATACATAAAGTTTTCCACATTTTATTCATATGAATAAAAAATTGATTTTTAATTCGTGTTTTTTCCTTCAAAAATAAATATAATATTGAATTTGTTTTAAAAGTTGTCCGTTTTTAATACCTAAAAAAATATGAGTCATTGGTTTGGAATTTAATTTCACTTATGAAATTCACATTGCACGACCCTTTCTCGTATCTGCATTATTGTAAATGTAGACGTATATTCCAAGATTAAAGGCCATGTTTCAGGTTAAAATTAGGGTCTAATATAATATAAATCGTGAATAATTTGTTATAACGGCTGTTGGTCTACGTTTGAACAATATTTTGAGATATATATTTGAGACAAAATTCATTCCAAATTCATCTGTTGCAAATGTACAACATTAATTTAATATCAATAAGTTTAATATGACTTTTATATAAAAAATAAATGTTTAAATAAAATAAAAACGATCTAAAATTTGCAACAAAAGTCGATTTTATCTCATTTCACGTTCGAAATATACATACTTTTTTCTCTAATGTTCAAGAAATATGAATGAAATTTTGTTCGATCGCCCGAGACACCGAAAATTTTTACAACTGGACATTTATTGGTCATTTGGTCATAAATTGCTCGGTCGCCTGGTTGCCTAGTGGATGGGTAGCATAATGGTCATAAATAAAAGATTGGACAACAATTCGCTTTGCAATGACTATAAAATAATCTTCGACCATTTTCAAAACACCACCATATCTGAATGAAGCATTATTTTATTATTTTATTATTTTATTATTTTACTAAAAACATATGTTTGCCAGTCTTTTTACACTTTCGCAAAATTTGTAAACACAATTCATTCTGGATTTAGACGTTAGTCCATCTGTACACACTAGAATGTAACCAAAAATTGTCAAAAAAATAATTAGTTTAAATGTTCCAGTTATTAACTTCCCGTAGGGTAAGTTATTGTAATGGGCCGAAAATCGGAATTGAAAATTTTTACATTTCTCGACGTTTTGAAGGTTTCTGAACGTTTTGGCATACCTCAGAAAAAATGGATGTGTGTGTGTGTGTGTGTGTGTGTGTGTGTGTGTGTGGATACAAATTTCCAGTCACGTATTAGGGCGCACGGATCAACCGATTTGAATGGTTCAAAAAACATTCGATTCCTATTGATAGGGAAAAGATCTGATTAGTTTTTGGCAAAGGCAGGTCTAGCCGTTTCGGAGATATGAAGCAAAGAGTGCAGAAAATAGAAATCGAATTTTTGAGAGAACGGAGTATCCGATTTGAATGATCTAAAAAACATTCAATTAATAATGATTGGGAGAAGTGTTTATTAGTTTTTGGCAAAGGCAGGCCCAGCCATTTTGAAGATACGGAGCTAAATATGTAAAAAATGGCAGTTTTTGAGAGAACTAAGCGTCCGATTTAAATGATTCAAAAAACTTTCTGCTTGTCTTAACAAAATAATTGATTTTGTGAAAAAAAATTTTGCCCCAATTTTTTTTTCTTTTTTTTTTTTTTTTTTTTTAGTTTTAGTTTTTTGTATATCGAAAATATTTCAGATTTTATTTTTAATTCTGACTATAGTTCTAATATACTTTACAATTAATTTCAACTCTGCAATTCAGTTTATATAATTCTTATAAATATTAGACAATTATTACAATATTTATAATAATCTATTTGAAAACATTCAGTATTCCACGAACATTTCGTTACGGTACGGGAAGTTCCAGCAATTTGCCTTAAGGCACGATGCCATAATTGCCTCAAGACAGAATTCCACTTACAGCTAGTTAATAGCTTGGTTTATCACAGTGTAATAGTGTAGTGTATTTTTGTATAATTAATTTCTGTAAGTATTTATATATAAGTTTTATAACTTTATATTATTTTTCTCCTACATCATATAAAATCTTTTAGTTTTTCCACTGAATGAAGGTCTCGATGAAGACCGAAATGTATGGATAAATAAAGTATTCCAAAACTACTTTAGTTTTTTTTCTTTACTTGGTGTTACTGCCCGATTCTAAATAACTCATCAATATATATATATATATATATATATATATATATATAAATTTATTTATATTTTTCTTTATCGAACTTTGTGCAATATAAATTATAGATGCTACACGTTGTTATCAAAACAAATAAAATTAATATTTATATTATTCATTGGCTATATATATTCGAAAAACAATAGTATAAAAAGCTATTGAAATATTCAGTAGACAAGAAAAATAAAACGACATGATACATTATAATAAACTGTGGTAAAAGCAAAAAAATATGATTGAAAACGATTACAAAATGAAAAAAAATGTTATACACAAAAATGACGAATACATTATTTGAATTTAAAGATATTAATTATTTAAATTTTGTCCAAACAATAGAAAATATGCTTAAAATTTTTGCTATTTAGTTTAATCTTACACTTCACATTAGTTTAAATAAACCAATTTTAACCAAAAATTGCAGTCTCTAATAAATCCAACAATAAAAATTTTAATAACCCTAATAAATTATTAGGGAAGTAAAGCATTCTTTCAATTAATTTTACGAACTTTCAATAATATATTTTTTACCAAGTGAAATTACCCAAAAACTTCTCAATAATCAATACCTAAGCATATTTACACAATTCCTTTACGCGAAAAAAAGTTTTGAAAGAAATTACAGACGAGAGAATTTGTACTGAAACCACCCTGAATTCTTTTCATCGAATCCCCATATAAAACTTTTCGATTTTCAATTTGAAACTTTTTAAATAGGCATTTGCATAATTAAAAGACAAAACATTCTTGGATGGCGAAGTACGATAATACAGACAAATTATTCAGAAAAAACTTTGTAAGCTTAAAAACCCTATATATTAATAAATTACTAGTTTTAATTTAAAAAATACAAGCAATCATTATTAGAAAATTCAGTGTTGAGAAATGTTTTTTCAGCAAGATTTTCGTGACCTGGGGAGCATATATATATATATATATATATATATTAGGGTGGTCCTTAATATGGACATTTTCAAATTTCCTTGCTCCCCAGGGCTCAAATGGTTCCAAATTGATAAAAAACAATTCTCTGAAAGTTTTAGCTCTTAATATTTTCTTTTAGATAGAGTGTAATTCAATCAAAGTTTTGTATGGAAATAGCATGATAAAATTTTCGACAATTTTGCATTCGTTGGAAAGGTCTCGGGCAAGGTTTATAGCTAAGAAAATTAGTGGTGCACGGCATCGTACCTTAATGATGAATTCGAGTAATGACATTAGTGAGAATTATCAGAATTATGCTTGGTTAAGTCAACGAGCAATTCTTGCCGCAAAGAATAATGACGTACACGCACTGAATTTCACCATTCAATCAAAAATTGCTGGCGATTTGGTGACATACCAATGATTCCGACTGGTCTTCTGTTCGACTTCAAACGATTGCAATTTTCAGTTCGCTTTGCGTTCGCAATAACAAGTTGCAAAGCCAATCGCTTAGTGTTTGCGGGATAAATTTTAAATAGATTATTTAGAAAATCATTGTTTTTCACATGGGCAGTTATACGTTGCCTGTTAACGAGTTGGGAAACCATTCGGTTTGTTTGTGTTAACGTCAGACCGAAAAACAAAAAATGTGGTTTACCAAAGAGCACTTCAATGAAACGGATAATTTGCGGATTCACTTTCATTTACTTAAAGAAGTTCAACTAAAAAACACTTCATTTTTGTAATCGAAATAAGTTCATTACTGTTGTATAATAAGATCAAATTTTTACTTTTCAAATATAAAACAAACAAAAAAAATTCTTCATCTTTCTCACGAAACCATCTGTTGGCGAAACGAAGTTCGTCGGGTTTGCTAGTATATATATATATATATAATATATATATATATATCATATCATAGAAGTTATTCAACTTTTAATTAAACAGCTGCAGTCTATGTTATGTTTGCAAATAAACTGTCCTATTGTCCTGCAAGGCTGCAAGTAATATGGCTCACAGTCAACAGTCAACAGTCAACATATTCTTTATTGACTGCATGTCATGAAGACTTTATTAAGTACTCTTTTGGATGAGTACACAAGTGAGTAAGTACTCTCTTATTCTCACCACGACGATAAAAACTATTAAAGTAATTGAATAATCAAGCGAAATGAGGAGACATCAAAAAGACTATATGGATGGGCTTAATTAAATGCAGAAACAGGACAGTACTCAGACAGAATTTCCCATTGTGAGATACAGGATCTGGCTTTAGATCATTGATTACTAAATATTTGGGTATGACCAAATTTTTTTTTTCTGGTATGATCATTGTGTCCTAAAGCCATATTATTCTTAATAATTTTTTGAAAAAAAGAACATCAAAGATAATTTATTGCCCATTGTGTGGTAAAGGAATCAAATTTAATTTACTAAACACATTATATTTTAATTCTCTCAGTAAGTAATATTAAGATTACTCTAGTGTTCAAAGTATAATTGCAATTTGAAGGAGCTAAAAATATTATTCCAAGTGAAATAAATTTATTTAAAACAGAACAACATCTTTAATAGGCAATGTTTCAGGAAATTTATCTAGTATGGTTTAAAACTAGTTAAAGTTGCCATTTACTTTCTAATTTTATTAAAGTAATACTTCTTTAGGCTCGCCTAAGGTGTAAATCCGTACAAATGCAACGGAAGTGCGTTACGGCAGATAAGATAAAATAAGAATCGAGTGCCTAAGATTCGTCGTTCGCTCTCGATGATATCATTTCTATACGGGTCGATTGTGATTAGTCGTCGTATATGTGAATAGAGATCCGTCGTTGTAAGCGTACCGGCGTCAACGTCGTATTTGTACCGATATCAACAAGGAAATCGACATTGTTAAATAAACATTTTAAAGTTACATCGTAGTACAAATCTTGATTTAATAAAAAAAATGCTTGAATCAAAAGAATATTTTACCCTGTTCCTTGAAAATAATAATACAAATTAAACATTTGTGCCGTGTACTAAGCGTAAGTTTATTGATT
>NW_020539727.1:12856821-12876749 GCF_003426905.1 Ctenocephalides felis | reverse complement strand
TCCATACACACATCACTAACTAACTCTTGTATATTAATAATAATCATAATTATAAATATTAATCTTCAATACCCTGGACAAATAATAATGGCTTCATTCATTTCCACTGAAATTAATTCGAACACAAAAGGACATCTGTATATAATAAATGCACAGGATTTATATGGTGGGCTTTTTGGGCATGTGGGGGGGCATTGTGCAATTAAAATATTAATTGATATTGCATATATGGATAAAAGAGATATGGTGGTCGTGGTGGACATTGTTAGTTGGTTCGATTGTGAGTAAATGGGGATTTGAGTGCTTTTGTGAAAAAAATTGTATGGCGAGAATTTTTGAAATATTTTTTGTAATTGCGTTTTATATATATATATATATATATATATATATATATCTATATATATATATAGCTTCATAATATATTGAATTATGTATTATATGAATTTCTGAAGTACTAACATCCAGGTAAATGCCCTCTTGGCTTCATATTCGAAATTCCTCTCAGGCCTTGTGATATATTGCATTAATAACCTCTCGAATAATATTACACCCACCTTGTTCATGTTGCACGGATTTATATTAAATATACATGATATATGTGTATAATATAGATATATATATATATATATATATATATATATTGAACTTATCGCATTATTTTTTAAACTGAATTATATAATTTCACCTGCCAAACATATACTGTTGACTGTATCTTAATGTAGACATTACATTTTTCTTGTATATTTCTTGTATATTATATATAATTTCAGCTAAATTCAAATTTCAAGTGAATTGACATTTCTAGCAGTTGATGAGTTCAATGTTTTCAAGATCAAACAGTGGTATGTAGTTTTTTTGCATTTCTTTTCTATTTATTTCTACTATATTACTATGGTTTTATAATTCATCACACCTTAAACATTCCCCTTAACAAACTCCAATAAGATTTATCAAAAGGCGAATAACCGTTTAGGAGAAGTATCAAATCAGAAAAATTTGTATATATAAATTAATAAAAATTTGGAATAATAAGCTACAATTTTAGGACATACATGCACACATGTCTGTGCACTATAAATAATTATAGAAAAATTAAATGTATTTGTGAGTTATCAATTGAAAATCGCAATGTTTAGATTTAAGTGAAAGCTAAAACTTGATTTTCTAAATAAACAATTGACTAATTTTAATCTAAATATCTACATCTCAATTTCGGTTGATTGAGTCAATTATTACATCTCATTTGTTGGTAGGTGACAAAGAACGACATAATTTTTTTTGCAACAACAAGAAGGGTTTTGAAAAGCTTGTAGTTTGGTGGATTTTATTATATTAATTTTTTGGTGCATTTTATTATTATCATTTTTCCGCAACCTGCCTTAAGGGGGTTGTTCGTTTTTTTGTTACAAAAAATGCAAGGTATTTGTTTTTGTTTTTCTCGAAATATATTCATCATAGAGACATGCGGTTTTTTAAAACAAAAATTACAAAATCATAAAATCGATCGATCTCTTTTGCGGTGCCACAGATAAATTCGTTGCCTGAAGCAAAAAAAAAAGAAACTACGTTGAAGAAGAAGTTTGAATCCAGTCCCCCTACCAAAATAAAAAAAAATCAAGAAGGAAAAAAATGACAGCTATTTAAAAAAAAGTATTAGAAAGGGCTTTTTTTGGGACGAGAAGCTTCGCAAATTTTTTTTGCGTAATGTTATGAAGTTGTTTGAGGTAGGGGGACTAGGTATTGCAGTGGTGAACAAATTAAAAAAAATGCAAGTCCATCCGAGTTATAGTTTTTTTTTTAATTTGTGGCACCGCATTGAAAAAAGTCATTTTGAGAAAAACGTATTTAAAGATTTTAATATGATGTACTAAATACACCATTCAATTTAATGTACTAAATACACCATGGTGTTCAAAGATGCTGACGCATTAAAAAGCTCATGTGCATGAGGTATTATAATGAAAAAGAGAGCAGCTGGCATACAATAGCTCGCGGAGCGATGAAAAAAACGGTTTCAGAGGATCATACACATAGATATAATATATATATATATATATATATATATATATATATCTATAACTTCGTCAAAAAAATAGATATTAAGATGATTTTTTTTAGAATAATTCTAAGGTTTTTAGCTTTCATAATATCAAAAAATCTCAAAATCGAAAAAAAAAACTAGTTGGTTTGGTATTTAGCCTTGGGGCAAGTTACATGAACTTCCCGATATGTGTAAATAATCGACTTAATCCAAAAAAATGTGTGAATAATATACTTCATCAATCCTACTTTAAAAAAAACGATAATAATTTTAGCAAAGTTTGACGAATTTTTAAAATTGAACTACTTGTCGTTAGGGCGTAATATTACAGTAAGTTCTATAAGACCATGATGTATATCGCCAAAAAAAGTTCCATGAAAATCGGCTTAAATTTTTTTTTCAACGGTTCATTACAAGAAAACGGCTCGGTAGATTTTCACCTAAAATTAATCAGTAACATTCCCAACTAATATCTTTCGAACAGTTTTTAAAATCGTTTTTTTTTTAAAAAAATCGGTTCGGAAGGATGAGCTTAAATGTGGACGAAAAGTTTAACACTTTTTTTTCAAATTGCAAAGAAACGGCTTGGCAGATCGTCGCACAAAACTGACAAACGATAGTCCTCACCGAAATACATCAAATGGCTTTTAAATTTCTAAAATCGGTTCAGGCGTTTTAGAGAAGACGTCGATCAAAAGTATAATTTTGACAAATGCCAAAAAAACAATACCAATTTTTGCAAACTTTGACGAATTTTTGAAGCTGAACCAGTTGTCGTAGGGCCGTAATATTTTAGTATGATCTAGAAGACTATGGTATCTACCGTCAAAAAATAATCATGAAAATCGTCGAATTTTTTTTGTAAAAAACTTTATTACAAGAAAACGGCCCGGCCGATCTCTAACAAAAACTAATCAGCACGATTCCCAACCAATATCTTTCGAACGGTTTTTGAATTTTCAAAATTGATTCAGAATTGCGGGCTACTAAAACAAAATATGTTTTACTCTTCTGCTAGTTACAAAGAAACTGCTTGGCTGATCGTCGCGCACAATTGATAAATGCTAGTTCTCATCAAGATACATCAAATGGCTTTTAAATTTTTGAAATCAGTCCAGTTGTTTTTGAGAAAACGTAGATTTACGACAGAAAATCTGTTCACATGCATACACACACGCACACACATACTTCTTTCAAATTTGATCTCATTCGATTCAGAATGGCTTGAAACGTCGGGAAAACATAAAATTGGACAATCGGATTTTTTGATGAAAACATAAACTTCTCCTTCGGGAAGTTAATAAATAAAAACCGAACAACCCCCTTAAGCAAAATGCCACTTGCAACCAGTTTCAAACTACACTCGATAAATTCCACCAAATATTTCCTATTAACGATCATACCACACATAATAATAATAATATCGTTGACATCATATCGTCCTCATCCTCATAGCCACTTCCATTCATACTACTATCATACAACGGCGCCGTTTCATAACTTTGCTCTGTAAATTACAAAATGGGTCGTATATTAAGCGCCCTTTCACCAACAGCCATCATAACGATGAAGAGAAAGGGAAACTGGGGCGGATAACGCCTGACGACAATCCATAGGGGATGAAAATTTACCAGAAATTGTAGTAGACATAGTACATAGTACATTGACCAGGTGGAATATGTATATACTAGTAACAGTGCATATTGGATAAACAATTTTTTAACTTCTTGTAGGGTAAGTTATTGTAATCGTAAAAAAATCCGAAGATTATTTTTTTTGCATATTTTTACGTTTCAAAGATTTCTGAACATTTTGGCATACCTCAGAAAAAATGGATGTATGTGTGGTTTGGATACAATTTTTCGTTCACGATTTCAGGTGCACGGATCAACCGGATTTGAATGATTTAAAAAATATTTGATTCATATTGATGGCGAAGACGTGCTGATTAAAAAAAGAGTGTGCGTAAGGATCACACGCGATTGAAGTAAAACTTATTTGCTACTGTACAAGATGACATTTAAGTTGAAAATAAATACATCATATAACAATTTTGAATAATTTCTTTAACACTAGCAATGAATAAATTGCATAAATATCCATTATGAAGGATATCTGTATAAAAATGATACACAGCTACACAAACTATTGTTGTGCTTGATCTCTTGTATAGAGTAATAAATCTAAATATCAATTTATTCATCATTATTTATAAAAATATGCAACTTTGTAATACTTAATAGCCATCATAAACGAAAAACATGTAGACTTTCTCTAAACTTCCAAAAGTGTCTGAGATATAATTCTGAAAAAGATATATCTTCGGCATGTTAAAATAAAGCTGTACTGCTTTAATAATTTTTAATATCTATAAAAATGCAGAGAATTATTATGTTAAACAACGCCTAAACAAATTTTGTTTTCGCAACTTCATTCATCATGTAATAATTGTGTTTGAATAACTTCATGTAATTAAAATTAACATACATTTATTGACTGATGGTATTTTTTTTGCTTTTTTGCTGGCGATATAATCTCATTCTTTGAACAGTTGTAATATATGTCTTGCCTAATAAATATTTTCCATTTTAATAACTTCGAAAACTTATAGAAACTACGTTTAATATAGAAATAATTTCTAATCAATAAACTTACGATTAGTACAAGGCACAAATGTTTAATTTGTTTCATTATTTTCAAGGAACAGAGTAAAATATTCTTCTGATTCAGGCATTTTTCTTTAACTTTAAATTGATTATTTATCTATGCTAAAATTCCTTGTTGATATCGGTACGCATACGACGTTGACGCCGGTCAGAACGACAGATCTCTATTCACATACACGACGGCTAATCACAATCGACCCGTATAGAAATGATATCATCGAGAGCGAATGACGAATCATTGGCACTCGACTCTTATCTTATCTTATCTGCCGTAACGCACTTCCGTTGCATTTGTACGGATTTACACCCTGATCCCGCCTAAAGAAGTTGGAGCAAATTTGCTCCAAGTTAGATTATAATGTGACATGATGTTGGCAATATAGAGAGAAAAGAATCTATAAAGATATTATTATAGATCGATGTCTAATAAATCATCGTAAAATTACTTAGTATTGATTTTTAATTAAATATACCTTAGTTATTTATGGGATGTGCTTCAGAAGTTTTACTTCAAAAATGTTCACCAAAAATTCAGACAGTTATTAGTTACTAACTGTCCGTATCAACGTATGTAAAATTATTAGAAAAATATGAATTACAATCCAAAATAATCTTCAAAAATATGTTCCTACATTCCACATCCGACTTTCATCACAATCTGTCTTTTATCCTTGCAAATGACAGGCCAAAGCTTCTCGATTCCCCATTTTCTCTTGTAAAAAAGTCCTCCGTCCTCCAGTCCTCCAGTCCTCCATATGTCATAGTTAGTGGCGGTCAAAAAACAGAGCCATAAATTGAATCTGCAGTGTTTGCGGCCGGGCGGGGCTCGAAGATCGTTTATTACGGCCCCCGAAAAGACTATAAATGTCCTTTAAGGACACCACATTCACGATAGGATGTAGATGCGAAAACTATTTCGCAAAGTCTTAACCGAAATAATATTAGTCTGGAGAGGAAGCTAGAAGTCGTATGGTATATAGTCATAGGAATTGGTGAAATTTAATGAATTGTAAGGCAAATATAATAGTTAGGAAGATAATTAAGCAGATTAGGTGGACTAATTATATAAAATCTAATGTAATTACAAAAAGTGCTGTCACAGAATAGCTATCCTTCACATGCTAATAAATTGTAAAATTAAAAAAAAACTTTTTTTTGTATATTGGAAATAATTCAAATTTTAATTGTAATTCTGACTAAAGTTTTTATATACTTTAAACAAATTTCAACTTTGCAATTCAGTTTATATAATTCTTATAAATATTAGACAATGTTACAATATTTATAATAATCTATTTGAAAACATTCAGTATTCCTCAAAAATTTCGTTACGGTACGGGAAGTTCCAGCAATTTGCCTTAATGCACGATGCCATACACACCATTAGTTCAATTTTATACTGCAATCTTATATATATATATATATATATATATATATATATATATATTTACATTAAGCAGAAAAGGCTGACAAATAAAGGTCATTCCTTTACTTGTTATAAAATTATTATTTCAATATTTTGTAATTTTAGTTTGTTAATATTCTGTTTATTATTTACATTTATATTTCTGTATTTAGATTTAATTTTTGTTTTTTATAATCCTCAACAATTTTGTATTATAAAACTTCAATAAAGTTTTGATTGACAAAAAAAAATTCCTTTACTTGCACGGATTTTCAGAAAAATAAAATGTTACATTTTAGAATTATCTAAAAAATTTGTTTCAGATATTATACATAAAATCATTTGACACGTACTTCCGGATTTTGCTGAAAAAATTTTTTTACATAAATATTTACGATTGAAATATGGATTTTGAGCTCAATTTGTATGAGCATCCCCTGGGGTAAATTAATTATCTCTAGGTATATTGGTTAGATTAAAATACTGAAATACGTGTCAAACGTAAAATTTTTTTTTTTTTAAAAAAAAATTATGTCAACACTATTGTAAGGAGTTCTTGCTGTTTCAAGAACTACATCAATCAAGTAAACTGCAATCAATTTTTATTAACAATTTTATTATCTTCCAAATATAGAAAGGTTTTTTTTATTTGGTTCCCGAAGAATATATTTGTGTTTTTGCGAAATAATCTGATTTTCTCATTTCAAGTTATTGTAAATCAAATGAGATCTTTGGAAAAAAGTATGTGTGCCAATTTTTGACTTTTTGTCAACGTTTTCTAATCAAAAAGTGCTAAACCGATTTCAAAAATTTAAAAGCCATTTAATGAATCTCGATAAGGACTGGCATTTGTCAGTTTTGCAACACGATCAGCCAAGCCGTTTCTTTGTATTTTTAGCAAATAGTGTAAGCCCTTTTGTCCACGTTTTAGTTCACGATCCTGAATAGATTTTAAAAATTCCAAAACTGTTTTTGGAACACAACAGCGTTTTTGCGTAATTATATGTTGATTTATATTATTTATATTATATTGCCGATTTTGATGAAACTTTGTATGACGATAGATTTCATCGACTGAAATATCATACTAAAATAATATATGCCTACAATGAGCGGTTGAATTATGAAAGTTTATCAAATTTTGTTGTAAGTTTGACCGATTCTAATTAGAATCTATTCAGAAACATATGAAGATTCTGTGATTTATGCGTTAAAACTTATATAAAATGCATTTTAGAATCAGAATTGGATAAAATGAAATGTGTTAAACTAATTAATTCATATTATAAAATTCCAGATATTATAAGTATTTTTTGAAAACGAATACCAAATGAAAATCGTATCATAATACATTATTTTTTGGGAAAGCAAAACCTTTAATTTCGAAATAAACGCAATTTAAGTACCAGAATCCCATTCCTTAACAGGTTTATTATATATTTGTAGCAGCGAGTTCGTGTAACTTGCATTAAGGCAAAATGCCACTTACATCTAGCATAGTAATCTAGTTACAAACTCATGTAATAATTAACTGAATTTTTTGATGATAGTTGCTGATTTCACATCACTAGTTGGGTTTTTAGGTTTACTTAATGTCTGGACGGTTGCACAAAGAAGAATTTGTACTAGACTCAAAAGCTCTGTTATAATTCGCTTTTGTATATATATATATATATATATATATATATATATATATAAATTTACAAACGTTGGGCGAAAGCAGAGAAAGAGGCAGTAATTAGTTTCCTAGACCAAACATTTGGTATGGGACATAAGGATTTTATCATGTCAAAAAGATAAATTCAGGAGATAAAATATATTTATTTTAGAAGTTAAAATATATAAATCAAAATAACTGATTATAAAGAATCTTCTAATAGTTAATGCATATTTGTCATAATAATTACCCAGTACTTATTGAAATGTTTTTTACCTATATCCGAAAATTTATTTTCAAATTTCAGAAATAAGATTAAAGCAATCAAAGAAGTTCACTTGAATTTTTGCTTCTGAATGTTCTGGTGGTTTTCTTTCTGAATGACTATGATTTTCATTTTTTTTCAAAACACATTTTTGTACTATCAATAAAATAAAAATTATATTAGCTATAAAATAAGAATTATATCAGCTTGATTCATAAAGAACCGACTATGGCAATACATTATTTGCTTTGTGAATTATTATTGTAAATTATTATCTTTATCAAAATATTATAAAAGTTAAGATATATATATTTAACTCTAATTCAAATTCAATAAGAAATTCATATTAAAATTAAAATTTGAATTTCGATATGAATTTTAGATAATGATTCTCCTACAATTCCAATCTCCATGTTCACCTGTAATATTAACTTTTCCAATGTTAGTCTGAGTGGGTAATTAAATGTTTGCGCAATCTGTCTGGGATTATTATGAACTTCAAATTAGGAGATTGATGATCATTTTGGGGCAATCTCTCTCTGCAAAACTTTAATATTTTTGGGAAGGCACTTTGGAATATGTAGGTAGGTCGAATTAGAGCTATTTTATGCTTCGAAATAACTAATTTGGATAATAAAGATATTTTATAAAATGTGGAAAAAAGCTTGAATGAAAGGTATTGTTCCTATTGAAGAAGATTGAAGTGAGTATGAAATTTTATCTTTTTTGTGGAGTTTTGTTTTCATATATATCATAAAAATATTTCAAAATCTAATTTTAGGTCCTATAAAAATTGCTTAAAAAAATCAAACAAAACTTGTTTACGAATAAGTCCAATCAATCTTTCGGAGTAGGATGGTACTATTTTACCTAATTTTGATATTAATTAAATTTTCGATCTTTTCACCCCACTATGAGTCTGTGTTTGGTGTGTTTCTTCCTAACAAGTGTTTTAGTATATATATATATATATATATATATATATATATAATAATATATATGTGTGTGTGTGTATATATATACATATATAGTATATATAGATGTTTTGTATATTTAATGTAATCAACTCTCGAGACCACAGGGTTTATTGCAAAGGTCAATGTCTTTGCAGGAAAATTACTATTTACCACATCCCAAGGCACCTTGGTATGGACCCTTAATTAATTAAAAGGGCAGAAAGGAAAATTAAACTATTACATAAAAAATTGGTACATATAATTTATATTTCCCATATAAAATTAGTGAATTATTTGACAAAAACCAAAAAAAAATGTCGCAAATTTTCTGTTTATTGCTAAATAATGAAAAATCAAATTCAAAGTCGTTTTATCCAAAACTTTTATATCAGAGTGTATATAAGTGTTGGTATAGAATTGTAGTAAATTTTATCTAGTTTCACCCTATCTAACTAAAAAATATTCTATCTAATCAAAAAATTCCAGTACTATGATCCTGTCATAGGACAACTTACATATTTGTAGTCGAACCACTCTCTACCACCAATATTTAAATCATTTACAAAAAAAATATATAAGAAGTTTGTCAACTTTATATTTCTCATAAGCTCTTCCCAGACTATTTTTATGTGTACATATATATTTTCTGTCTTGTAAGATTTTACGAGAATTAAACTCGTGACAAGATTTCAAGTACTAGATTGTCTGCTACTGAATTATGGAGGCATAAGTTGAGGAAAATATGAGGAAAATATAGAAAATATGTTGTAAAATATCTAGTAGACGATGGAGACAAGATACAGGAACAGATCATAGATTTAACAAAATTTATAAAAAAAGAGTGCGCGTAAGGTTCACACGCGATTGAAGTAAAACTTATTCGCTACTCTACAAGATGGCATTTCAGTAAAAATAAATACATCATATAACAATTTTGAATAATGTTTGTTAGTAATATGGTAACACTCGTGATGCACACATTTATATAATGATAAATTATACATTATTTGTTTATAATAGCATTAAAAATGTGTATAATATTTAAATACAATAATGTAATTAAAGTCATACTTCAAATATGACATAATCGGTTTGTCGTTGTAATTAGCATTTAGAAATGAACCTTCATTACAGAAATGAAGTAATTGCTGATTAATAAATTCTATAATATTCGTTAACACAGTGGATTATATTAAACAACGCCTAAACAAATATTGTTTTTGCAACTTCACTCATCATGTAATAATTGTGTTTGAAGAACTTCATGTAATTAAAATTAACATACATTCATTGACTGGTCATATTTTTTTTTTACTTTTTCGCTGGCGATATAATTTCATTCTTTGTGCAGTTGTAGTATCTGTCATGCCTAAAAAATATTTTTCATTATAATAACTTCAAAGATTTATAGAAACTACGAATAATATAGATATAATTTCTAATCAATAAACTTACGCTTAGTACACGGAACAAATGCTCAATTTGTTTCATTATTTTCAAGGAACAGAGTAAAATATTTTTCTTATTCAGACATGTTTCAATAAATCAAGATTTGTACTACAATGTAAACTCAAAACTAATGACGTTCCAATTTCCTTCTTATGCATACAACGTTGATGCCGGTACGCACAACGACAGATCTCTATTCGGATACACGACGACTAATCACAATCGACCCGTAAAGAAATGATCTCATCGAGAGCGAATGACGAACAATTCGAGCGTAACGGACTTCCGTTGCATTTGTACGGATTTACACCCTAGTCGCGCCTAAAGAAGTTTTACTTCAAAATATTCAACTCTATAATTATTATCCAGTATTATTTGCTTAAAATTGCTATTTCTCACGTAGTTATTTATAATTAAAACATATAATTAAAATTAATTATTTGTAGATAAACATATACACATTATTTAACACATTAACAACTGCTTCTATAAATCCAACTTCTAAAATGAGAAAATTGCCGAAATTTTCTAATCTTTTTTGCCTAAATTACCTAAATTTTAGCGACTTTTTCACATGCGATAATCAGATATGAATCCAGAAAAAATTACATAATTAATTTATATTATTAATTTTTATTATAAATATGTATCAGACTATTACTCTTCATCTAAAAAATAATAGAAGGAAAAATAATACTCTTAAAAATAAGATAAGGTTCTTTTTTAAAAATGATTAATTTAGTGAAAAGAATAATTTATATAAGATTCAGAATGTAATTTATATAGATTCAGATTGGAAACTAGAAATGGATAAACAAAATACTGAATTAATACTAAAAATTTGACATTTTTTAAATATTATTAAACAATGGTTACAAAAATCATGGGAAATACATAAATAGATGTAATTTGTTCCTTGGATCTATTATTCTAATAAATGTGTATGTATGTTTAGTTTGTTTTATGGTAATTTATTGCTAATTAAAAGCAAGAATCTTCAAACATTATTTGATTTTTTTTCCAAAAACAATTGTTTTATCAACACAAGCAGAACGTTTTTTGAATCATTCAAATCAGATGCTTAGTTCTTTCAAAAAACTGCCATTTTTAGTACATTTAGCTTCTTAGCTCCAAAATGGCTGGATCTGCCTTTGTCAAAAACTAATCATCACTTCTCCCAATCATTACAAATGGAATGTTTTTTGAATTATTCAAATCGGATGCTCCGTTTTCTCAAAAACTCGATTTGTATTTTCTTTCCTTGACTTCAAGATTTGAATGCGATAGCATCCACGATGAAAATGAATGCTTCTGAATTTGAATGCTATAGCATCCACGTCATTCTGCATCACCATAAAAATGAATGCTATAGCATCCACGTCCCCAAACCAATTAAACCCTGTGACTATTACCTTCCGGCTCTGTTTTCCTCATTTTTCGCCCTGACTAATTCCCAGATTTAGTTTTTATCGTCCATACAACTTGATTCGTTGTAGTTCGGGTTGAAAAGTTGTGAGTAAAGTGTAATTCTCTTTTAGTTTGTCGTCTAGACGCCGTAAAAAGCTCTATGTCAGTGTCACGTCACGTCACGTCACGTCCACGTCACGAATGTCACGGTTAAGCATCCACAAGGCACGTGACCGACATCGCAAACGAACCAGGAACCAGGAGAAGATCAGAGGAGAAAGGTGATGGAGTGATGTGACACATACTTTTTCCAGATGTTGGTCTCATTCGATTCAGAATGGCTTGAAACGTCGAGAAAACATAAGATTAGCGAACCGGATTTTTTGATGAAAACATAAACTTCTCCTTCGGATCAAATTTTAATAATTTTGAAGCACAAAATTTCCTATTGATTTTCGATTGGGATTTTCTTACCTTACATTTTATTTCAAAAAACAATATATTTTTACTAACAGTTGACCACCCCTGATACTTTTTATCAATTTACTACATTTGAATATTTATAATGCGCTTTGAAATATATATTCTACCCTTAATTTTTACCCCCCAATCACTTTTCCTTATTTTATAATAGTGAATAGAAAATTCGGGACATTTTTGTAGTTTTTGTTCAATAACTCACGAATTTTATATGGAAGCACTCTTTTTACATTAGATAGGGTGAAACTAGATAAAATTTACAATATTTCTATGAAAACAATTATATACAGTTCGATATAAAAGTTTCGAATAAAACCACTTTTTAATTATTTAGAAATAAATAGAACACTACTTATTACAATGCAATAGTTATTTGGAGAATTTTTCTGGTTTTCGTCAAATAACTCACAAATTTTATATTGGTGCACTATTTTTTCGTTATATACACTCCGACATAAAATTTTACCATTTTAAAATAGAAAACAAAAAGGCAAAAGTTCTGTAACCAGACATTGTCTTAACTCGGACGACATCGACATCGTTGTCAAATTTTTACCAGAAGTATTTTTATCGTTAAGCACTGTTATTTAGTTTACAATACTTAATTTGTTTAAGCATACGTTATTTAATTGTTTTATAAAGATGCTGTTATTTTTATGTTTGATTCAACCCTTTTTTATGTAACAATAAAAAGGGTTAGGGTTGAAAGGACCTTCTGAAAATTTATGCAGGCTAAGTGTAAATTAATGTGTAAAGTAAATTCAAACTTGGTAATTTTTTTATTATTTTGACTATAATTCATAAAAATTCTAGAAAAAAGTAGTCTAAAGTTTAGTTTAAGTATGCTAATTGCTATACTAGTAGTAAAATATAGATATATTTTTCAATAAAAAATTATTACAAAATATTCAAGTGGTTTTAATAATGAAATATTATGTAAATATTGTTAATATAATAATGATAAAATTATATAATAATAGTGTAGTATAATATATTACATCACTATATATCGAGTACATAAATCAGAATAAAATACCTAGATTTTAAGATTTACCAATTACCAAGAATTTTAATTTCCTAAACTTTTATGATGAATTTAAAAAAATAGAATAATAAATGCGTCCTAGGTTCTGGTTCTTTTTTTGAATTTTGAAGGCAATAATATTTTGAAAAACAGTTATATACACTCTGATATAAAAGTTTTGAATGAAACGACTTTGAATTTGATTTTTCATTCTTTAGCAATAAATAGAAAATTCGGGACATTTTTTGGGTTTTTGTTAAGTAACTCACAAATTTTATATGAAGCACTTTTTTTAGTTAGAGTAAAATAAATAGGAGGAAATAGAATATTATTCCTAGAACGTCATTTATGTTCTTATTGTTATTTATTACAATTACAATTAGGCATTTTATTACCAGTTTATTAGTATTACCATTACAATTAAGCATTATATGTTCTCCGTGAGACATTATTTAGTCGATTCCAATATTCTAATTAAATTAAGTCATTCACTCGAATAAATTACTTGCGTGTTTAATAACGATAACAATTCCTACCAAATAGTGCATAAAATACTCCCAAATGTATCTGCAATTGCCCTTACGATTGTAATATGTCTCCGAGGACTTATTATGGGCACACGTGGCCTGGTAAAATGCTTTATTTATTATTGAAAAGATGGTAAATCGATATTGAAATAGTATCATTTTGTCTTTATATTTATCTATCATAAAATCATGTACGTGGCCTGGGAGTAGGAGCTTCAACCTTGCAACCAATAAAGAACAATGCTCAAACTTGATAGGAAAAAGAAAACAATGTAAAGAGAAAAATCAATATAATATATATATATATATATATATATATATATATAATAAGGCTAATAAAAAACCTTGTTCTTTTATACCACTACTCAGGATTTTGTGTACTTTTATTTGCTGAAAATTAAAAATCCAAAAAATAGTCAAAGATAGACAAGAAAACTATTTTGTTTCCTTCTAAAAGTGCCTAAAAGTGGAGTAGAAGCTTCAACTTTGCAACCACAAGGGAGATAGTTCAAATTTGATGTCAGTTGAAAATGAAAACATTGTAATGTGAAAAATCAATATAATATATATAATAAGACCAATGAAAACCTTGCTTTTTTACGCCACTACTGTGGATTTTGTGTACTTTTATTTGCTTAAAATAAAAAGTCTAAAAAATAGTCAAATATGATTGCAATTTAATATTAAAAATACAAAAAAAGATATTTTTTCTCAGTCTTCTCATAATTAATTTGCTTGATATGCAATTTTTTTTTGAAAATTTTATCTATTGATTTGTTTTATCAATTTTGCAATCAAATTGAAGATAAATTTGGAGTTCAACAAATAAAGTTTACGATGTATTTTTTTTAAAGGTGTTTACTTTTACCTAATGAAATCATTGTCTTTGTTTTGGTGTCATTATGTCTGGTAGTTAATCTTTTTCTTTACTATCTCAGATAAAAATTGACGTATTTTATTTATTTATTGATAAAATTTGAATTGAACGATATAATGATTTTGGTAATTTAAACGAAAATAAAACCTTTATTGAGCAAAATAGTCAATAAATTGAATTATAATCAATTCTTGTCAATATGCACATACTATAGATAATAGGACTATAGTATAGAAATAATAATAAATAATGTTAAAATTTTTTAATGAAGTTTTAACTCCATTCGCCTCTAATCAATCGTTTATGGTCTCTAATAACACTCTTTACAATATTCATCTCTATATGTCACTCTTTGCCTCTCACAATAAATAATCTACTCAAACACATCATTTTTTTTATTCTATCCATATGCCATGTTATTCACGTGTTTATAAATATTTAAAATAAAATAAACTATTAACTTTGAAAAATAAAACTACTTGCCAAATCCTCCTATATTGCTCATAAGTAAAATCACTTCAGAACAATCACAAAAACATCAGAACTAACCTGAAACAAAATTAATAAAAAATTGTTAATTATTTTTGATAAATTAACATTACCTATAATTTTTAAGTATATATATATATATATATATATATATATATATACAAAAATTAAGTAGATCAATAATTAAGTAAAACAATTAATGTAATATAATGTATGTAAAAGTGTGAGAGTAAGAGTAAGAATTTTTTTTAATTATATAGTGAGAATTATTGGCATATATTTGCAATTTGAAAGAAAATGGTAAATAAAGAATTAATAAAATGAATTTCTGCTATTGATATATATCATAAAAATTTACTATATAATACTTAGTAATTAACGTAATATAATGATGCATATAAAAAGTTATAATATACATATAAACAATATTTCAATGCATTATAAAACTTTCACTGAACTATTTTTGCAACCTAAATTTTAAATGCTCCTTATTTGTAACTATACAAAAAATACTATTTGTACAAATTTTAGGTACTAATTTATTACTAATAAAATAATAATTAAAATTGATCAGAATAAATTTTTTATTTATTTTAGTTGGAAATCTCTGTTCCAGACTGATTTATTCAACATATATAGTACTAGAGGTATTTGTGAAAAAAAAGAACAAACATATGTCAACGTCTAAATGCTGCCAATAAAATCTAATGGGAATTTCCTAGTGATAGACTAGTGAAAAACTTTATATTTATAAATTAATAATAATATTTAAAATATTTAATAAAATTCAATTAAAGAAAACAAATTTACAATATATTTCTTGCTAACATTATACACAGATTTTGTCTTATATGATAATGATAGATCTATATAATATATAATTGATAATTTTTGATAGTAAATGTCAAGATGATATTCTTGACAATTTTATTAAGTAGTCCTAGTAAAAATAAATATATTCGCGTGTTCAAATCCATTTTATTTTATTGAAGTACGACTTCTTTAGGTGCGACTAAGGTGTAAATCCGTACAAATGCAACGGAAGTGCGTTACGGCAGATAAGAGTCGATAAGATAAGAGTCGAGTACAAATGATTCGGCATTCGCTCTCGATGATATCATTTCTATACGGGTCGATTGTGATTAGTCGTCGTGTATGTGAATAGAGATCTGTCGTTGTATGCGTACCGGCATCAACGTTGTATGCGTACCGATATCAACAAGGAAATCGGCATAGATAAATAAACATTTTAAAGTTACATCGTAGTGCAAGTTTTAAGTTAATAAAAAATGCCTGAATCAGAAGAATATTTTACCCCGATTCTTGAAAATAATAAAACAAATTAAACATTTGTGCCGTGTACTAAACGTAAGTTTATTGATTAGAAATAGTATCTATATTATTCGTAGTTTCTATAAATCTGTGAAGTTATTAAAATGGAAAATATTTTTAGGCTAGACCTATTACAGTTGTTCAAAGAATGGGATTATATCGCCAGCGAAAAAGTAAAAAAAATACAAGCAGTCAATGAATGTATGTTAATTTTAATTACATGAAGTTCTTCAAACACAATTACAAGATGAGTGAAGTTGCAAAACAATATTTGTTTAGGCGTTGTTTAACATAATGCGCTGTGTGAACAAATATTATAAAAGTTACTAATCAGCAATTATTTCATTTCTCTAATGAAGGTCCAAGTTCTAAATGCTAATTACAATGACAAACCGATCATGTCTTATTTGAAGTGTGACTTTAATTATATTTTGTTTTCAATGTTATACATATTTTTAATGCCCTTATAAATATATAATTTATAATTTACCATTATATAAATGTGTATAATGGTTGACATCAATAAATGTGTGCATAATGAGTGTTACCATATTACTAATAAACATTATTAAAAATTGTTATATTATTTAGTTATTTTTACTTAAATGTCATCTTGTACAGCACTTGAACCTTACGCGCACTCTTTTTTTTAACTTACTGAATAAAACTGAGACAATATTAGTTATTAGTTATGTGTAAATCATTGATTTAAATTATTGTAAAAAATAACCTAATTATTTGCAAAGTATTGTAATATTAATTTTTTAAAACACTCATTTTTTTATTGTTGAACTGTTTACTCTCAATACATTAAGCCGCAGTCTGAACAATTAATTTGAAAAAACAGATTTTTAAAATGTTGAAAGGAGTTTTAAAATAGTATCAGTAGTTGTACTGAATTTGCTGGATAATCGCAGTCCTAATTTATAAATTTTATTAGTTACAATTTTATAAAAACAAACTTTTAAGACAACATAAATTAACATAAATTTTATACAAAAACTAACTAGTTTTATATCTTCAAGGTTGACTTTGAAGTGCAATTTTCAATTCAAAAATTTACATAGAATCCTTTACCACCACTGCTCTAGATGGTATTTCTAGATTAAAGCAATGCATCTCTGGTGTTCCGACGGATTCATTCTTTTATTTCCTTTCACAAGAATTTTTTTCGCATTTTTTTCAGCTTTTCGCACACCTCTCCCATTCTTTGCTCTTAAATTAAACCCGCTCTCATACAAAAGTATGATCGATATCGTTTGTGATCGATCAAACGATATCGATTGTATCGATAAAAGTAGACACTTCGATACCTTTAATAATGATATGGTGAGGTAAAATCTGCAGAAGGAGATTATTTTAACTAGAAATTGAGATTGGTATGGAATTGTATGTAACATGTTGATGCAACATTTTTGCTCTACATATTGTAACTATTTATATTTATTTATATTTATACAACATTATATCTTCTACATATATAAAAATAAGTCAGGTTTTCCTTCCTGACGAAATAACTCCAGAACGCACGAACCGATTTCGACAATTTTGCATTCGTTCGAAAGGTCTTGGTCTCCTTGAGGTTTATAGCAAAGAAAATTAGTTGTGCCCTAATGCAATTGCTGGAACTTCACGCACCGTAATTAAAAATTCGAGTAATGACATTAGTGAAAATTATCAGAATTATGCTTGGTTAAGTCAACGAGCAATTCTTGCCGCAAAGAATAATGATGTACACGCACTGAATTTCCCATTAAATAAAAAATTGCTGGCGATTTGGTGACATACAAATGATTCCGACTGGTATTCCGTTTGACTTCAAACGATTGCAATTTCCAGTTCGCCTTGCGTTTGCAATAACAAGTCGCAAGGCCAATCGCTTAGTGTTTGCGGGATAAATTTCAAATAGATTATTTAGAAAATCATTGTTTTTCACATGGGCAGTTATACGTTGCCTGTTCACGAGTTGAAAAACCATCCGCTTTGTTTGTGTTAACGTCAGACCAAAAAACAAAAAATGTGGTTTACCAAAGAGCACTTCAATGAAACGGATAATTTGCGGATTCACTTTCATTTACTTAGAGAAGTTCAACTAAAAAACACTTCATTTTTGTAATCGAAATAAATTCATTACTGTTGTATAATAAAATCAATTTTTTCCTTTTCAAATATAAAACAAACAAAAAAATTCTTCATCTTTCTCACGAAACCATCTGGTGGCGAAACGGAGTTTGTCGGGTTTGCTAGTACAATTATAGATATTAATGGTACATAACTTAAATTAATAGATACTAATACATACTATATTAAATGAAATATAATTAAAAAAAAACAAATGTACATCAAAATCTTATTTTAAGTTTCGCCTTTTATATGAAAGAAAAACAAAAACAGAATAATTTACTAAAAGTTATAACTCAAATACTCATCAATAGAGTAAAAAACTTGGTCTTTAAAAAATGTGTTGAGTAATTTATAAAATTTCCCATTTCCAACTTCTCTAATGAAAGTATTCAAGAACATTTTGTTTATAATTTTATAACGTCAAACATAATTCGTATTATCTATAAACAGAATAAAAGATAATAGATAACTGCAGTTGTAGTTTTATTCAATTTTGGATAGTTTTGCCAACATACATTGAGTTGCAGTTTAAACAATTAATTTAGACATTAAATTTTGATATATATATATATATATATATATATATATATATATACTAGATGACCCGTCAGACGTTGTCCTGTACCCACGTCTACAATTTTTTAATATCCTATACTAATAATACTGTTTACCTAAAAATATAATAATTGTTTTTAAATTACTATTTACATCAAAATGCATATACATTTTACAATATGAGCGATGTTAAATGTAGAACTGCCTAAAAAAATGACGAGCCTCAATTTCCACAATATATTGGAAATTGAAGTATTTTAAACGGTATAACAAATTCAGAAAAAAATAATATATAGTCTGCAATAAAAGTACAATATTATCTTGGATTTTTCAAGTTAATTGCTCCAATAATGTTGCCTATAATTTTATATATCATACTATAATTTTAACTGGTTTAGTAATTATAATATCTGAATTACATTATTCTTAGTGACAATTTAATATACATTATTACTAGGGACGCTCCTAGGGTACTCAATCCCTATTATTTACCTGTTTAACAGTTTATTATTAAAATTATTATCATTATTTAATATTTGGCTTTTGAAAATTTTACTTATTTAATTTGGGCATTTTATGAAATTTATTTTATGAGCAAATCATAGAGAGCAAAAAAATTCCAACATTTCATTATTAAACATAACATTGGTATTTTATGTTGGATCATTTTAATA
>NW_020539727.1:12834552-12855821 GCF_003426905.1 Ctenocephalides felis | reverse complement strand
AAATTCTTCTGTACGGTTGTATGATTTGATACTAACGGTTATTCGAATTTTGATCATTCTTTTTAGAGTTTGTCACAGATTTTTTTTTAAATTTAATAAACGATGAAACAATAGTAATTTTGTGGAAAGGCATAAATTACATAATACCAAAAGGTCACAACATTCCAATTGTTTTGATATTTAATAAATAATTATGTTTTTTTTGTGAGATAACTCATAACTCGTAATTCTGTAAGGTCGTCAAGACAACCAACGTAATTTTTATTTTTGCTAGACTTTTCCACTTAAAATAACATTTTCATGTACAGAAGTGCGAACAATATAGACTTGAAAGTCATATAATTCATAAATATTTGTTAAGACATTTTTTGCACTTTATTAATATATATATAGGCTTTTAGTTACTGATTTTTCAATTCCCTAATTTTTCTGGATGTAAAACAAACTAGGTGTAAGAGGCATTTTGCCATAAGGCAAGTTGTATGAACATCACGATGTGTAAATAGTCGTTTGAATCAATAATTATATCTGTATATACTTTACTTGTCGAAAAGTCCGCTTTTTTATATGTGACTGTGTCTACCTGTCTACTTTTGTAACTGCTCATTTGACAACCTATTTACCTGTCTACTTTTCTACCTGTCAACCTGTCTACCTGTCTAGCTATCTGTGTCTATCTTACTATTCGATTCCTATTGATGAGATCATCTTATATATAAAATTCTTCTGTACGGTTGTATGATTTGAAACT
Organism: Ctenocephalides felis; assembly: GCF_003426905.1. Taxonomy (NCBI): domain Eukaryota; kingdom Metazoa; phylum Arthropoda; class Insecta; order Siphonaptera; family Pulicidae; genus Ctenocephalides; species Ctenocephalides felis. The sequence continues at coordinate 12,855,070 of NW_020539727.1, read as the reverse complement.
AATGGTTATTCGGATTTTGATAATTCTTTTTAGAGTTTGTCACAGAATTTTTTTAAAATTTAAAAAGGCAAAAATTACATAACACCACTTATCATTGTTTGACATTGAAAACATTTGAACTGTGATCTGCTAGAAACGCCATTTCACTAAAAATTTAAATTTACATAAAATTGTCAGCCTAGATAGTATTAAAATGTATACTATATACAAGAAAAATGTAATGTCTGCATTATTATTGCCGAAAAGCAGCTGGGATGTGCCAGAAATTAAAATAATATGAGATACAGTCAACAGTATATGTGGCAGATGAAATTATATAATTCAGTTTAAAAAGTAACGCAATAAGTCCAAAATTGCATATACAATATTTTTTCAAACTTATGCATGTCGTTTCATGTATCAAAAATCCATTTGTTTGTGGCATTGGATATGGAATATTTAGCAAGTTGATCTTAGATTGAAAAGTGCTCATATAAACTAGCTTTTACAAATTAATTTAGCTAAGATTTGAACATAAACAATAATGTTTATTAAATTATTAGTAAGAAAAATGTACTTTAGAAATTATAGTTGCCAAAAAGCAACTAATATATCGTACGAGATTATGGAAATTAGAGACTAAATTATTGAAGCAATTATGTTGTATGGTAAAATCAAGTGTGATATTGTTCCTTTACCGCAGGTACTATATTATTTTTTTATGGATTTCTTATATAGCTTTTGCTAAGACTATAATTGAATCAAAAAGGCAGGGAATCAAATAGGATGTAAAAAAGTATAGGATAGGATATTAAAAAATTTGGAACTTTTGAATTGTAGACGTGGGTACAGGACAACCTCTGTCGCGTCATCTAGTATATATATATATATTATATATAAAAAAACTCTCTAGTTTGACCCTGTATTCCCACAATGGTACTCCACATAAATGTAGTGCTAATTGTTTCATACTGTCCACCATCATCTGCACAGTCCATACACACACACTAACTCTTGTATATTATTAATAACCATAATTATAAATATTAATCTTTAATACCCTGGACAAATAATAATGGCTTCATTCATTTCCACTGAAATTAATTCGAACACAAAAGGACATCTGTATATAATAAATGCACTGGATTTATATGGTGGGTTTTTTGGGCATATGGGGGGCATTGTGCAATTAAAATATTAATTGATATTGCATATATGGATAAAAGAGATTTAGTGGTCGTGGTGGACATGGTTAGTTGATGGGGATTTGAGTGCTTTTGTGAAAAAATTGTATGGAAAAAATGTTTGAAAAATTTTTTGTAATTGTGTTTGCATATATATATATATATATATATACATATATATAATTCCATAATATATTGAATTATGTATTATATAAATTTCTGAAGTACCTACATCCAGGTAAATGCCCTCTTGGCTTCATATTCGAAATTCCTCTCAGGCCTTGTGATATATTGCATTAATAACCTCTCGAATAATATTACATCCACCTTGTTCATGTTGCACGGATTTATATTAATTATACATGATATATATGTATAATGTATATATATATATATATATATATATATATATATATATATATATATGTATAAAATAATGTTTATGCAATTTAAGACTTGTTGTGTTATTTTTTCAACTGAATTATATAACTTCATCTGCCAAACATCTACTGTTGACTGTATCTTATATTATTTTAATTTCTGGCACATTTCAGCTGCTTTTCGGCAGTAATAATGTAGACATTACATTTTTCTTGCATATTGTATTCTAATATTATCTAGGATCATAATTTCAGCTAAATTCAAATTTCAAGTGAATTGACATTTCTAGCAGTTGATGAGTTCAAATGTTTTCAAGATCAAACAGTGGTATGTAGTTTTTTTGCATTTCTTTTCTATTTATTTCTACCATTTTACTATGGTTTTATAATTCATCACATCTTAAAAATTCCCCTTAACAAACTCCAAAAAGATTTATCAAAAGGCGAATAACCGTTTAGGAGAAGTATCAAATCAGGAAAAATTTTATATATAAATTAATAAAAATTTGGAATAATAAGCTACAATTTTAGGACATATAAGCACACATGTCTGTGCACTATAATTTACAAAATTACAGAAAAATTAAATGTGTTCGAGAGCTATCAATTGAAAATCGCAATGTTTAGATTTAAGTGAAAGCAAAAACTTTGATTTTCGGAATAAACAGTTGCCTGCTTTTATCTAAATATCTAAATCTCCATTTCGGTTAATTAAGTCAATTATTACATCTCATTTGTTGGTAGGTGACAAAGAACGACATAAAATTTTTTGCAACAACAAGGAGGATTTTAAAAAGCTTGTAGTTTGGTGCATTTCATCATCTTTATCGAGGCATGTATCGGTACATGCCTCGGTACTAGCAAAGTACAGAAGTCGTGGCAGAAATTACATAATTCTACTTACATTTTTGTTCAATAAAACTATCATTTTTCTGTTTACATCATACAAAAAAATTATATAAAAAATGCATAGTGCTGACAAGTTAGTTGTATAAATGTTAGTGCCAATCTCTAGTGCTGTGTACACTTCTCTATATGTAACCAACCAACGTAATATCCACTGATGATGACATTAAATTGAATGTCGAAACGTTTGGAAATAAAGATTATTTTATAAATCTTTGGCTTTTCTTTGTTTGATGTATCGCCCTCAAGAACTCACTCATATATTTCAACATCGAAATTAACTACTAAATCATATATATATATATATATATATATATATATATATATATATCTATAACTTCGTCAAAAAAATAGATATTGAGATGATGAATAATTCTAAGGTTTTTAACTTTCATAATATCAAAAAATCTATAATCAAAAAAAATAAATAAAAACCGAACAACCCCCTTAAGCAAAATGCCACTTGCAACCAGTTTCAAACTACACTCGATAAATTCCACCAAATATTTCCTATTAACGATCATACCACACATAATAATAATAATATCGTTGACATCATATCGTCCTCATCCTCATAGCCACTTCCATTCATACTACTATCATAGAACGGCGCCGTTTCATAACTTTGCTCTGTAAATTACAAAATGGGTCGTATATTAAGCGCCCTTTCACCAACAGCCATCATAACGATGAAGAGAAAGGGAAACTGGGGCGGATAACGCCTGACGACAATCCATAGGGGATGAAAATAGTAGTAGACATAGTAGTAGACATACATAGATGGAATATGTATAACTGGTAACTAGTGACCAGGTATTTTTAGGGTATACCAAAAAAAAAAGAGTGCTCGTAAGGTTCACACGCGATTGAAGTAAAACTTATTTGCTACTGTACAAGATGGCATTTAAAATAAAAATAAAAGCATCATATAACAATTTTGAATAATGTCTATTAGTAATAGTTAGTTATGGTAATACTCGTGATGCATACATTTATTAGTGTGAAATCTTTATACATATTTATTCAATGATAAACTAGTGGGGCGCATGGCATCGTGCCTTAAGGTAAATTGCTGGATTTTCCCGTACCAAAAATTATTTTTTTTTTAAAAAAGATTAACATTTTTGAAACAAATTTACTCTGAAAAAAAATAGATTTTTGAAAAACTATAAATTTTTCACAAATTTTTCTGCATTAACTGCATAGAGACGAAATATCAAAGCGCGTAAGCGCCGCGCCGCCGTCTAACGGATAAGCATTGGTACGAAAGCCATAGAAATGTAAACAAAATTTATACTTATTGTTAAAATCTCTATAAAATGTCTGATAATTTGATGTGCATATGTCTAATGATCATTTTTAACCACCGAATTGCATTTTTTTACTTTTTTCATTAGATCTCCGAAACCGCTAGACCTGCCTTCATAAAATTTTGATCAATTCTTCATCTTGTCAATACAAGTGAAATGTTTTTTGAATTATTCAAATATCAGACGTTCCGTTCTCTTAAAAACTGAGTTATCGTTTGTGGCACTTTTTGCCCCCCGTGTCTTCGAAACGGCCAGACCTGCCTTCGCCAAAAACTAATCAGCACGTGTCGTTATCAACACGAATCGAATGTTCTTTGAATAACTGAAATTGGTTGAACAGTGTTCCCAAAATCGTCGACAAAAATTTGTATCCGCATACATACACACATACAAACATACACACACACATACATCCATTTTTTCTAAGGTATGCCAAAATGTTCAGAAACCTCTGAAACGTAAACATATATAAAAATTTTCATTTTCGATTTTTTTGCGATTACTATAACTTGCCCTACGGGAAGTTAAAAATGTGATTAAAGTCATACTTCAAATATGACATGATCGGTTTGTCATTGTAATTAGCATTTAGAAATGAACCTTCATTGGAGAAATGAAGTAATTAGTGATTAATAAATTTTATAATATTCGTTCACACAGTGGATTATGTTAAACAACACCTAAACAAATATTGTTTTTACAACTTCACTCATCATGTAATAATTGTGTTTGAAGAACTTCATGTAATAAAAATTAACATACACTCATTGACTGCTTGTATTTTTTTTTACTTTTTCGCTGGCGATATAATCTCATTCTTTAAACCGCTGTAATATCTGTCTTGCCTAAAAAATATTTTCCATTTTAATAACTTCAAAGATTTAAAGAAACTACGAATTATATAGAAATAATTTCTAATCAATAAACTTACGTTTAGTACACGGCACAAATGCTTAATTTGTTTTATTATTTTTAAGGAACAGTGCAAAATATTTTTCTGGTTCAGGAATTTTTCATTAAATCAAGATTTGTACTACGATGTAACTTTAAAATATTTATTCATCTATGCCGATTTTCTTGTTGATATTGGTACGCATACAACGACAGATCTCTATTCACATACACGACGACTAATCACAATCGACCCGTATAGAAATGATATCATCGAGAACGAATGACGAATCATTGGCACTCGACTCTTATCTTATCTTCAAAAATTCAGTCAATTCAGTTGATTAGTTTCTAACTGTCTGCATCAACGTATGAAAAAATATTATGAAAAATTTGAATTACAATACAAAATACTCTGTAAAAATATGTTCCTACATTCCACAGCCGACTTTCTACACAATCTGTCTTTTATCCTTGCAAATGACAGGCCAAAGCTTCTCGATTCCCCATTTTCTCTTGTAAAAAGTCCTCCGTCCTCCAGTCCTCCATATGTCATAGTTAGTGGCGGTCAAAAAACAGAGCCATAAATTGAATCTGCAGTGTTTGCGGCCGGGCGGAGCCCAAAGATCGTTTATTACGGCCCCCGAAAGGACTATAAATGTCCTTTAAGGACACCACATACACGATAGGATGTAGATGCGAAAACTATTTCGCAAAGTCTTAACCGAAATAATATTAGTCTGGAGAGGAAGCTAGAAGTCGTATGGTATATAGTCATAGGAATTGGTGAAATTTAATGAATTGTGAGGAAAATATAATAGTTAGAAATATAACTTTGCTAATTATATAAAATATAATGCTGAAATTACAGAAAATTCTGTCACAGGATAGATATCCTTTAAATGTCATCATAGCAAATTGTCTGTAATAGTACCTGAATGTATTTATTATATAGTTTGCTATAGATTTTTAACTTCCAGTAGGGTAGTTATAGTAATGGGCCGAAAATCGAAAATGAAAATTTCTGCATTTCTTGACGTTTTGAAGGTTTCTGAGCATTTTGGCACACCTCAAAATATGGATGTGTGTGTGTTTATGTGTTTATGTGTGTGTATGTATGTATGGATACAATTTTTTGTTGAATGGTTTAAAAAACATTCGATTCCTATTGATAGGGAAATGTGCTGATTAGTTTTTGGCAAAGGCAGGTCCAGCCGTTACAGAGATAAAGAGCAAAGAGGGCAGAATCGAGTTTTTGAGAGAACGGAGCATCCGATTTGAATGATCTAAAAAACATTCAATTTGTTATGAGTGGGAGAAGAGGTGATTAGTCTTTGGCAAAGGCAGGTCCAGCCATTTCGAAGATACAGAGCTAAATGTACAAAAAATGGCAGTTTTTGAGAGAAATAAGCATCCGAATTGAATGATTCAAAGAACTTTCTGCTTGTCTTAACAAAATAATTGATTTAAAAAAAAATGTTTTAACTTTTTTTTTTCAAAAAAAATTTTTTTGTATATCGAAAATAATTCAGATTTTATTTTTAATTCTGACTGAAGTTCTAATATACTTTAAACAAATATTTTCAACTTTGCAATTCAGTTTATATAATTCTTATAAATATTAAACAATGTTACAGTATTTATTTATAATAATCTATTTGAAAACATTTAATATTTCTCGAACATTTCGTTACGGTACGGGAAGTTCCAGCAATTTGCCTTAAGGCACCACTAGTTTTTACAGATATTATTCATTAAATCATTTGACACGTATTTCAGGATTTTGCTGAAAAAATGTTTAACAAATATTCACGATTGAAATATGGATTTTGTGCTCAATTTCTATGAGCCTCTGGGATAAATTAATTATCCGTAGTTAGATTAATTAGATTAAAATACTGAAATACGTGTCAAATGTAAAATATTTTTTTTTTTTTTTAAATTATATGTTAACACAATTTCAAGGAATTCATGATGATAAGATTTACATCAATCGGGAAAACTATAGTCAATTTTTATTAACAATTTTTTTTATTAGGAAATGTTTCTATTAACTTCCCGAAGGATGCGTTTGAGTTTTTACAAAAAATCCGTTTTTTTTCGTTTCTAGTCATTCTGAATCGAATGAGGCCAGATTTGGAGAAAGTATGTATGGGAGTCGATCTTTGACAATCTATCGACTTTTTCTCAAAAACGACTGAACCAATTTCAAAAATTTAAAAGCAATTTGATGTTTTGCACCACAATCAGGCAAGCCGTTTCTTTGTTAATAGCAGAAAAGAGAAAAATTATCCACGTTTTGGCCCATGAAATAAAAATTCAACAAATGTTCAAAATGTATTAGGGAGAAATCGTGCAAGTTTGTTTTTGGTACAGATGTGCCAGGCCTTGGTGCTTTCGTAATTAAATGATTGATTTTTTGCCGATTTTGATAAAATTTGTATGACTATAGATTTTGTCGACTGCAAGAACATACTAAAATAGTATAGATCTACAATGAGCACTTCAATTACAAAAATTCATCAAAATTTAGGATTTCGTTGCAAGTTTGACCGATTCTAATAAGAATCTATTCCGAAATATATTGCATTGTATGTTAAAACTTAAATAAAATACATTTTAGGATCAGAAATGGATAAATGAAATGTGTTAAACTAATTAATTCATATTATAAAATTACAGATATTATAAATATGTTTTAAAAACCAATATCAAATGGAATTGGTATTGTAATCGATTATTTTTTGTGAAAATCTCAGTTGTTACTGATTAAGTTAATTATATATTTGTATCGGCGAGTTCCTGCAACTTGCCTTAAAGCAAAATGTCACTTGCAACTAGTTCAGAATTCTAGTAACAAACAAACTTATTTAAAAATTAACTGATTTCACATCACTAGTTGGGTTTTTAGGTTTACTTAATGTCTGGACGGTTGCACAAAGAAGAATTTGTACTAGACTGAAAAGCTCTGTTATAATTTGCCATTGTATATGTATATATATATATATATATATATATAAATTTACAAACGTTGGGCGAAAACAGAGAAAGAGGCAGTAATTAGTTTCCTAGACCAAACATTTGGTATGGGACATAAGGATTTTATCATGTCAAAAAGATAAATTCAGGAGATGAAATTAAATCACTGATAATGTATTTTATATCATCAACTCAACCATTAAGTAATTATTCTAATAATAATAATAATAAATAAATCTTCTAATAGTTAACACGTATTTGTCATAAAAAGTATCCAGCCATATTTCGAGTACTTCTTGAAATGCTTGTGTTTTTTTACTTATATCCAAAAATTCATCTTTATGTTTCAAAAATAAGATGAGAACAATCAGAACATAGCGTCATCTTTTTACTTGGAACACAACTTTTGAATGAGTCTATGGCTTTCATTTTTTCAAAATTATTTATGTTGAAATAGATTGTACTATTAATGAAATAAGAATTTATTGTATCAGCTTGATTCACAAAGAGTTGCCATATGGCAAAACGTTATTTGCTTTAAAAATTATCTATATCAAAATATGAAATAATAATGAAAGTTATTTCAAAATCGTCAAAAAATGAAATAATGAAAGTTAAGGTAAAAAAATCAAATTAAAATTCAATATGAATTTTAGATAATGATTCTCCTATAATTTCAATCTCCATGTTCACCTGTAATATTAACTTTTCCAATGTTAGTCTGAGTGGGTAATTAAATGTTTGCGCAATCTGTCTGGGATTATTATGAACTTCAAATTAGGAGATTGATGATCATTTTGGAGCAATCTCTCTCTCTCTGCAAAACTTTAATAATTTTAGGAAGGCACTTTGAAATAGGTAGTAGGATCCCATTAAAGCTATTTCATGCTTCGAAATATCTAATTTAGATAATTGAGATATATTGAAATAAAGTGGACTACCAACTAATACGAATATAGATCCGTAAAATAACATTTATATTTAATCCAAAAAATTGGGCACTTGAACTTAAACAATTTTAGAAGAGTCTGATGTCCATTATAGTTGGAAGTAGTTTTTGGATAGTAATTAGGATTTAGGTAATTTCGATATTACTTAAATTTTTGACATTTTACCCCACTATAGGTCTGTGTATTTGGTGTGTTTCTTCCTAACAAGTGTTTTAGTATATATATATATATATATATATATATATATATATTGTGTGTGTGTATATATATAGTATATATAGATGTTTTGTATATTTAATGTAATCAACTCTCGAGACCACAGGGTTTATTGCAAAGGTCAATGTCTTTGCACGAAAATTACTATTTATACCACATCCCAAGGTACCTTGGTATGGACCCTTAATTAATTAAAAGGGCAGAAAGGAAAATTAAACTATTAAATAAAAAACTGTTAAATATAATTTATATTTCCCATATAAAAATAGTGAGTTATTTGACAAAACCAAAAAAAATGTCCCGAATTTTCTATTCATTGCTAAAGAATGAAAAATCAAATTCAAAGTCGTTTTATTCAAAACTTTTATATAAAAGTGTTTATATCGAATCATGATCTTTCCATAGGACAACTTACATATTTGTAGTCGAACCACTCTCAACCACCAATATTTAAATTATTTTCAAAAAAAAGCATAAGAAGTTTGTCAACTTTATATTTCCCATAAGCTCTTCCCAGAACATTTTTATGTGTACATATATATTTCCGTCTTGTAAGATTTTACGAGAATTAAACTCGTGACAAGATTTCAAGTACCAGAATGTCTGCTACTGAATTATGGAGGCATAAGTTGAGGAAAATATAGAAAATATGCTGTAAAATATCTAGTAGACTACAGAGACAAGATACAGGAACAGATTTTAGATTTATGTAAAAATAAATGGTTCTAAAATAATAACAAGATGGTTGTAATTTGGGAACTCTGTTATATTTTTCACTACTGCATTTTTTTGTCCTAGATTTGGAAGGTTAAGAAATTAAAGTAATCAATATTTACCTGAAATTATGATTCTGAAAAATACTTCAGTTTTTCAAGTCCAAATTCAAGTTTGTCAATACCAGAACAAATTAAATGTAATAAAATGAAAAAAATTATGAATTGAATTCGTATTTGTAATCTCCGTTTAATACAAAGTATGAGAAGTTTATGTACAACCGGGAAATTATAATTTTAATGCAAAATACATACAAACCGTGTGCAGTTTATCGTTAATCGTATGATTGATCTATATAAAAATAATTAAAAAACTCTAATTTAAGGCATACTTGATTTTTTTATGCAAGTTCTTGCATAAAAAACTGCATTACTATTTTTGTGACCAATTTTTGAAAACATGCAGACCACTAATTTTGCTATTTTACTAAATTATGACATCCTTCAGATTTTTAAATTTTAGCCAAAATTGCTTAAAAATCACTTAATCGTACATACATACATATATGTTAATGTACAGTTTGATATTGATTTTTACTTTTCTCAGATTACTACATTTAGATTTTATTATCCAGGAAATTAAAAAAAATGAAATTTTTCCAAATTGTGGAACAAAATGCTTAGATGTGTAGTTATTATTTATCGAGTTCTTCTAAAGATTATTAAATCAAGGAATAAAGTAGTTGAATGTCCAAATATTTTTTTTATCAAAATGTATCTATAATAAAATAATCTGTAAGCAACAAATTTCTTTAAAAAAACAATTAAGTATATGCAAGAAATATTTGATAAGAATTGTTCAAAAAATCATTCGATATCCACATAAAGCTCTCTGAAAATATAATGCCACTTCATATTCTATTAGTCTATTAATTTTCACATCAGCGCTGTTTTCATAAAAAAACGACTTAAATAATTTAACAATTACCTGGGAAATAAGTGTGATTATTTTATAAATTTATTAATACTTCAGGAATGCTATAGCATCCACATTAAGAAAAAATCTTCTATCTCATGCAATATTTTTAACAAAAGATAAGATAATACAAAAATATCTAAAGAAATAGCTAGTCATCACCTTGATAGTAAGGTTATATAAAATTAAATCCAAAATAATTGGCTTCAAACTTTGAATGCCATAGCATTCACGTCATACAGTATCACAACAAAAATGAATGTTATAGCGTTGGATGTATAAGACTATATTCAAAACAATTGACTTCTGAATTTGAATGCTATAGCATCCATGTCATTCTGGATCACAGTGAAGATGAATGCTATAGCGTTGGATATATAAGATTAAATTCAAAACAATTGATTTCTAAATTTGAATGCTATAGCATCCACGTCATTCTGGATCACAATGAAAACGAATGCTATAGCGTTGGATGTATAAGATTAAATTCAAAACCAATTGACTTCTAAATTTGAATGCTATAGCATCCACTATAAAAATGAATGCTATAGCGTTGGATGTATAAGATTAAATTCAAAACAATTGACTTTAAGAATTGAATCCTATAGCATCCATTATGAAAATGAATGCTATAGCGTTGGATATATAAGATTATATTCAGAATAATTGACTTTAAGATTTGAATGCTATAGCATCCACGTCATTCTGGATCACAATGAAAATGAAAATCGACTTCTTAATTTGAATGCTATAGCATCCACGTCATTCTGGATCACAACGAAAATGAATGCTATAACGTTGGATGTATAAGATTAAATTCGAAACAATTGACTTCTAAATTTTAATGCAATCTCTAAGTGAATGCTATAGCATCCACTTTAAATGAATGCTATTGCATCCACAATTCCAATGACTTCTAAATGAATGCTATAGCATCCACTCTAAATGAATGCTATTGCATCCACAATTCCAATGACTTCTAAATGAATGCTATTGCATCCACAATTTCAATGACTTCTAAATGAATGCTATAGCATCCACGTCCCCAAACCAATTAAACCCTGTGACTATTACCTTCCGGCTCTGTTTTCCTTATTTTTCACACTGACTAATTCCCAGATTTAGTTTTTATCGTCCATGCAACTTGATTCGTTGTAGTTCGGGTTGAAAAGTTGTAAGTAAAGTGTAATTCTCTTTTAGTTTGTCGTCTAGACGCCGTAAAAAGCTCTATGTCAGTGTCACGTCACGTCACGTCCACGTCCACGTCACGAATGTCACGGTTAAGCATCCACAAGGCACGTGACCGACATCGCAAACGAACCAGGAACCAGGAGAAGATCAGAGGAGAAAGGTGATGGAGTGATGTGACACATACTTTTTCCAGATGTTGGTCTCATTCGATTCAGAATGGCTTGAAACGTCGAGAAAACATAAGATTAGCGAACCGGATTTTTTGATGAAAACATAAACTTCTCCTTCGGATCAAATTTTAATAATTTTGAAGCACAAAATTTCCTATTGATTTTCGATTGGGATTTTCTTACCTTACATTTTATTTCAAAAAACAATATATTTTTACTAACAGTTGACCACCCCTGATACTTTTTATCAATTTACTACATTTGAATATTTATAATGCGCTTTGAAATATATATTCTACCCTGAATTTTTACCCCCCAATCACTTTTCCTTATTTTATAATAGTGAATAGAAAATTCGGGACATTTTTGTAGTTTTTGTCCAATAACTCACGAATTTTATATGGAAGCACTCTTTTTACATTAGATAGGGTGAAACTAGATAAAATTTACAATATTTCTATGAAAACAATTATATACAGTTCGATATAAAAGTTTCGAATAAAACCACTTTTTAATTATTTAGAAATAAATAGAACACTACTTATTACAATGCAATAGTTATTTGGAGAATTTTTCTGGTTTTCGTCAAATAACTCACAAATTTTATATTGGTGCACTATTTTTTCGTTATATACACTCCGACATAAAATTTTACCATTTTAAAATAGAAAACAAAAAGGCAAAAGTTCTGTAACCAGACATTGTCTTAACTCGGACGACATCGACATCGTTGTCAAATTTTTACCAGAAGTATTTTTATCGTTAAGCACTGTTATTTAGTTTACAATACTTAATTTGTTTAAGCATACGTTATTTAATTGTTTTATAAAGATGCTGTTATTTTTATGTTTGATTCAACCCTTTTTTATGTAACAATAAAAAGGGTTAGGGTTGAAAGGACCTTCTGAAAATTTATGCAGGCTAAGTGTAAATTAATGTGTAAAGTAAATTCAAACTTGGTAATTTTTTTATTTTTTGACTATAATTCATAAAAATTCTAGAAAAAAGTAGTCTAAAGTTTATTTAAGTATGCTAATTGCTATACTAGTAGTAAAATATAGATATATTTTTCAATAAAAAATTATTACAAAATATTCAAGTGGTTTTAATAATGAAATATTATGTAAATATTGTTAATATAATAATGATAAAATTATATAATAATAGTGTAGTATAATATATTACATCACTATATATCGAGTACATAAATCAGAATAAAATACCTAGATTTTAAGATTTACCAATTACCAAGAATTTTAATTTCCTAAACTTTTATGATGAATTTAAAAAAATAGAATAATAAATGCGTCCTAGGTTCTGGTTCTTTTTTTTGAATTTTGAAGGCAATAATATTTTGAAAAACAGTTATATACACTCTGATATAAAAGTTTTGAATGAAACGACTTTGAATTTGATTTTTCATTCTTTAGCAATAAATAGAAAATTCGGGACATTTTTTGGGTTTTTGTTAAGTAACTCACAAATTTTATATGAAGCACTTTTTTTAGTTAGAGTAAAATAAATAGGAGGAAATAGAATATTATTCCTAGAACGTCATTTATGTTCTTATTGTTATTTATTACAATTACAATTAGGCATTTTATTACCAGTTTATTAGTATTACCATTACAATTAAGCATTATATGTTCTCCGTGAGACATTATTTAGTCGATTCCAATATTCTAATTAAATTAAGTCATTCACTCGAATAAATTACTTGCGTGTTTAATAACGATAACAATTCCTACCAAATAGTGCAAGTTAGTAGTAAAATAAAATACTCCCAAATGTATCTGCAATTGCCCTTACGATTGTAATATGTCTCCGAGGACTTATTATGGGCACACGTGGCCTGGTAAAATGCTTTATTTATTATTGAAAAGATGGTAAATCGATATTGAAATGGTATTATTTTGTCTTTACATTTGTCTGTCACAAAACCATGTACGTGGCCTGGGAGTAAAAGCTTCAATCTTGCAACCAATAAAGAACAATGCTCAAACTTGATAGGAAAAAGAACAATGTAAAGAGAAAAATCAATATATATATATATATATATATATATATATATATATATAATAAGGCTAATAAAAAACCTTGTTCTTTTATACCACTACTCAGGATTTTGTGTACTTTTATTTGCTGAAAATTAAAAATCCAAAAAATAGTCAAAGATAGACAAGAAAACTATTTTGTTTCCTTCTAAAAGTGCCTAAAAGTGGAGTAGAAGCTTCAACTTTGCAACCACAAGGGAGATAGTTCAAATTTGATGTCAGTTGAAAATGAAAACATTGTAATGTGAAAAATCAATATAATATATATAATAAGACCAATGAAAACCTTGCTTTTTTACGCCACTACTGTGGATTTTGTGTACTTTTATTTGCTTAAAATAAAAAGTCTAAAAAATAGTCAAATATGATTGCAATTTAATATTAAAAATACAAAAAAAGATATTTTTTTCTCAGTCTTCTCATAATTAATTTGCTTGATATGCAATTTTTTTTTGAAAATTTTATCTATTGATTTGTTTTATCAATTTTGCAATCAAATTGAAGATAAATTTGGAGTTCAACAAATAAAGTTTACGATGTATTTTTTTTAAAGGTGTTTACTTTTACCTAATGAAATCATTGTCTTTGTTTTGGTGTCATTATGTCTGGTAGTTAATCTTTTTCTTTACTATCTCAGATAAAAATTGACGTATTTTATTTATTTATTGATAAAATTTGAATTTGAACGATATAATGATTTTGGTAATTTAAACGAAAATAAAACCTTTATTGAGCAAAATAGTCAATAAATTGAATTATAATCAATTCTTGTCAATATGCACATACTATAGATAATAGGACTATAGTATAGAAATAATAATAAATAATGTTAAAATTTTTTAATGAAGTTTTAACTCCATTCGCCTCTAATCAATCGTTTATGGTCTCTAATAACACTCTTTACAATATTCATCTCTATATGTCACTCTTTGCCTCTCACAATAAATAATCTACTCAAACACATCATTTTTTTTATTCTATCCATATGCCATGTTATTCACGTGTTTATAAATATTTAAAATAAAATAAACTATTAACTTTGAAAAATAAAACTACTTGCCAAATCCTCCTATATTGCTCATAAGTAAAATCACTTCAGAACAATCACAAAAACATCAGAACTAACCTGAAACAAAATTAATAAAAAATTGTTAATTATTTTTGATAAATTAACATTACCTATAATTTTTAAGTATATATATATATATATATACAAAAATTAAGTAGATCAATAATTAAGTAAAACAATTAATGTAATATAATGTATGTAAAAGTGTGAGAGTAAGAGTAAGAATTTTTTTTAATTATATAGTGAGAATTATTGGCATATATTTGCAATTTGAAAGAAAATGGTAAATAAAGAATTAATAAAATGAATTTCTGCTATTGATATATATCATAAAAATTTACTATATAATACTTAGTAATTAACGTAATATAATGATGCATATAAAAAGTTATAATATACATATAAACAATATTTCAATGCATTATAAAACTTTCACTGAACTATTTTTGCAACCTAAATTTTAAATGCTCCTTATTTGTATCTATACAAAAAATACTATTTGTACAAATTTTAGGTACTAATTTATTACTAATAAAATAATAATTAAAATTGATCAGAATAAATTTTTTATTTATTTTAGTTGGAAATCTCTGTTCCAGACTGATTTATTCAACATATATAGTACTAGAGGTATTTGTGAAAAAAAAGAACAAACATATGTCAACGTCTAAATGCTGCCAATAAAATCTAATGGGAATTTCCTAGTGATAGACTAGTGAAAAACTTTATATTTATAAATTAATAATAATATTTAAAATATTTAATAAAATTCAATTAAAGAAAACAAATTTACAATATATTTCTTGCAAACATTATATACAGATTATGTCTTATATGAAGATACTAGATCTATATAATATATAATTTGTAATTTTTAATAGTAAATGTCAAGATGATATTCTTGACAATTTTATTAAGTAGTCCTAGTAAAAATAAATATATTCGCGTGTTCAAATCCATTTTATTTTATTGAAGTACGACTTCTTTAGGTGCGACTAAGGTGTAAATCCGTACAAATGCAACGGAAGTGCGTTACGGCAGATAAGAGTCGATAAGATAAGAGTCGAGTACAAATGATTCGTCATTTGCTCTCGATGATATCATTTTTATACGGGTCGATTGTGATTAGTCGTCGTGTATGTGAATAGAGATCTGTCGTTGTATGCGCACCGGCATCAACGTTGTATGCGTACCGATATCAACAAGGAAATCGGCATAGATAAATAAACATTTTAAAGTTACATCGTAGTGCAAGTTTTAAGTTAATAAAAAATGCCTGAATCAGAAGAATATTTTACCCCGATTCTTGAAAATAATAAAACAAATTAAACATTTGTGCCGTGTACTAAACGTAAGTTTATTGATTAGAAATAGTATCTATATTATTCGTAGTTTCTATAAATCTGTGAAGTTATTAAAATGGAAAATATTTTTTAGGCTAGACCTATTACAGTTGTTCAAAGAATGGGATTATATCGCCAGCGAAAAAGTAAAAAAAATACAAGCAGTCAATGAATGTATGTTAATTTTAATTACATGAAGTTCTTCAAACACAATTACAAGATGAGTGAAGTTGCAAAAACAATATTTGTTTAGGCGTTGTTTAACATAATGCGCTGTGTGAACAAATATTATAAAAGTTACTAATCAGCAATTATTTCATTTCTCTAATGAAGGTCCAAGTTCTAAATGCTAATTACAATGACAAACCGATCATGTCTTATTTGAAGTGTGACTTTAATTATATTATTGTTTTCAAATGTTATACATATTTTTAATGCCCTTATAAATATATAATTTATAATTTACCATTATATAAATGTGTATAATGGTTGACATCAATAAATGTGTGCATAATGAGTGTTACCATATTACTAATAAACATTATTAAAAATTGTTATATTATTTAGTTATTTTTACTTAAATGTCATCTTGTACAGCACTTGAACCTTACGCGCACTCTTTTTTTTAACTTACTGAATAAAACTGAGACAATATTAATTGCTAGTTATGTGTAAATCATTAATTATTGTAAAAATAAGCAAAGTATTGTAATATTAAGTTTTTAAAACACTCATTCTCTTATTATTCAACTGTTTAATCTATAAATACAGTAAGTCGCAGTCTAAACAATTAATTTGAAAAAAACAGATTTTAAAAATGTTGAAAGGAGTTTTTGTTTTTCTAAAAATAGTATCAGTAGTTGTACTGAATTTGCTGGATAATCGCAGTCCTAATTTATAAATTTTATTAGTTACAATTTTATAAAAACAAACTTTTAAGACAACATAAATTAACATAAATTTTATACAAAAACTAACTAGTTTTATATCTTCAAGGTTGACTTTGAAGTGCAATTTTCAATTCAAAAATTTACATAGAATCCTTTACCACCACTGCTCTAGATGGTATTTCTAGATTAAAGCAATGCATCTCTGGTGTTCCGACGGATTCATTCTTTTATTTCCTTTCACAAGAATTTTTTTCGCATTTTTTTCAGCTTTTCGCACACCTCTTCCATTCTTTGCTCTTAAATTAAACCCGCTCTCATACAAAAGTATGATCGATATCGTTTGTGATCGATCAAACGATATCGATTGTATCGATAAAGGTAGACACTTCGATACCTTTAATAATGATATGGTGAGGTGAAATGTGCAGAAGGAGATAATTTTAACTAGAAATTGAGATTGGTATGGAATTGTATGTAACAGTTTGATGCAACATTTTTGCTTTACATATTGTAACTATTAATATTTATTTATATTTATATTTATATTTATACAACATTATTATATAATTATAAATATTAATGGTACATAACTTAAATTATTAGATATACATACTATATTAAATGAAATATAATTTGAAAAAAACAAATGTTCACTCAAAATCTTATTCTAAGTTTTACCTTTTATATGAAAGAAAAACAAACAGAATAATTTACTAAAAGTTATAACTCAAATACTCATCAATAGAGTAAAAAACTTGGTCTTTAATTGGTCAGTAATTTATAGAATTTCGAGAATATTTTGTTTATAACTTTATAACGTCAAACATAATTCAAATTATCTGTAAACATAATGAAAGATAATAGATAACTGCAGTTTTATTCCATTTTGTATAGTTTCACTAACATACATTGAGTTGCAGTTAAAACAATTAATTGATAACCCGATATCAGTGATGTTTGATGCTTATATATATAAATATATATATATATATATTAAAATATATATATATATATATGTATATATATTATATATATATACATTTATATATATACTAGTTGACCCGACATACGTTGTCCTGTACCCACACCTACAATTTTTTAATATCCTATACTAATGTTCACCGTTTACTTAAAAATAAAAATTATTGTTTCTTAAATTACTCTTCACACCAAAACGCATATATGTACAATATGAGCAATGTTAAATGCAGAGCTGCTTTAAATAAAATTATGAGTCTCAATTCCCACACTATATTGGACATTGAAGTCTTTTAAACGTTATAACAAATTCAGAAAAAGTTAATATATAGTACAATATTACTTGAATTTTTCCACACAAAATAATTGCTCCAACAATGTTGCCTATATTTTTTATAATCTCGTATCATATTTTAACTGGTTTTTAGTAATAATAATATCTAAATTACATTTTTCTTAGCAATAATTTAATATAGATTATTACCAGGGACGCTCCTGGGGACCTCAGGGCCCGCATGCCATTATTTTCTTTGTACCTGTTAACAGTGCATTATTAAAATTATTATCATGAATTAATTTTTGGCCTTTGAAACATTTTACTTATTTATTTTGGGCATTTTATGCGATTTATTCTATTGAGCAAATCATAGCAAGCAAAAAATTCTAGCCTTTCATTATTAAACATAACACTGGTACTTCATGTTGGATTAATTTAATTTAATTTTTTTATTAATTAAGAAACCCAAAATTGCATCTTAAACTTCTTCTAATTGATATCGTAAGGGCCGAATGTGATGTATTCATCTTTACTTTCCCATTTGTTGTTTGAAAGTGAAATTTTAACGTATTTTAAAAATGTAAAGTAGAAGATGCAAAGAAATTATATATTTATTAAATTATAATGCAAAAATTTCATATCCTAATATTGTGTTTAGTGCCCCTAAGGCCATTCAAGGTAAGATCGGCCCTGATATTACTTTATTTCATAATTTAAGTGAATTAATTTGTCAATCTACCATACATATGCTGTATCGTATAATATTTTAATTTCTGGCACATCTCAGCTACTTTTTTGGCAATAATAGTGTAATGTTTTTTTCTTACCCCTTCATAATCATAAATTTATTATACATATTCTAATATTGTCTAGGCCAATAAGTAAATTGAAATATTTGGCAGATGATAGTTTTCATTTGTTTTCAATGCCAAACAATGCCTCAATATTGTTCTAATGTCAAATAATGACGTCGTTTTTTGCATTTTTTTTCATTTATTTCTACAATATTACTGTACTTTTATAATCATATAGGTACATCCTAAAAAAATCTCTTAACAAACTTCAGAAAGATTTATCAAAATCCGAATGACTGTTCAGGAGTATATTTGCATACATCATTACAGAAGAAGTTTTACATATACTACTTCTTTATATTATATTTAGGAATCTTGTTTTATATTGAAGTATTATTATTTCTATAAACAGTTTCACCATGGTTGAAGTAGTGAAAGTAATTGCTCTCAGAAGTATCTCCAATCGTAAAAAATAAATAGGAAAAAACATCATAAAAATACTTGAGAGAAATACTATGAGCAATGCAAAAGATTTGTATGTGCAGTTAGATTGTATGTATTTTGCAAGCAATTTGCTTAAAAGCTGTCTGGAGTTTTGCGGTAAAGCGTTAAAGCGCATTTCTGTTGCAGTTCAAAGGACATGAAAAAAAATTAAGTTCAACTTCCCGAAGGAGAAGTTCATGTTTTCATCAGAAAAACCAAAAAAAACAAAAACCAACAAATTTGAGTTTGATATTTTAATCTAAAAATCTTCAAGGATTTTTTTCGTGCGTGCCAATTCGTCATAAAATGTTTCTACTCCTCAAAACCTTCATTATTATTTTCATTCTATAGACAGATGGGTCCCATAACAATAATTCTAATAAGATTTATTCTTAATTTCGGTGTCTGAGAGAAGTTCTAAGATTCGAAAGTTTGACAATAGAAAATGAGAGGTGATATTTCATATTTATTATTATAAAGGACCCTCGTTAGAGAAAGGTTGGCGTCGTTATGGGAAATTGTGGCGGAGGAGGCCTTAATTGAAAAACTCAATGATTTATATTATCTTAAATTATAGATATATATTCTTAGATGTAAATTATATATATTATATATATATATATATATATATAAAATTCTTCTGTAATAATGTATGCAAATATATCTCTCCTAAACGATTTCTCTCCTATTCGGATTTGGATAAATCATTCTGAAGTTTGTTGAAGAAATTTTTAGGATGTATGTGATTATAAAAAATAGTAATATTGTAGAAATAAATGAAAAAA
>NW_020539727.1:12807344-12833552 GCF_003426905.1 Ctenocephalides felis | reverse complement strand
ACACATGAACTACAAAATAACAACAGACTTAATTTCTTGGATGTATCCGTTTACAACACTAATAACTTTGTTCGAACAAATTGGTATAGAAAAACGACATGGTCGGGTAGATATTACACTATTCCTCATACTGTCCCAGAAACTATAAGATAAACACTATTATTTCCCTTACAGACCATGCTATTTTGTTGTCTCACCAAACTTTCCATCCACAAATTTCCCTAGTAAAATAACTCTATTGAAATGGTTACCCAAAAAATCTCATTCATTCAGTTATTCAAAAAAGACGAACTTTCTTGAAAACACAAATTAATTCTCCCAATACCAGTACTAACATCAAAAACACCAATCTTATTTACTGCAGCATACCATACGTTGAAGATTTTATATTATTTTGCCAAAATTTTGTTAGAAGAAAACATTTTAGTATCAGGCTCATCCTTACACTCCTTCAACCAATTCTTTACGAACATTAAATCCCCCACCCCATCCAATCTCAATACTAATGTAGTATATTCTGTTTCTTGTAATGACTGTGCTTTTCAATATATTGGACAAACCTCCCAATATGTACACAAGAGAATGAGACAACATGAACTAAGTGTGGTCCACCATAAACAAAAAAATTTCAAAAGTACCCTAGTACAACACTCTATAGAAAACGCCCATTCATTTAATTTCACTCCAAAGATTTTATATCACGAAAGTTGCATCTTTAGAAGGTTATTCGCGGAGAGTTGTCTCATCCTCATAAATGTTTCTAACAGTGTCAACATTAGATCAGATCACAACCTATTACATGATTCATATTTAAATTTTTTACACTTTTTGACAAACAATTAATATCGACTTCCTTTTAAGATCAACAATTTAAGTATTCACACCCTGACATATAAAAACACACACATACAATCTCACATCTCTCGTTCAAGTGTTTACACGTGTTACAAAAGGCACACCAGTTTCATTTAGTTAATTTTCGAAAACCAATCGAACAACATCCAGAGAACAATATTATTGTGTTTTCAAATAATAATTTTAAAAAAGACAAATTTTTTAGTAATTTGATTTACAAAATCTAATTATTCGGCGGAAAATTAACTCACAAAATCATTTTTGTTAAAAAAGCTTGTTTAGTGAAAAAGTGCTAACAAAATATTCAAACATACAGGTAATTAATTCAACTTTGTCATAACCTTTTCTTAAAAAATTTCCATAACTTTCAAAAAAATTTTCTATTATGTTAATATCCTGTTCTGATAATCCACTCATTTATTTTTATCATTTTTATTTTGAACATATTATCATATTTCTGTACATTATTATATTTTTTACAATTTAATTCATTATTTAAGAAAAATCTATTTTCTTTTCCTGAACATATTGTTTGCTAAAATCTCATCAAGATCATGTTTCTTGACAGATGTCCTGAAGATGGAACGTACCTAGTTCCGAAACGTCGACAATAAACAAATAATTAAATAAAGAAATTGTTTTTTTTTTAAAAACTTTTCTTGTTTTTTATTTTGTATTATTTTTGGATTCTTGTTCGAAACTCTACAAAATATACACAAATCCAAGACTCTACCATTCAATATATATATATATATATACTAGATGACCCGATAAACGTTGCCCTGTACCCAAGTCTAAAATTTTTTAATATCCTATAATAAAAATTAAACCGTTTATCAAAAATATTAATTATTGTTTTTCAAATTACTCTTCACACCAAAATGCATATAAATTTTACAATGAGCGATGTTAAATGTTACATATTGTAACTAAATAAAATGATGAGTCTCAATTCCCACACTATATTGAAAATTGAAGTCTTTTAAACGGTATAACAAATTCAGAAAAAAATAATATATAGTGTCTGCAATGAAAGTATTAAGTTGTCAAATATCTCCCTTCCGCTTTTTTGCTCTTGGTTTATAATACAAAAAGGCGGAAGGGGGATATTTGACAACATATTACAATATTATCTTGGATTTTTCAAATTAATTGCTCCAATAATGTTGCCTACAATTTGTATAATCTCATATCATGTTTTAACTGGTTTTTAGTAATTATAATATCTGAACTACATTTTTCTTAGTGACAATTTAATATACATTATGACCAGGGACGCTCCTGGGGTCCTCAGGGCCTGCATGCAATTGTTTTCTTTTTACCTGTTAACAGTGTATTATTAAAATTATTATCATGAATTAATTTTTGGCTTTTGAAACATTTTACTTATTTATTTTGGGCATTTCATGCGATTTATTCTGTTGAACAAATCATAGAGAGAAAAAAAATTCCAACCTTTCATTATTAAACCTAACATTGGCATTTTATGTTGGATCATTTTAATATAATTTTATATTAACTAAAATATCCGAAATTGCATCTTAAACTTCTTCTAATTGATATCGTAAAGACCAAATTTTATGTATACATCTTTACTTTCCCATTTGTTGTTTTAAAGTGAAATTTTTAACGTATTTTAAAAATATTGTGTAAAGAATAGTAAAAGATACAAAGAAATTATATCTTTCTTGAATTATATTGAGAATAAACATTATATTGAAAATTTCATATCGCATACAAGGTAGGACCGACCCTGATAATTACTTAATTTCATACTTTAAGTGAATTTATTTGTCAAACTCTGTTCATATGTGTATCATTCAATCTGCCATACATATACTGTATCTCATATTATTTCAATTTCTGGCACATCTCAGCTGCTTTTTGGCAATAATAATGTAAACATTTTATTTTTCTTATTCATAATCATGAATTTATTATACATATTCTAATATTGTCTAGGCTCATAAGTGAATTGAAATTGTTGGCAGATGACAGTTTTGTTTGTTTTCAATGCCAAACAAAGTCTCAAATATTTTTAATATCAAACGTTGACATATAATTTTTTGCATTTTTTTCGTTTATTTCTGCAATATTACTATATTTTCATAATCACATACATCCTGAAAAATTCAGAAAGATTTATCGAAATCCGAATAATCGTTTAGAAGGTGTATAGTAATATTTACATAAATCATTACAGAAGAATTTTTACTATTAAAAATGTCACTGCACTAGTTATTTATATTTAGGAATCTTGTATTATAATTGAAGTATTATTTAGTTTCGCCATAGTCGAAGTAGAGAAAGTAATTGCTCTCAGAAGTATCTCCAATCGTAAGAAATAAATAGGAAAAAACATTATAAAAGTACTTGAGAGAAATACTATGAGCAATGCAATGCAAAAGATTTGTACATACAGTTAGATTGTGTGTATTTTGCAAGCAATTTGCTTAAAAGCTGTCTGGAGTTTTGCGGTAAAGCGTTAAAGCGCATTTCTGCTGCAGTTCAAAGGACATGAAAAAAAAATTAAGTTCAACTTCCCGGAGGAGAAGTTCATGTTTTCATCAGAAAAAAAAAAAAACAAAAAAAAAACTCAAAACGAACAAATTTGAGTTATTTCATATTTTAATCTAAAAATCTTCAAATAATAAAATATTTCTACTCCTCCAAAACCTTCATTATTATTTCCTTTCTATAGACAGATGGGTCCCGTAACAATAATTCTAATAAGATTTATTCTTAATTTCGGTGTCTGAGAGAAGTCCTAAGATTCGAAAGTTTGACAATAGAAAATGAGAGGTGATATTTCATATTTATTATTATAAAGGACCCTCGTTAAAGAAAGGTTGGCGTCGTTATGGGAAATTGTCTCGGAGGAGGCCTTAATTGAAAAACTTAATGATTTATATTATCTTGAATTCTAAATATATATTGTTAGATGTAAATATATATATATATATATATATATTTATCTATAATTCTTCTGTAATAATGTATGTAAATATACCTCTCCTAAGCGATTATTCGGATTTTGATAAATCTTTCTGAAGTTTGTTAAGGAAATTTTTTAGGACGTATGTGATTATAAAAGTATAGTAATATTGTAGAAATAAATGGAAAAAATTGCAAAAAACGACATGTCATTGTTTGACATTGAAAAAATATTTGAGACATTGTTTGGCATTGAAAACAAATGAAAACTGTCATCTGCCAAAAATTTCAACTCACTTATGAGCCTAGACAATATTAGAATGTGTTTAATAAATTCATTGTTGAATAAGAAACATGAAATTGCTACATTATTATTGCCAAAAAGCAGCTGAGATGTGCTAGAAGTTAATTAATTATATGTATATACTCCTCCTAAACGATTATTCGGATTTTGATAAATCTTTCTGAAGTTTGTAAAGGATTTTTTTTAAGACGTATGTGATAAAAATATAGTAATATTGTAGAAATAAATGCAAAAAACAATATGTCAATGTTTGATATTGAAAATATTTGAGACATTGTTTGGCATTCAAAACAAATGAAAAGTGTCATCTGCCAAAAATTTCAATCCTTATGAATCTAGACCATATTAGAATATGTTTAATAAATTTATGATTATGAATAAAAAAAATGAAATGTCTATATTATTATTGCCAAAAAGCTGCTGAGTTGTGCCAGAAACTAAAATAACATAAGATACACTAGATGTATGGCAGATTGAATGATACACATTTTAATAACATAGATTTTTCAACCCAAAAATTTTACATTTCGAAGAGGACTTAATTTAAAAAAAGTAATCGATAGTAAATTATTGTTCATCATTTCAATTATATATTGTCTAGAAAAAAACGTACAATTCTTTTTGATATCCTAGATTTTTAACTTAGCTTAGGGTAAGTTATAGTATTAAAAAAAAATCAAAAATGAAAATTTTTATATATCTTTACAATTCGGAAGTTTCTGAACATTTTGCCATACTTTAGAAAAATTTGATAAATGCATATGTGTGTGTCTATGTTTGTATCGTACATATATAGACGTAAATCGACCTGAAGAGAAATTAAAAACAAATAAAGACTGTCATCTGCCAAAAATTTCAATTTGCCTATGAGCCTAAACAATATTAGCATAAGTGTAATAAATTCATGTTTATGTATAAGAAAATAGAAATGTCTACATTATTATTATCAAATAGCAGCTGAAACGTGCCAGAAATTAAAATAATATAAGATACAGTATATGTTTGGCAGATTGAATGATACACATATGAACAGGATTTGACAAATTAATTCACTTAAAATATAAAATTAAGTAATTATCAGGGCCGGTCCTACCTTGAATGCGATATTAAATTTTCAATATAGTGTTTATTTTCAATATAATTTAAGAAATATATAATTTCTTTGCATTTTTTACTAATCCTTGCACAATATTTTTAAAATACGTTAAAAATTTCACATTAAAACAACAAATGGGAAAGTAAAGATGAATACATACAATTCGGCCTTTGTGATATCAATTAGGAGAAGTTTAAGATGCAATTTTGGATATCTTAAATAGTAAAAAATAAAATTAAAATAATCCAACATGAAGTACCAGTATTATGTTTAATAATGAAAGGCTAGAATTGTTTTGCTCTCTATGATTTCCTCAATAGAATAAATCGCATGAAATTCTCAAAATAAATAAGTAAAATGTTTCAAAATTAATGATAATAATTTTAATAATGAACTGTTAAAACAGATAAAAAAATGGGCTAGAAAAAAATTACATGAGGGCACTGAGGACCCCAAGAGCGTCCCTGGTAATAATGTATATTAAATTACTACTAAGAAAAATGTAATTTTGATATTATAATTACTAAAAACCAGTTAAAATATAGTACGAGATTATAAAAATTATAGGCAACATTATTGGAGCAATTATTTTAAATGAAAAAATCCTAGGTAATATTTTACTTTTACCGCGGATGCTATATATTAATTCTTTCTGAATTTGTTATACCGTTTAAGAGACTTCAATTTCGGATATAGAGTGAGAATTGAGACTCATCATTTTATTTAAAGCAGTTCTACATTTAACATCGCTCATATTATAAATGTATATGCATTTTGGTGAGAAGACTAATTTAAAGAACAATAATTATTATTTTTAGGTAGTTATTAGTATAGGATATTACAAAATTGTAGACGTGGGTACAGGACAAAGTCTGTCGGGTCATCTAGTATATATATATTTATCGAAATAATATACGACTTTGGAACATTGAAACAGTAAAGCAAAACTTTCGGCAGTATATCTTCGTTTCGAATAATCCAGTGCGGACACATCTGTACCCTCAAAAAGTTTGCGGTGAATTGTGTGTCCCTGGGGAACGCCTTTTTTCACTCACACCCAGAACCGATACTTTGCTTAGTTCGCGATTTTTATTTCTTAGGAAACAAAAAGATAGTAGATAAATAGTGGAATTGATATTAATTGTAATAATGGATACTTATACATTTTTTTGCAATTTAATATTTCT
Organism: Ctenocephalides felis; assembly: GCF_003426905.1. Taxonomy (NCBI): domain Eukaryota; kingdom Metazoa; phylum Arthropoda; class Insecta; order Siphonaptera; family Pulicidae; genus Ctenocephalides; species Ctenocephalides felis. Next base: position 12,827,176 of record NW_020539727.1, on the reverse strand, counting down.
ATCATTACGATAGAAATACCTAAATCGTGTGCGAGTAATCTTATTCAATGCCACAAAAGTTAATTTAAAAATAATTTTAATTTTTCGTGTAACTTTTTATGTTGATAGATATCATGATCCTAATGTACATACTAGAATATTAAGACCCTACGACAAGTAGTTTTATTTTGAAAATTCATCAAAGTTTAAAAAACTATAGTCAAAGTTTGTATAAGAAATCGCAGGTGTGATGTGATGAGTCAAAATTTCAATTTCACTTTTTTTTTTTATTTCAATATTTATAACAACTGTTAAATAATTAACATCTAGTAATATTTATTTATTTATTTATTTATTAATTTATTTATTTATTTATTTATTTATTGATAAATAATAACATAAATTTAAATAAATAAGAGTGTAAAGGATAGAATTTACATGAAAATAATATCAGCAATATGATGATTTAATATAAAATAGAAGCAAATAATAATAAAAATAAAATTAATAAATAATATAAATAAAATTTCTGAATAATAAAATAATACTAGAAAAATAATAAAATATAACAAAATAACAATAATAGAAATAGTAAGATAATAATAATAATAATAATAATGTATATATTTATTAATAATTTCACAAATTTAAAAGCCATTGGAATCAATAAGTTAAATGTGTTTATTAAATAATTAAGTCAAAAGTATAACTTTATTTTCGAAATGAACAGTTGAAAATTTTATCTGAATATCTAAATCTCAATTTTGGTTGAGTAAGTCAATTATCACATCGGGAACAAAATGCCACCCCCGACTAGTTTATCGGTTTTAGTCATATATGATAAATTTTTGTATCTTTTTTTAATTAATAAACCACACTAAATAGTCACTAGTAAATTATTTTAAATAGTCACTAGTAAATTATTTTAACACGAGATCAATATAAATAATTTATATTCATTATTATTCATATTAATAATTTAAAATAAATGTGTTAGTGTTATGCATAGACCTTATAGGTATATTATTTTTTAAACAAAATTTGTTAATATGTTTTTATTTAAAAGACATAAGAAATCGTGAAAGTATTAATATAAATTCCAGCTATAAAATATCATCGTTTAGTTTTTGCAAAATAAATTTTATTAACACTTCATTATAAAGCCAATTAAATATTATTACAGAAGATATAGAGAGGTAATTGATTTATAGCTGGAAATAACAGTAAAATTGATTAGATATACATTTATATATATATATATATATATATATATATATATATATATATAGCTGACCCGGCAAACGTTGTTTTGCTAAGTATTTCAAAACAAGTTCTAGAGAATCCAAAAAATCAATACTTTATGTTAAGAGTGTAAGGATGCCAAAATAAAAGTAGGAAGTTCATTTTCGTATTAACATTTCAAAAAAATTGATAAATTAAGTTTCTGATAACATTGACAGCCCGTTTACAAATAAAATTACATACTACAATTAAATAATATTCATATAAATCACTCTATTAAATTTAATTAAACTTAATCTTAACTTAATTTGACATTTGACGTATAAGCCGCAGTCGATTGTCTCATTTTAAATCACGCTTCTACAAATTTTTCAAAATTAAAAATTCAAAGTTTCTATGCGATTTTGGAATAATTTCTCACCTTTAGCACAATTTCTGAATTATCACGGATATTTCAAGACCAATAAGTGGCCAAATCGGCCAGTGCTGGCCGTTTAATAGTGTTTTATAAGTATGAAAAAAACTACAAATAAAACTACATACTACAATTAAATAATATTCAAGACTATTCATTTGAATCACTTTATTGAATTTAATTGAAAATAATCTGTCAAAACCATTTGACATTTGACGTATGAGTCGCAGTCGAATGTTTCATTTAAATTACGCTTCTAAATTTTTTTTTAAATTAATAATTCAAAGTTTCTACGCGATTTTGGAACAATTTCTCGCCTTTTGCACAATTTCTGAATTATCACGAATATTTCAAGACCAATAAGTGGCCAAATCGGTTCAGCCGTTTTAGAGCCTTAGCATACCTAACATTTTATGGAATTCTATTTTTCTATCTAATATATATATATATATATATTATATATATATATATATATATATATTTCTAAATAATTCGATAATATAAAAAGTTACGAGTTTTGTCCATTATTATAACAGGATATTCTCGACATAACTCAGATATGATATGAAATTACCTAGTCAGTAAGTACTTTGATAAGGAGAATTATCAAAATTAGTAACGTTTTTGTAGTTAAAAACATATTAATTGATATTTTATACTTACTTTTTATATCGTATTTTGTTCTATGTTTATACAAAATATTAATTTTTACATTTTTCTATTTTATTCTAATACAATTTGCACTCGTTTCAGGTAAATTACTTTTTAAAACTAGCTTAAATAGTTCTTCAAATTTATATTGTCTTCACGATAGATTTAAATTAAAATGAAAAATTATAAAATACTAAGCAGGCTGATAAAGGTGGCTGATAATTTTTTTTAAATTGTTTCAATTTACTCCAAAACACTTAAGCTTAATTTCTTTCACTTAATTTAAGACATTTTTTATTAAATCAAGATTTGTACTACGATGTGACCTTAAAATGTAATAACATTCTGAAGAATATGGTTATTGCTTTCGATGATATATTACGCATACGAATACAATCAAAGAACCCTCTCACGTGACACGACGACCAATCACAATCGACCTTCGAGAGCGAATGACGAACAGTTCGGGCGTAACGCAATTTCCGTTGCATTTTCACAGATTTGTAAATATAGAATTAAAATTTATTAATTAATGTTAACTTCGGTTGTCTTCCATATCTCTCATTACTCGTTTATTGTCTCTAATGACACTCTCTACATTACAATATTCATCTCTAGATGTCACCATTTAATGTACCAAATAGATAAATTATTTTGTAAAATTGTGAGAGATATGAGAATATTGTAGAGAGTGTCATTAGAGACAATAAACGAGTGATTAGAGACAAACAAGGTTAACAATTTGGACATTTGGAGACAATTTATAACGTTTTACTCCAACTATGGTTGATTCTGAAGAAAGTTCTGAAGAAAAAGACGTTTTGCTGAAGGTTATTTCATACAACTACATGACAAAAAAACAAATAAACGCAATGATATTCCATTCCGTCTTTTAGCGATACTAATAGTTGTTTTATAGATTGTATTATAGTTGAAATTTGAACTAATTTGTACTAATGTAAAATACATGAATAATTGAAACAAATAATTGATACATTTGAGCACAAGATAAAGTTTTCACCCTAACTAACGTTCATTCTGAGGGGTGCTGATTTAAAAGACGTTTTGCTGAAGGTTGTTTTATACAACTACATGATAAAAAAACAATAAATAAACAAACGCAATGGCATTCCAACACTTAGCGATACTAATATAAATAATTTCTGGATTGCGTTTGAATGAATTAAGAAAATTTTTTCAAATATTTTCCTACTTTTTTTACTAATTTTGATAATGAAGTCTAGAAGGCGATCTACATTAAATATATCAAATAGTCCTTTTTACGTGTTACTACTTTTTATTACTAGTAAGAGCACAGAAATAGCTCATTCATAAATAGCCCTATAGTTTTTTAATAATACAATACCGGTATTTCGGTAATTTTTTGTTTTAAAACCGGAATACCGGTAAATTACCGGTATTTTTATTATCTTAAACAAACGTAAACAAAATTGAAAGTTACTAGTACAAATATAAAAAAATGTATATACAACTACAACTATATTCAACTAAACAATAAAAACATTAAAATAAAACATAAAGTCTATTTTTTTAAATAATAATTTAACAAAATTGTATCCAATTTAATTAATTCATTATCACTATCGAGTATATTAAGAACTTTTCACCAAAAACAAACTTATGAGTAAGAAAAATTAAAAACTCATAAAAGATCATATTACATTATTATAATAAACTATTGTGTTTCTATTTCGTATTTCTTTCGTATTGTCTGTATCCGATGTGTTAAATTAGCATAATCTCCAATATTTAAAAAAAATAATTTTTCTACATTAATTTAAGATCGGATACTTTGTCGAGATAAATAATAAGTTACTATAATTGTTGAGTATTGTTATCTAAAACAATGTGATGGTTCTATAGTATTTTCAAACTTCGAAACGTTTTAGAAAAATAATATTTTATAATTGTAATAAGAAGCAAAAATATTTAGTAATTATCAAAATTATTATGTATAAAGTTAGAAAAAATGAAGATTACGCAGGGGTAATCTGTATGATATAAAATATTTTGGCGCAAATATCACTTAAAAAATCGTTACATTTTTACAAAAGATGAAACAAACATCATAATCTATCAGTGCAATTCTATTTATTGTAACACGATATAAAGCCCTTAGTAAAGCGATAAATATTCAGTTTAATGACGAGTTGAGATAATATTTGACATTTGTTTATCTTATGGAATCACTTGAAGATATAGCTGTTTATGCGATTATGGAATTTAAAGATAAATTTGTTCCGAGAAATTTAAACGTGTATAATGTATCAAATAGCGCTTATGTAAAAATATCGAAAATACCGGTATTTTTGAGGTAAATACCGGTAAAAATACCGCCGAAAATTCGGGCGTTTTACCGATAATTCGGTATACCGGTATACCGCTATTGCATTCCCTAAATGTTACCTTAATAGACAGTTTCTCCTTTCACACAACTTCACGAAAATATTCGTGTCAGTAATTTCGTATTAAACGTGAACCCCTAGTGAAGCTGAAGTGATTTATCTAAGTAATTATTGCCACAGTTTGATATTTAATGAAAAAACTCTTCTCAACGATTATATTTTAGTATCCTTACATTGTTACCTGTAATATAAAAAATATATATTATATTAAGTTTTTCATTTATAGTTTCATACTGGTTTAATGAAAAGTGTTACTCAGAACGGTGGCAACTTTTTTAATGCAAATCTTAACGGAAATGCACTTTAGTTGAAATGCATTCGTACTGAATAGTGAATAGCTTTTATGTAATTAAAATACAAGAAATTCCAGTAAAATGCTGTGGAACAACTTGGGATATTGGTTACATTCTACACGAGATAAATTACATAGTTTGAATTATATATATATATATATATATATATATATATATATATATATACCTATATTTATTTTTGTGACCTCCCAGATATAGCAAATTCAATCAAGCATCCTTTCAGCAATCGATAACACATTTTGCCATCGGATAGAATTCTAGTCTAACATGAAAATAGTGAAAAGAAATTTTTCTTTAGACCATCGAGTTAGGGGTTGAATTCAATCTTCCGTGACTTTTTGAGGCACTGTGCAATTTGTCACCCTTAGATAAAAGTCAGATACCCCTTTGGTGTAGTTTGTATTAGGGAATGCAATGCCGAATTACCGGTAAACCGCCCGATTTTTCGGCGGAATTTTTACCGGTATTTATTCCAAAAATACCGGTATTTTCGGTATTTTTACGTAAGTGCTATTTGATACATAATATCCTAAAGTTTAAATTTCTCGGAACAAATTTATCTTTAAATTCCATAATCGCATAAACAGCTTTCTTCAAGTGATTGTATAGTATAAACAAATGTCAAATATTGTCTCAACTCGTCATTAAACTGCATATTTATTGCTTTCCAAAGGGCTTCATATCGTGTTACAATAAATGGAATTGGACTAATAGATTATGATGTTTGTTTCATCTTTTGTAAAAATGTAACGGTTATTTAAGTGATATTTGCGCCAAAATATTTTGTATCATACAGATTACCCCTGCGTAATCTTTATTTTTTTCTAACTTTGTACATAATAATTATGATAACTACTAAGTATTTTTGCTTCTTATTGCAATTATAAAATATTATTTTTTGAAAACGTGTTTCGAAGTTTGAAAATACTATAGAAGCATCACATTGTTTTAAATAAAAAATACTTAGCAATTATAGTTACTTATTATTTATCTCGACAAAGAATCCGATCTTAAATTAGTATAGAAAAATTATTTTTTTTAAAATATTGTAGATTATGCTAATTTACCACATCGAATACAGACAATACAGTTTATTATAATAATGTAATATGATCTTTTATGAGTTTTTGGTTTTTCTTACTCATAAGTTTGTTTTTGGTGAAAAGTACGCAATATACAGATAGTGATAATGAATTAATTAAATTGGATATAATTTTGTTAAATTATTATTAAACTAGCTGTAAGTGGAATTTTGTCTTGAGGTAATTATGGCATCGTGCCTTAAGGCAAATTGCTGGAACTTCTCGTAACGTAAGGAAATGTTCGAGGAATACTGAATGTTTTCAAATAGATTATATTATAAATATTGTAACATTGTCTAATATTTATAAGAATTATATAAACTGAATTGCAAAGTTGACATTATTTAGAACTATAGTCAGAATTAAAAATAAAATCTGAATTATTTTCGATATACAAAAAATTAAAAAAAAAAAAAAAATTGATATAAATTTTTTTTTCCAAAATCAATTATTTTATTAAGACAAGCAGAAAGTTTTTTGAATCATTTAAATCGGACGCTTAGTTCTCTCAAAAGCTGCCATTTTTTACATATTTAGCTCTGTATCTTCTAAATGACTGGGCCTGCCTTTGCCAAAAACTAGTAAACACTTCTCCCAATCATTACTAATTGAATGTTTTTTAGATCATTCAAATAGGATACTCCGTTCTCTCAAAAAGTCGATTTCTATTTTCTGCACTCTTTGCTCTGTATCTCCGAAACGGCTGGACCTGCCTTTGCGAAAAACTAATCAGCTCTTTTCCCTATCAATAGAAATCGAATGTTTTTTTAACCATTCAAATCGGTTGATCCGTGCGCTCGAAAACGTGACTGGAAATTTGTATCCATACATACATACACACACACACATCCCTTTTTTCTTATTTTGAATATTTATAAGGTATTGAAATTTTCCATGGGTATTGCATTCCCTAGTTTGTATTAAGAGAATACTTCTAAGATGGATAAACTATAAGAGACTGTAAAAGTTTTTAGAAATTGTTTCAAAAAAAAGTTTTACATACACCTAGTCATAATTAAAATCATAACTACTTAAAATCCTAACTACTTAGAGATGAGTTTAGTATTTTTTACTGAGTTATGAGCCCTTGACTATATCTAAAGGAAAATTTCATCGGCTATATCATTTCCCATCTAATATAATTTCCATTTCCATCTCCTAACAAAATTATTCGAAACGCAATACAATACAATATTCCACCAAAACATGATATAAGATATCCTTTTGTTCGTCCTTAAAGAGAAAACATCCTTCTCCTTTCTCGGTTTTGAATATTATTCGAGTTATTACATTATAAGGTATTGTATAAGTATCAAATACGAAAATAAAAGACAATGATATTATATAAGAAAAGATACAGGAGTGGAGGAGAGGATGCTTGACAAAACAACAGGATTAGTATGGTAATGTCATTAGGTTTTGGGGAAAATAATGAAAACAAGGATGATCTTAAGGGAAATATGTAATTTCATATTTTTTCCTAAAATGTCATTTAATTTTCATAAAAATGAGCTGGTATCAAACAAAAATTAATTATGCACAGAGAATAGATTCCAAAACTTGGTTTGTGGAAACAATGAAAACAAAGATAGTTTTTTCTGCCTTAAATATTATTTTGTTTTAAGAAAGATGAGCTGGTATCAAACCGTATATAGGATTTTTTCATTAAATTTATATTTCTAATTTGGACGTTCCTAAATATTTAGTATTGGTAATAATTTAAATTAAACTTCAAAATTTAAATGAAAATTTAGTAGATTATCTAACAAGAAACTTATTGGTAACTAATTTGTATATCTAATACATCTATATCTAATACATCTATATCTATCAGTGCTCTCAGTTTTTGTGTTAGATATATCAATTAATATATGATTTTTCATTTCAATATGAATTTTCTATTAAAGTGAAATATTTTTATAGCTAAATTTATAGTTTTATATATAGCTGGAATAAAAATTATAGTCGTAGCTACGTGCATGCAATATTTGCAAGAAATACATCAACTCGTATATTTCAAAACGCATCTGTTGGATATATATAAATTTTATTTTCATTTTGTCTATTTTTAGTGTTGTGAAATTGATATATCGAAAAAGAGAAAATTGCTATTTTCAATACAAAGCATTATTTTTTTGCCCCATGTTACTTATGAAAGTTATCTTATGTGAAAATATTATTTTTCTACTTCTTTTTATTTTTTTAATTATGTGTACTAATTTAAACCTAGAATGTCAAGAATACAACTATATTTATGTTGATCTAGAGTAATTTTTTAACCATTTTGTGTGACTTTACTAAATTTTGAAAAAAATTATTCGGACAGATCGTGTTTAAGTTTACTCATAAGTATTAAACATTTATTGCCTAAGAGATAAAAACCACAATTTTGTTTGAAAATGCGAAAATGAGTTCATACTTAGAGAAAAATACTGTCTGGCAAAAAATATGTGCTTTTATTGATACTAGAAAATTTTAAATAAGCAGAACAAAATTCAGCAAATGTTCGAAGACCAATACTATTTGTATCTATATTCGGGGTGTCCCAGAACTCAACGTTCAGAACGATCAGTGTGATAAGGTTTATTGTAACTATCATGAAGAAAATTAGAAAGAAAAAGATCTAATATAGTTTTAAAATTATTAGGTTTTAGGCAAAACCTAGAGCTTTAGTCAAACTGCAACAATTTTTGTTTAAATAATTTATATTATTTTTAATCCATTATTAAACTTTGAAGTCATAATCGCAGAAAACATTTGTAGAATTTTAGTAGAAATTATGATACAAGTTTTCTGGTAACTGATTTAAAAAAATCTCAATATGCCAGTAAAAATTTGCACATTTAGTTAGTAAGTTCCAAATTAAAAACCTAATAATATATTTTTCTTCAGGAGCAAAAAAAAACTCCTATAAAGCACAGAGTTCAATTACTTTCAGTATTAATAATAATTTTTCTTGAAGTTATATGTTGATTTTAGTAACTTTATACATTTCTAAAGTGAATGTATATAAATTTTTAAATAAATATGATGTGTGAAGAAAATATTAAAAATTATTTTGTATATACAATTCCAGAAGAAGAAAACACTTCACATACCTGAACGTCTATGAAATGAAAAACGAAAAATTAGATAGAAATGGATTGGGGGGACAAAAGGATACTTTAAGACTGTATTTTTTTAATTTTTCATATTAATAAAAATATAAAATTTCAAATAATTTCACATTGACTGTCATTTAAGTTCAAGGAATAAACGATTTTTTCTCAGGAACTATACAAAAAAAATTCTCTAATTGGGTTTTCATTTTTTGAATAGAAAAGTTTCGGCACAGAAAAATAAAATCTTAATATCTATTGTGTATGTGTGTCTATGTATAAGTATGTATATATCAAATGTGATTATTGTAGAAAATTGCTGCAAATGTGTACCTTTAATTTCACTATTTTTAAAATGTATGATGCTTTCTCATGCGAGGTGAAAATTCGTTTTTCCACCGTCGAGAAAACTATTTCATGCACCATAAATTACTACATGTTGTACTACAAATCACACACAACATATGTTGATTTATATATAAAAATATTATATATATATATATACATATATAAAGTAACAGCTTATAGTTGTAAATATAAATTCTGGTCATATTTCGATGTCCAACTAAAGTTTACAATGAACGAAAGATGTGTATAACAATCATATTTACAAAATAAAATTATAATGCGATTTTATAAATATGATTGTTCCACATGTCTTTTGTTCATTGTCAGTAATTTTTAAGTTTTTGTTTGAATTATTTGTGTTTTTGTTTAATTAAAAAATAGTAACAATGTGTGTAAGAACAATGGGATTAGAATAACATAAGTTCCAAAGGAGATGTTTTTGTTTTCACTAAAAAAATCCTATTTGCTAATTTTATGTTTTTTGACGTTGCAAGTCATTCTGGATCGAGTGAGACCAAATTTGTCATCCTGAATAGTAATCCTGAATAGTCTATGGCTTTAACATATTTAAAGTGAGTACAATTTGTTTCAGAAAAATCCTAAACTAGTTAAAAGTGGCATTTTGCCTTGAAGCATGTTGCACAAAACTTCCAAATACTATTCCAAAAATTTTGTCTAAAAATGAAGAATGTTATAATATCACTATTTGCTTGTCTGTTAATCATCACACATTTACTTGGCTGATTTGTCAATTCATTTTTGGAAATATTGAATCCAACTACTATTAAAAGAAATTTCTACAGTAAAATTTTAAAAATCCTATCACAAATTGCTTGCTAAAAATTTATTCGTTAATTTTTTTTTTCATATTATTTATTACAACTGCTAAATATTTTAACATCTAGTAACAATAATGAAAAACATAAATTTGAATAAAAAAGAGTATATAATAAAGAATAGTATTTTCTATAAAATGTTATCCGTAGTATGATGATTTAGTATAAAATAGGAGCAAATAGTAATATTAATAAATAAAATAAATAAAATTTCTGAATAATGAAAATAATACTAGAAAAACAATAAAGTGGAATAACAACAAACCGAAATATAGAAAACAATAGTGATTTGATCTTTGAAACCTATCAAAAAATGATCTATCAAAAAATAAGTAAACATTTTTTGTCCTAAATTGATCCTAAAAGTGTGGTTCAAAAACTATTATGTATCCTATTATCAATTGTATCTCAGAAGAGAATGATATCCTTAGACTTATCAACTATAAATAGAACGAATAATAACTTAATTTATACATCTTCATCTGTAATTCCAAGGATCTTCATTCTATTCAGTAGATCATTCTATACATATCTATAAATCTATATTGTATTTATCAAATCTCCTATTTCTATATCCAACTATTATTTGTCAATCAAAAACCGTGAAGAACACAAATTAGCAACAGTTAATTTCTATAAAATCAAATTCCATCAGTTAACCTTTAATTTAATCGTGTCATACAAAAAAATCGCTACTTTAATTCTTTGTATAGATTACCAGAATAAAAAAAATCCAAAAGAATCTAAAAGATCTTGCCAAGTCATATTTTGATAATCAAAACGACTGACTGGATACTGCGTCTATACAATGCGGATATATGATAGGGGAAACTGGGGTAAATGGCATAATATAATAGATACATATGTTTTATTTTTTGTTTGCAAATTCTTGGTTTGCATTCCAGCTTTCAACTTTAATACAATATTTTTCTTACAGAAGTTGAAAAAGATTTCTATTTTGGTCTAATATAGCTACAATTATCTTATATTTTCCAGTAGTTCACGTTGCGTAAAATGGAAGCGTATTTCTTGACGTAGATGCTATGGCATTCATCGTTTATAACGATTAAAATATAATAATCTGACTACCCTTATGAACGACCAATTAAAAAAAAAATTACTCATTTCTTGTATCTTGAGAAAACACCTTGCGTAAAATAGAACCGTAATATTTGACGTGGATGCTATAGCATTCATCGTATATAACGATGAAAATATAATAATATGACTACCCTTATAAACAACCAATTTCAAAAAAAATTACTCATTTTTTGTAGCTTGAGAAAACACATTGCGTAAAATAAAAGCATAATACTTGACGTGGATGCTATAGCATTCATCGTATATAACGATTTAAATATAATAATCTGACTACCCTTATGATCGACCAATTAACAAAAAAAATTGCTCAATTTTTGTAACTTGAGTAAGAACATTGCATAAAAATGAAGCGTAATACTTGACGTGGATGCTATAGCATCCATCGTATATAACGATTAAAATACAATAATCTGACTACCCTTATAAACAACCAATTAAAAAAAAAATTACTCAATTTTTGTATCTTATTGAAGCACATTGTGTGAAAAAGAAGCGTAATACTTGACGTGGTTGCTATAGCATTCATCGTATATAACGATGAAAATATAATAATCTGACTACCCTTATGAGCGACCAATTTAAAAAAAAAATTGCTCATTTTTTGTAGCATGAGAAATCACATTGTGTAAAATAAAAGCGTAATACTTGACGTGGATGCTATAGCATTCATCGTATATAAGGATTAAAATTTAATAATCTGACTACCCTTATAAACAACCAATTAAAAAAAAATTGCTCATTTTTTGTAGCTTGAGAAAACACATTGCGTAAAATAGAAGCGTAATACTTGACGTGGATGCTATAGCATTCATCGTATATAAAGATTAAAAAATGATATTATGACAACTACCCTTATCGTGAATGCTATAGCATTCATCGTATGTAAAAATTAAAATATGATAATCTGACTTCCCTTGTCGTGGATGCTATAGCATTCGTCATAGATAAAGATTAAATATGATAATCTGACTTCCCTAGTCGCTGATGCTATAGCATTCTTTGTATATAAAGATTACAATATGGTAATCTGACTTCTCTTGTGGTGGATGCTATAGCATTCGTCTTATATAAAGATCAAAATTTGATAATCTGACTTCCCTTGTCGTGGATGCTATAGCATTCATCGTATATGAAGATTGAAATATGATAATCTGACTTCTCTTGTCGTGGATGTTACACCATTCATCGTAAATAAAGATTAAAAAATGATAATCCTACTACTCTTGTCGTGGATGCTATAGCATTCATCGTATATGAAGATTGAAATATGATAATCTGACAATCATTGTCGTAGGTGCTATAGCATTCATCGAATGTAAAGATTAAAAAAATATGATAATCTGACTACCCTTGTTGTGGATGCTATAGAATTCATCGTGTATAAAGTGTAAAATATGATAATCTGACTACCTTTGACGTAGTTGCTATAGCATTCATCGTATATAAAAATTGAAATATGTTAATCTGACTACCTTTGTCGTGGATGCTATAGCCTTCATCGTATATAAATATTACAATATGATAATCTGACTTCTCTTGTCGTGGATGCTATAGCATTCATTGTATATAAAGATTAAAATATAATAATCTGACTAACCTCGTCGTGGATGCTATAGCATTCATTGTATATGAATGATAAAAGTATGATAATCTGACTACCCTCGTCGTGGATGCTATAGCATTCATCGTGTATAAAAATTAAAATATAGTCTGACTACTTGGAGCGCATTCCATAAATAACTAAATGTATATTTCATTAAAGATAAATACTAAGTAATTTTACGATGATTTATTAGACATCGATCTATAAAAATTTATTAGATTATATTTATACATTCATTTATTTCTATATTGCCAAAATCATGGCACACTAAAATCTAACTTGGAGTAAATTTGTTCCGCTACACTTAAAAATGGGTTTCAGTTAAATTGCGGATTTCACAACCAATTCAAAAATAAAATCACAGTTAATTTTTGTACCAACCTTTACTGTCCGCTAGTAAACTTTTTTATAAATCTATTACCCTTCATCCCGTTTTCCCCTACATCTATTTTACACCGACTAAATTTAAATAATCCCGCCAAGGCTTTTTTATTCTCTCTCGGCGACGACGACGAAAGATATCCGATATTGTATTTTTACAGTATAAGGCTTATGGAGATTTTCTCTCTTTTATATACATACATATATTCATAAAGATATTTTCACATCGACGATAAATATTATTTAGAATTCCATAAATTACATAGGACACACAAATAGGACAAATATAGTCGGAGACACACTTTCTTGAAAATATTGGCAGTCAATTGGTCAAAGGGTAAAAATAATATATAATACAAAAAAAATTCAAAATTGGAATAACTTTTGATTAATTTATAATAAATTTGTTCTAACCTGACAAGTTGTAGCCTGGCAGTAGACGTGAACCTGACAGGAGCAGATCGCAGCATCAAATCCAAATCGGACGCCAATGAACTCAGCAACTGTAAAAGGAAAAAAATAAAATAATTAATAAAAATATTTATCAAAACATTTAATATATAGTATCTATAAAATTTGTAAAACAAATTTACCGAACATTTGTTAATAAATTTTGCAGACGTTGAAATTTTTTTAGTACTCGAGTCGAATTCGAAAGGTTTGCAAGATTTGTTGAAACGAAGGTAAACCAATTTTTTTTATAATAATGAAATGAATGTTGGATGTAGGCTCAAATTCTAAAGTAAAATTGTATATTCTTTAAATTCATTTCTTTTTAAATTATATGAGCTCTAGTAGAAACACCACTAATCTACTAATTTGTAAATAACGAATTGTAAACAACATGTCAGAATTCTCTGTTAAATGTAACTATATATACAAATGGCAGAATAAAATTAAAATAAAACTAGTGGGGTGTATGGCATCGTGCCTTAAGGCTAATTGCTGGAACTTCCCGTACCGTAACGAAATGTTCGAGGAATATTGAATGTTTTCAGATAGATAATTATTGATATTGTAACATTATCTAATATTTATAAGAATGATATTAACTGAATTGCAAAGTTGAAATTATTTGTTTAAAGTATATTAGAATTATAGTCAGAAATAAAAATAAAATCTGAATTATTTTCGATATACAAAGAAAATTTTTTTTAAAAAAAAAAAGTTGAAACAATTTTTTTTTTTCAAAATCAATTATTTTGTTAAGACAAGCAGAAAGTTCTTTGAATCATTTAAATCGGATGCTTAGTTCTCTCAAAAACTGCAATTTTCTACATATTTAGCTCCGTATTTCCGTAACGGTTGGACCTGCCTTTGCCAGAAACTAATCAGCACACTTCCCTATCAATAGGAGTCGAATGTTTTTTAAACCATTCAAATCGGTTGATCTGTGCGCCCGAAAACGTGACTGGAAAATTGTATTCATACATACATACACACACATCAATTTTTTCTGAGGTATGCCAGAATGTTCAGAAACCTTCAAAACGTCGAGAAATGCAAATTCTCGATTTTCGGCCCATTACTATAACTACCCTACGGGAAGTTAATAATTATACATGATGAATTTTGGTAAAAATAATAATAAATAACAATTTTTCAATTTAATTCAATTCAATTTCAATTTTAAAAAAATATATTTTAATATATGAAATGGTTAGAATATAATGATGGATTGGTACATAAGTCTACCCTTGGGTATTATACTTAATCATTACATATTTCAGGTCAGTATATTAATACGTAAAAAAATAAGATAAGTAAAATATTAGAGGCGTTCAATAATCACGTGATCGACTTCTAAAGACTTTTGTACCCCTCTGCTCCCCTTGGTGATACTTATTGTGATTGTTGAAATTAACACCTCCCCCCCCTTTCCCTCAAGTGTATTTTTAGTACATACCTAGAAAAACATTATATTTTTGGATTTTTTTTTTAATTTTGATTTTTTTAAATTTGGATTTTTTTTAAATTTGGTATAAAATTATGGAATTTTTTTAATTATAAATATGCTGACCTTATCTCTTATAAATATATTGGAAACTAATATATTTATAACTTTCTAATGTAACAAACATTGCAATATAAAAGTCAAATTTAATATAATTAACTAAGAGTAAAAAACAAACTAATGCAAATATTATTTAGAAAAAAATATATAATACAGTGTCTTGTGTGTTTTATACGATAAAAAAAGAATAGTTGATAAATAATACCGAATTAGATTTGTATGTTTTATCTAAGTCTGTAAAATTTATTTTCCTCTGCAAAGATATCAAGTATCTAGTATCAGTAGTTTCTACTACCAGTAGTAGGTAGTTATTTACCAAGTAACTATAACTTGTCTATATGTCTATCTACGAGGAGTATGGGAAAATTCTCACACCATAGAATGTGATGTTTTATTCAAAGAAAAAGACATTCTACGCGATGAAGTAACAGTAAGCTGTGCATACCTTGTCAGGTGATATAAAGTTACCTCTCGGGAAGAAGATCCATTTGGGATAGACTTATAGCTGGGATAAAAGATAAGAAATTTATTTCTAAATCTAACTTCAATCACTTCTTAAAAATGCTATATCGGTATACCGGTATACCGGTGTACCGAAATACCGGTGTACCAAAATACCGGTATATTGCCCGAACTTTTACCGGTGTTCTCCCAAAAAATACCGGTATTTTCGGTATTTTTACATAAGCGCTATTTGATACATATTGCACTCAAGATTAAATTTTTCGAAACAAATTTATTTTTGAATTCCGTAATTACATGAACAGATATATCTTTAAGTGGTTCTCTTATATAAACAAATGTCAAAACATTATCTCAAATTGTCATTAAATTGAATATTAATTGCTTTTCAAAGGACTTCTCATTTTGTCTAACAATAAGTAATTAGAGTAGAATTAATAAATATTTATTTTTATTTTTATTTTATTTTTTAAATATATAACCCACAGATTTCTTCCAAGAAAATTTTATATTACAATCATTTTACATTATGAATAACAATTAACATATATACTTAATTAGAATTCATAATAAAATTAATAATGTGCTTAACACAAAATTACATATAATACTAAATGTAAAAATATTATTTATTTACAGAATAAGATGAAATAATGAATAAAATATTGATGTTTATTTAATCTTATGTAAAAATGTAACGGTTTTGTTAAATTATTATTTAAAAAATAAACTTAGTGTTTTTTATTGTTTAGTTTTATATAGTTGTAGTTTGGATGGTAGTTTTAGTTTGTAGTATGATTTTTCATATCTGTACAAATCTCTATCAATTTTGTTTATATTTGTTTAAGATAATAAAAATTCCGATATTTTACCGGTATCACCGGTTTTAAAAGAAATAATAACAAAATACCGGTATAGAATTTTTTTATCGGTATTGCACTCCTAAATTTTTTATAATAAATTTAATCTGACTACCGTAAAACATTGAGTTTGGTGAAACAAAATTCAACAATCTTAAATTTTCATACTTTTACCACAAACCCTCATTTCGTATAGAAATTTAAATATTTTTCATCCCGTTTCCAATTAGTATTTTTTTTAAATTATATTTTTTGCATTATTTTTTGCATAAATCAGGAATATTTTATAAATTAATGCATATGTAGATTTTTTTTTATAAATGCTAAAAATCCAAACTAATTACTATTTTATAATATAATAGATTTTTATTTGAATAATTAATTTCGTTTTAATAAGGAACATAAAACTAGCTATAGAATTTGCTTAATATAAAATAAAGTAAAAAGAAGAAGAAAGTTTGGCATTTTCTGTGGGGTAAGTTAATATAAATCGTCCAAAAATCAAAAATATTTTTTTTGCATTTCTTTACGTTTCAGAAGTTTATGATCATTCTGGCATACTTTAAAAAAATGGATCTGCGTTTGTATGTATGTACATATAGATGCAAATATTAGTTTCACCGATTTGATTTATTCAGAAAGCAATCGATTCCTATTGATAAGAAAACGTGTAAATTTTTGCATATTTTACGTTTCAAAAGTTTCTGAACATTTTGGCATACCTTAGAAAAAAATAATGTGTGTATATGTATGTGTGTACAATTTTTTGTTCCATCGATTTGAATTATTTCTAAAAGCAATCAATTACTATTGATAAGAAGACGTGCAAATTTTTCCATATTTTACGTTTCAGAGGTTTCTGAACATTGTATTATACCTTGGAAAAAAATCAGTGTGTGTGTATGTGTGGATACAGTTTTTTGTTCACATTTTCGGTTGCATTATTCATTTGATTCCTACTGATAAGAAGACGTGCTGATTAGTTTTTAGCAAAGGTAGGTCCAGCCAGTTTGGAGATGCAGAGCAAAAAGTGCTAAAAATGGCAATTAAGTTTTTGAGAGAACGGAGCATCCGATTTGAATGATTCAAAAAACATTCTAATTGTTTAAATCTAAGGAAGACTTCGTTGATTTTTTGCAAACGCAGGTCCAGCGGTTTCGAAAATCCAGAAAAATTGAAATTAAATGCAATTTTTCAGTCGAAAATCAGATATCGGCGACAGTATGACAAAAATTGTCAAATTGTCAAATTGTCAAATTGACAAAAAATTAAAAAAAAAAATCTTAATGTCCATATATCAGTATTTCAAAAAAGGCATTTTTTTAAAAAAAGAAACAAGAAATCAATTTTTTCAATTGATTCCAAAAATGTTCAAAAAAATTCAATTTGACTTCTCTGAGTTTCTAAACATTTTAAATCAGAATTCTTAATTAAAATATATACAAAAAATGAAATCTTGATATTATTAAAATTAAATATTAATATAAAACAATAATAAAGCACAAACTGTACTGCATTTGCAGTTATGTATTTTAAAATACCAAATTAATTTCCATGTGCTTTATAATTAATTTTAACAAATTTTATCATAGTAAGTAATTTTTTCTTACGTTTTTACCACCAGAGTCCTGTCTAAAATCGCACAGGTATAATGCGTGAAATTTTTATTATATCTTAAGTTGTTTGTTACTTTACGTGTAATTATATTAAGAGTGTGTAATATAACACTATTTTTATTATAATAATTATCAAGAAACCGTTCTTGATTTTATTTATAATGGATTGACGTAAATTAAGTCGTCGGATGGTATTGGATTTCATAATGCTTGAAATCAGATTATTTATTTATATATATATATATATATATATATATATATATATATATATATATATATATATATATATATATGACAAATTTAATTAATCTAGCAATTTAAAAATTTTAATTAATTCTGTAATTACAATTACAATCATCAATGTCTCATATAAAATTACAAAGCCATTTATTATATCTCCACCAGTAATTTTCCAGGACTGAAAATTATTTTGTTATTTCCAAACCTATAGTGACCCCTGCTAAGAAGTTAGTTTTTGCAATAGTTCAATTGCTAAAGTTCCACGATAATAAGCAAAATTGCACAACAATTGTTGCAGCAAAATGCAACAAGAACAAGACATTGTATATAATAGACACAATCTCTTTTTCATTCGAATGCAATTTATTTATTGTCATGTCGACGAATATAAATTGACTTTGGAAGTTTGCTGATTGGAGGTGTTAACGTCTCAATTTGCCATAGAAAGTAGACCAGGAGATCTATAGTAAAAGATCGATTCCAAAAAACTGAGTTTCAGGGGACAAAATTGTTTCTAGAAAGCAAAACTATTTTACCAACAATAGATGAACTAGAATCCAACTGGCACAACCATCAAAATCATTATTAAATCTTCATCTCCTCGAAATAGAAAGTACCCACATTTTCATCATCATTACCCACAAGAAATCTCATAACTACATATAAATTTTCTTATTATACATATAAATTTTCAATTTATTACGGAATTGATTTATTTTCTGCGTTTTCTCCTCGGTTCTACACTTATTTATAAGTAAAGTGGGGTCATTAGTGGAGTACGAAGAAAGCCCTAGAGCAATTCATTTCTAAATGGGCGTTCTGTATATTATCATTAGTAGTAGGTTATTATTGTTTTATTGTTACAGGATTATTTCAAATTGTTAGGTAAAGTATTTGTGTACAATAATGGATTGTATAGTTTAGTTTACTGTGCGTTTGGTTTCATATTTTATATTTATTTTTAGAAATAATATGCAATCACAATAAGGAATATGTAAAATTAAAGAACTATATAAGAACCTTAAAAATGCACAATTGACTGAAAACGTATTAAAGACACTAATACACAGTAATAATAAAATAAAAGCGCAAAAATAAGGATTGGAATGCAAAATTAAGAAGACAGTAAAGAAAGAACAAAAAAAAAGGCAGGACAGAAAAGAA
>NW_020539727.1:12732970-12806344 GCF_003426905.1 Ctenocephalides felis | reverse complement strand
CACGAGATTTATATATATAGATATATATATCTAATATTTATTTTTGTGACCTCGTATTTCCCAGATATTTCAAATACCATGAAAGTGATAGGAAATTCAATCAAGCATCCTTTCAGCAATCGATAACACATTTTGCCATCGGATAGAATTCTAGTCTAACACGAAAATAGTGAAAAGAAATTTTTCTTTAGACTTTTTCCATCGAGTTAGGGGTTGAATTCAATCTTCCGTGACTTTTTGAGGCACTGTGCAATTTGTCACCCTTAGATAAAAGCCAGATACCCCTTTGGTGTAGTTTGTATTAGGAAATGCAATACCGAATTACCGGTAAACCGCCCGATTTTTCGGCGGAATTTTTACCGGTATTTATTCCAAAAATCCCGGTATTTTCGGTATTTTTACGTAAGTGCTATTTGATACATAATACCCTAAAGTTTAACTTTCTCGGAACAAATTTATCTTTAAATTCCATAATCGCATAAACAGCTTTCTTCAAGTGATTGTATAGTATAAACAAATGTCAAATATTGTCTCAACTCGTCATTAAACTGAATATTTATTGCTTTCCAAAGGGCTTCATATCGTGTTACAATAAATGGAATTGGATTGATATATTATGATGTTTGTTTCATCTTTTTAAAAATGTAACGGTTATTTAAGTGATATTTGCGCCAAAATATTTTATATCATACAGATTACCCCTGCGTAATCTTTATTTTTTTCTAACTTTATACGTAATAATTATGATAACTACTAATTATTTTTGCTTCTTATTACAATTATAAAATATTATTTTTTGAAAACGTGTTTCAAAGTTTGAAAATACTATAGAAGCATCACATTGTTTTAAATAAAAATACTTAGCGATTATAGTAACTTATTATTTATCTCGACAAAGAATCCGATCTTAAATTAGTGTAGAAAAATTATTTTTCTAAAATATTGTATATTATGCTAATTTACCACATCGAATACAGACAATACAGTTTATTATAATAATGTAATATGATCTTTTATGAGTTTTTGGTTTTTCTTACTCATAAGTTTGTTTTTGGTGAAAAGTACGCAATATACAGATAGTGATAATGAATTAATTAAATTGGATATAATTTTGTTAAATTATTATTAAACTAGCTGTAAGTGGAATTTTGTCTTGAGGTAATTATGGCATCGTGCCTTAAGGCAAATTGCTGGAACTTCTCGTAACGTAAGAAAAGTTCGAGGAATACTGAATGTTTTCAAATAGATTATATTATAAATATTGTAACATTGTCTAATATTTATAAGAATTATATAAACTGAATTGCAAAGTTGAAATTATTTAGAACTATAGTCAGAATTAAAATAAAATCTGAATTATTTTCGATATACAAAAAATTAAAAAAAAAAAAAAAAATTGAT
Organism: Ctenocephalides felis; assembly: GCF_003426905.1. Classification (NCBI taxonomy): domain Eukaryota; kingdom Metazoa; phylum Arthropoda; class Insecta; order Siphonaptera; family Pulicidae; genus Ctenocephalides; species Ctenocephalides felis. The sequence goes on along the minus strand of NW_020539727.1, from coordinate 12,804,943 downwards.
ATAAATTTTTTTTTCCAAAATCAATTATTTTATTAAGACAAGCAGAAAGTTTTTTGAATCATTTAAATCGGACGCTTAGTTCTCTCAAAGCTGCCATTTTTTACATATTTAGCTCTGTATCTTCTAAATGACTGGGCCTGCCTTTGCCAAAAACTAGTAAACACTTCTCCCAATCATTACTAATTGAATGTTTTTTAGATCATTCAAAGGATACTCCGTTCTCTCAAAAAGTCGATTTCTATTTTCTGCACTCTTTGCTCTGTATCTCCGAAACGGCTGGACCTGCCTTTGCGAAAAACTAATCAGCTCTTTTCCCTATCAATAGAAATCGAATGTTTTTTTTAACCATTCAAATCGGTTGATCCGTGCGCTCGAAAACGTGACTGGAAATTTGTATCCATACATACATACACACACACACATCCCTTTTTTCTTATTTTGAATATTTATAAGGTATTGAAATTTTCCATGGGTATTGCATTCCCTAGTTTGTATTAAGAGAATACTTCTAAGATGGATAAACTATAAGAGACTGTAAAAGTTTTTAGAAATTGTTTCAAAAAAAGTTTTACATACACCTAGTCATAATTAAAATCATAACTACTTAAAATCCTAACTACTTAGAGATGAGTTTAGTATTTTTACTGAGTTATGAGCCCTTGACTATATCTAAAGGAAAATTTCATCGGCTATATCATTTTCCATAATTTCCATTTCCATCTCCTAACAAAATTATTCGAAACGCAATACAATACAATATTCCACCAAAACATGATATAAGACACCATTCACCACCATCCTTCAGTAGAAGTATCCTTTTGTTCGTCCTTAAAGAGAAAACATCCTTCTCCTTTCTCGGTTTTGAATATTATTCGAGTTATTACATTATAAGGTATTGTATAAGTATCAAATACGAAAATAAAAGACAATGATATTATATAAGAAAAGATATAGGTGTGGAGGAGAGGATTCTTGACAAAACAACAGGATTAGTATGGTAATGTCATTAGGTTTTGTGGAATATAATGAAAACAAGGATGATATTAAGGGAAATATGTAATTTTATATTTTTTCCTAAAATGTCATTTAATTTTCAGAAAAATGAGCTGGTATCAAAGAAAAATTATTTATTAACAGAGAATAGATTCCGAAACTTGGTTTGTGGAAATAATGAAAACAAAGATAGTTTTTTCTGCCTAAAATATTATTTTGATTTAAGAAAGATGAGCTGGTATCAAACCATTATGGAGGATTTTTTCATTAAATTTATATTTCTAATTTGGACGTTTCTAAATATTTAGTATTGGTGATAATTTAAATTAAACTTCAAAATTCGAATGAAAATTTAGTAGAATATCTAACAAGAAACTTATTGGTATCTAATTTGTATATCTAATACATCTATATCTAATACATCTATATCCATCAGTGCTCTCAGTTTTTGGGTTAGATATATCAATTAATATATGATTTTCCATTTCAATATGAATTTTCTATTAAAGTGAAATATTTTTACAGCTAAATTTATAGTTTTATATATATCGTAGCTACGTGCATGCAATATTTGCAAGAAATACATCAACTCGTATATTTCAAAACGCATCTGTTGGATATATATAAATTTTATTTTCAATTTGTCTATTTTTAGTGTAGTAAAATTGCTATATCGAAAAAGATAAAGGATGGTTTTTAATTTGTCCAAAATACTAAATGTATATCTTTGGCTGAAATTTAAATTTTTATTCAATTATTTTGCTTTTGAAAGTTCTCTTAAATTAAATTATTTATCTTTTATTATGTGGAATTAAATAATATAATAATTTAAATAATAAATATATAGTATATATATTTATAATATAGTTAACATAAATATATTTATGTTAACTATATTATAGAGCAAATTTGTAGAAATAGAATTTACTAGAATTTGAAAAAAAATGTCTTGATTAAACTTATTTCAAATTAAGTTGAGTTGTCAAATTAAATTTGAAAAAATTCATTTATTCAGGACCAGGGTGAAAATAAAAATACTATTTCCATAACTAAATTTGTCAAAACTTTATTTTTTGTTAATTCGTTTCATTGTTTATTTTTTGACCTTGTATACACGTATATTAGTCGAATACATTTTATAAGTTAACTTTACAATTATGTATTTAGATAAAAACTTTTGTTTTCGTCTTATATTGAATTTATAATTTTTTATTTAATTACATAAATTTAATAAAAAGACAACTCTTATATAATTTTAATTTGAAAAATGAAAAAAATTTGAAAAATACATTCTGTACTTATTTTATCAATATAAAAATAACATTTGTTGAAACTTAAAAAAAAATATTAACCCTTTCGACGGCAAAATACATATAAATTCCGGAATTCACGAGTGAAATGAGTTAAACATAGGTTGTTTATTTATTTTATTGTTACTTTTTTATAAATATACTTAAATATATTTCTTCAAAACTAGTGTTAGACTATAATTACTATTTATATATTCTAATATGATTGCTATCCCGTGTAATACGTTTTCTCGCTTAAAAAGCTATTTAGAACGTTTTAACAGGTTATACTATATTCTTAATTTTTTCATGTAGAATCGAAGCTAGTGTTAAAATAAAATTGCTATTGTTATATTAATCTAAATTCACGATTTTTGAACCATTTAAATTGTATTCATTAATATTATATATTTATTAATAATTCTTATTCTATAATACTTTTACATTTTCTATTATGTAATTTTGTATTAAGTGCATTATTAATTTTACTATATATTGTGATTTTGTATATATGTTAAATGTTATCCATAATGTAAAATAATTGTATTAATTCAAATAATTGTATTATTCAAGTCCTCTTGAAAGAAATCTGTGGGCTATATATTTAAAAAATAACTAGTGGGGTGGGTGGCATCGTGCCTTATGGCAAATTGCTGGAACTTCCCGTACCGTAACGAAATGTTCGAAGAATATTGAATGTTTTCAAATAGATTATTATAGATATTGTAACATTGACTATTTATATTTATAAATATTATATAAACTGAATTGCAGAGTTGAAATTATTTGTAAAGTATATTAGAACTATAGTCAAAATTAAAAATAAAATCTGAAATATTTTCGATATACAAAAAACCAAAAAAAAAGGACAATTTTTTTTCCAAAATCAATTATTTTGTTAAAACAAGCAGAAAGTTTTTTGAATCGATTGAATGGGACTCTTAGTTCTCTCAAATACTGCCATTTTTTGTACATTTAGCTCTATATCTCCGAAATGGCTGGGCCTGCCTTTGCGAAAAACTAATAACCCCTTCTCCCAATCATTACTAATTGAATGTTTTTTAGATCATTCAAATCGGATGCTCCGTTCTCTCAAAAACTCGATTTCTATTTTCTGCACTCTTTGCTCTTTATCTCCGTAACTGCTGGACCTGCCTTTGCCAAAAACTAATCAGCACATCTCCTTATCAATAGGAATCGAATGTTTTTTAAACCATTCAAATCGGTTGATCCGTGCGCCCTAAAACGTGACTGGAAATTTGTATCCACACATACATACACACACACACACACACATCCATTTTTTCTGAGGTATGCCAAAACGTTCAGAAACCTTCAAAACGTCGAGAAATGTAAAAATTTTCAATTCCGATTTTCGGCCCATTACAATAACTTACCCTACGGGAAGTTAAAAATAATATAAATAAAATAAAATATAAATATTTTGCAATTTTGGATAAAAGGATCGATAAACTTATTTCAATTTTACTTTAAAGATTTTTTTATTTGAATTTAATCAATGTCCTAATTTAAGACGAGTATAAGGCTAAAAATACTATACTTTTACTTACTTTTATATTAATCTAGGCCCATTTTTTGCAGTCACTATGTCATATTTAAAAAAATGTTTAACAATTTGTCGACTCTTATTCACTAAACACACAAACAATTTTCGAAAAACATAAAAATTTCTAACAATGAACAAAAGACATGTCTAACAATGATATTTATAAAACAGAATCAATTACAAAATAGAAGTATAAATCTATTTTATAAATATAATTGTTTCACATGTCTTTTGTTCATTGTTGCAAATTTTAGCTGAACATCAAAATGTACATTTGGTTATATTTTGCTTGATTTGTAGCTATATATATATATATATATATATATATATATATATATATATAACAAGTATTTTTATATATAAATCAACATATGCTGTATGTGATTTGTAGTACAACATGTAGTAATTTATGACGCATGAAATAGTTTTCTCGACGGTGGAAAAACGAATTTTCACCTCGCATGAGAAAGCATCATACAATTTGAAAATAGTGAAAGTACAATTTGAGCAATTTTCTTCTACTAGTATATACTTATATTCCTAAACACTTACACAAGTGTTAGCTTCGTTTGTCTCTAATCACTCGATTATTGTCTCTGCTTACACTCTCTACTATATTCATCTCTATATGTGAAATAGTGACACATAGAGATGAATATTGTAAAGAGTGTATTTAGAGACAGTTAACACAAAATATCAAAATTTTATTATTCCGAACTGAAGAGTCGTTTTTTGAATATTTTTTTATCTGATATATGAGATTTTTTGACAGGGTGTATCGATTTTTTTTAAATGTATTAACAAGAATTATTTTACATTTTTTGCATTTTATGAATATTTTAAATATTGTCAGTTTTTACTTACTGTCTTTGAAAGATTGATTTTCAAAAAAAATAGTAGGCTTACATTAATATTTGGAGACTTAATAATAATATGAAAAGACCTAAATTAATATCTGGAGATTGAAATTAATATCTAAAAATTGAAATTGAAATCTTGCAATCTGAAAGGCTTGAATTAGAATCTGTAAACTTGAATCAACATCTGAAAACTAGAATTAGTATCTAGAGATTTGAATTAGTATCTGGAGAGTTAAATTGATATCTCAAGATTATGTCTCCATTAAAGACTGGTAAAAATAGTTGCTTTTAAATTTTCATTTTTTTTACAATTTTTTTGTATTTGAAGGGCACAATTAGTGTAACCGCCTAAAAAAAAGGTGATTTTTGGGAATTTATATTAAAATCTACTTTATCAATCATTTCAAAATTTTAGGAATATATTTATACATTTTTTAAGAATACGTAGTAAATTTTTGAAGAAAAAAATTAGATATTTTTCAAGTTATCGTCGATATCCAACGGCGCAACAAAAAAAAGGTCCTTCACTGCTGCAGTGATTCCGGCCTTCTACGTAGTTGAAATTAAAAAAAAAATCTCGTTAAACTATATAATATTGTCTGTAAATTGAACTACGATAAAGAAAAAAAATCAAAAATTGGCAAAATTACGGCGTTTTTACAAAAAAGTCGAATTTTATCCAAAATTTTGGTCGTTTTTGGACTGCCAAAATTCGATTTTTGATCCGATCCAAAAATCGATTTTACGGAGAACTATATATAAAACATGTAAAAAAATGATAGTGATCGGATAATTTATTTTTGAGTAATCGCTGCAGCAAATTCAGAAAATGCTGTTTCGAGAAAAACGCGTTTGAAGATAAAATGATCGTTATACTATATATTTACTATATATATACTCTTTAAATGGCTGTAACTCGAAAACTATTTAAGATATTGATTTAAAATTGTGGTATGTTATTTTTAAAGGCATAATCTATCGAAATATGGAAAATTTTAAAATTCGATTTTTTGAAAATTTCACACTAGTTGTGCCCCAAATGCACGAAATTTTAATGATAATTGTCAAAGTAGTACTTTAGAGCATCAAAGGAATGCTTTTCAAAGTCGACACAAATTTTGAAAAAAATATTATGCCTAGACTATTTATAACAAATAGTCTTATTTTTGGACTTGACAAAATTGTGTTATTATTTATGCATTTTTAGAAAGTTTGTTTGTGGTTCAAAGTTTATATGAACAAAATTAACAAAAATTAACCACAATAACTAAAAAATTGTCGCAGTTCTTAAAGTCTAAACTTTAACTTCAAAAAAATCTGTATGCATATTGTTAACTTGGTTTGTCTCTATTAACACACCTCATCCCTAATCACTCCTTTATTGTTTCTAATTGCACTCTCTACAATATTCATCCCTATATATGTCTATCCATATGTCATGTCATACTATTTACGTCACGAATTTATTTTGTCAAAATGTACAAAATTTTAATATTTATTTTTTTTAACCTTCGACCAATTGGCTGCCAATATTTTCAAAAATGTGTTTTTTCGGCTTTGTATGCCCTATGTAATTTATGGAATTCTAAATACAATTTATCGTTGGTGTGAAAATATCTTTATGAATATATGTATGTATATATCAAAGAGAAAATCTCCATAAGCCTTATACTGTAAAAATACAATATCGGATATCTTTGCCGTCGTCGCCAAGAGAGAATAAAAAAGCCTTGGCGGGATTATTTAAATTTAGTCGGTGTAAAATAGATGTAGGGGAGAACAGGGTAAGAAGTAACAGACTATCATATTTTATTCGTTATACACTATGAATGCTGTAGCATTCACGACAAGTTTCACGCATCTATTTTACGAAATGTGCTCTTGCCTAACCTTATTAGTAACTACTGGAAAATATAAGAGACTTGGAGCTAATATTAAACCAAAATAGAGATCTTTGCCAAGTTTGATAAAAAAAAGTTAATATTAAAACTGAAAGCTGGAGTACAGACCAAGAACTTGCAAACAGAAAATAAAACATATGTATCTATTATATTATGCCATTTACCCCCAGTTTCCTCTATCATATATCCGCATTGTATAGACGCAGTATTCAGTCAGTCGTTTTGATTATCAAAATATGACTTGGCAAGATCTTTTAGATTCTTTTAGATTTTTTTCCTGGTAATCTATACAAAGAATGGTAGTAGCGATTTTTTTGTATGACACGATTAAATTAAAGGTTAACCGATGGAATTTAATTTTATAGAAATTAACTGTTGCTAATTTTTGTCCTTCACGGTTTTTGATTGACAAATAATAGATATAAAAATAGGAGATCTGATAAATACAATATAGATTTACAGATATGTATGTATGATCTACAGAATAGATTGAAGATCCTTGGAATTACAGATGAAGATGTATAAAATAAGTTGTTATTAAGTGTTTATGTAGAGTTGTACTTTCTGATGATTTTTGCAGATAAGCAATTGGTGATAGAATATCCAATATTTTTAGACAAAATTTCTGGAACAGTATTTGTTCCAAGAACTAGTAAATCAACAAATTAGATTTCTATAATAATTTTTACTTGGACAAAAATCTTAAGAGTGTTTGGATACAACAGTTCCAACTACTAGAGCTTGTAATTAATGACAAGAGTTGGTAAATTAACCAAATGATTATTTAGCTGTTTAATTGTTTTTACTGATAGAATACCTGACAAGTTTTTGAAAAAATTCTCTAAACCAAAAATAGTTGCAACAATTCTAAAACTGTTACAACTCGTAGTTAAAGAGAAAACTGTTAAATCGACTTGGTAGAATTTTGAGCTATTAATTTTTCGATAAATAAGCAATTGGTGATAAAACTGAAATATCAAATATTATTAACAACATGTTAATTAATACGGAAAACTCATAAGTCAATCAATGGCATTTCTAACGATTTATTTTTTAAAGACCTAAAATTAGTAATTGATTATCTAATGTTCCTTGGGAGAAAACTCTTAATACAGTATTTGACACACATAATTAAAAAACTGATACAACTGTAAATTGATGAAAAGGACTGTTAAATCAACCAAGTAGATTTCTAACAATTTAATTTCTTCACAAATAATTAATTGCTAATATCAAATCCAATATTTTATAGGCAACAGTATTTCAACAGTTCAAAAACTGATACAAGTCTATCTTTGAGTCTATATTTGAATACAGCAGTTCCAAAATTGTTACAGTTTTTAATTAAGGAGAAAAACTGGTAAGCATGCAATTTGTAATAGACTGTCCAATTTTTTTTATTAAATCCCATATATTTTTAGGCAATTTTCTCAAAACAGTTCAGAAACTGATACAACTTGAGGAGAAGAACTGGTAAATCAACCAAGTGGATTTTTATTGATATTTTTTATAGATGAGCAATTGGTGACGTAATAACCATTAATCTCTGAGACAAAATTCTGAGACAAATTTGAATACAGTAGTTCCAAAATTGTTACAGTTTTTATTTAAGAAAAACAACTGGTAAATCAAACAAAAACATTTCTAACGACTTTTTTACAAACATGCAATTGGCGATAGATTATCCAAAATAATTTACTACAACTGTTAATTGATGGAAGTTCTGGTAAATTAACCAAGTGGATTTCTAACCAAATCTAACCAAGTAAATTTAATTTTTTTACATACTGGCAATTGGAAATGTTTTATCCAATACAGTTTTAAACAAAAATCTTAGAACAACATTTGAATACACACATATTCACAATTGTTACCAATCTTGATTAAAAAACTACGGAACCAATTACATATCTATCGATTTAATTATTTTGGTAAAATATACAATATTTTTTAGACAACTGCACTCTTAAAACAGTATTTCTATACAACTTTTAGAAATAACTAGTAATGAATGAGAAAACCTGGTACTTTGGTAAATCAACAAAATAGACAAACACTTGGTGACAGACAGTAAACGCCATATTTTTGGAACTGGCAAATCAACCAAATTAACAAAAAGATGTATCATTAGACGATGGAACAACAATAATAGAAACTGTTTCATTAAATTCCAAAATAATTTTTCTTTGGGCAAATTAAAGAAGATACCTATAGATGTCATCATCATTCATCTTATTGGAGTAATAGATTTGATAATTAATGAATGCGTTAAAATGGCATATGTCAATATCAATTTATAACTCCTTATATATATATATATATATATATATATATATAAATTAAATCTGGTCTAACCTGACAAGTTGTAGCCTGGCAGTAGACGTGAACCTGACAGGAGCAGATCGCAGCATCAAATCCAAATCGGACGCCAATGAACTCAGCAACTGCAAAAAATAATAAAAAAATCAAAAAACAATTCATTTTATGTTTCAAAACATATTTATAAAAATACATACATACATGTAGAGAAATAAAAAAAAATTTTTTTGGACATCCATGTAACTATTATCAGAAAAATCAAAAACAAAGTTCCAAACAGATGTAGATTTTTTACCATTATTTGTATGTAATTTTTTTATTATATATATATATATATATATTATATATTTTTATTATATATATATATATATATATAAATAATCTGATTTCAAGCATTATGAAATCCAACACCATCCAACGACTTAATTTACGTCAATCCATTATAAATAAAATCAAGAACGGTTTCTTGATAATTATCATAATAAAATAGTGTTATATTACACACACCTAATATTATTCCGCGTACAACAACTTAAGATACAATAAAAATTACACGCATTATACCTGTGCGATTTTAGACAGGGATGTGGTGGTAAACAAATAAGTGTAAATTACTTTCTATGATGAAATTCATATTAGTTATAAAGCATATGGATAATAATAACATTTTTAACCTTAAAATATATAATTCTGTTATTTAATGCAGTAATAAAAAATAACATTAGCATTTTGCTATATTAATAATTTAATTTTTCAATACTATTAGTATCAAAGTTTTATGTTTTTAAATTAGTAAAATTACTTGGCATATCGGCTGCCACTTGGTTGGTAATTGAAATACATGAGAGAATTTCTCATAGAAAATAATATTGAATATATAATATAGATTAATAATATTGAATTTGACCAATGCTCCAAAAATGATTCTAATGAATTGGAAAATTGTATAATTTATATTACACTATTACAGCAATTTAATTTTGCCACATTATTAAAATTAAATTATTTTATACTATTATTAGTTTTTTATAAATAGTTAAGATTTAAAGCATTCACATATGATGCACCTTGTAAAACATACATGAAAATTTATTTACTTAACAAAATCTAATTTTATGTAAAAAGTAATGCAATTATCATAATATGTGAAAAAAACATATGGGAGATTGGGCACTTTTATTAACTACCCGTAGGGTAAGTTATTGTAATCGTCGAAAAATCGAAATTGAAAATTTTGTCATTTCTCGACGTTTTAAAGGTTTCTGAACATTTTGGCATACCTCAGAAAAAATAGATGTGTGTGTGTGTGACGGGAAGTTCCAGCAATTTGCCTTAAGGCACAATGCCATACACCACTAGTTTTACTTTTTTTAATGAGCAACAATTTTACCAATAAGCTAGGAGAAAAGTAAATTAAAAGCTAATTTGGACATTAATCTACTCAAAAATATTGAAATACTGTCCTTAAAAATGCGTTAGTTATAAAATCAAATCATACAAGAAAAGGATGAATGTGACAATTGACCTGAGGATGTGAATATAAACATAGACTAAAAAACAATTCATATGAGCAACAAAATGGTTTATAAGGTCCATGTATTAATATACTGAAATATAATCAGGATCATCATTACAATGGTCATAAATGTAATAGTGACTTGATCCATTTTACGTCACCCCTACTTTCAGAATATGAGCATCCACAAAACCTGACCGAATCTTTCTTTTCATGTACTGCTTTTTTTCTTACTGCTTCTTTTTTGAATTTTGTCTTAGTTTAGTTAGATTTTTCTTGGTCTGTTTAATCTTCACCAGAAAAGTACAAGAAATCCATGGCACAACCCAAACCACAAAATTTAACCTACGTATCCAAAGCACACTTTTGAAAACAAATCATCACGCTAAATTGTCTATGTAAAAATTGATTGCTGATAATAAACTACTAATGTTCAACTTAACAGCTAAATGATAAACAAAGTGATCTACCTATCTGTATACCTGTGACAGTTATCATTAAAAGAATTAAAACATAAAAACACACTGCTGACTCTTAATGCAATGCGTTTTCTTCAGATCATGTTAAGTATAGCGGTGAATCAAAGTAATAATGGAAACTTGTTCGAATAAACATACTTCATCTTTCTCTTTTTGGACCTTATCACAAAATCAGTCTAGTTTAGCTGTAATGAGGACTGTCACTAGTATTGTCACTTGTATTGGCATAACCGTACCCAGTTTTTTCTACTAATCAAAAACGGGATGAAAAATATTTAAATTTAATTACGATAAGGGTGAGAATAAAGGGATATATGTGTTCCTTTATTTACGCAATACGAAAAAATATAATAAAGAATTTCGAAAAGGGTCTCGAAATTAATAAAAAAACTTCGAAGTGTACACTAGGGTTTATACAAAAACCGACATTTCAGAAGACCGGTTTTCAAATTTTGCTTCTACTAAAAAACCGGTTTTAGCCGGTTTTCAAATTTTATATAGAAAATAGATTTTTGCTCGAATATTCTGTAATTTATCCACAAATTTTGTGTGATTAGAGCAGTATTTGACTGAATTTATTTATTGTTCAAATTTATGGATAGTAAACAAAATTATTTTAATTTTAATTAGTAGAACTAAAAAATAATAGTTTATCTTGAATAAAAAACTTTGAAAATAATTATTCGTATTCATCATTTTCACATATAAGAATGAAAATATTTTTATGGTAGTGAAAGGAAAGTTTTCGAATAAATAAAAATAATACATTTTTAATTAAAAAACAATGATTAAATTAAAAAAAAATGAAAAAATATTAGATACATGTTGATACATACTTGTTAATATCAATTATAGTTTTAAACACTTAAGCTAAACTCGGGTATTGTCTGTTCCGAGCAATTTTAATTAATTAATTTTAAATATTTTAATTGTTTTTTTATTTAATAAAATATGATTTCAAAAAACTGAGAACGTCTATCGAATTGCTACTTAGACGTGTCCTTTGTTTACACACAAAATTTCCTGAAATAGAAAATTCTCTCATACTCAATTATGATTAATTGTTTTTAAAGTCTGATATAATAATACTAAGTTTTTTGTTCTTTTATTTGTGGCTTGTGGGGTTTAAAACTCTTTTTTTTTAAGTTTGAGTAGGGGAAGTTACTTCTTCAAGAAGAAGTCTGATTATTAATATATACACGGGTATAAAAATTTAAATTAATATATACAAAACTTATCTGGGAACCATTGCACTGATAAGATATCAAATGCTATTGAACCGATATGGTTTCAAGAATCAAAACGCTTTCAACTATCTGTTATATTTGGCTATATTTGTCATTTTCCATTTATACAGTGAAAACCGACTTTTCTCACTGAAAAACCGGTTTTCGAATTCCAAAATTTTTGCCAAAAAACGGTTTTTGGAAACCATTTCTAGCTTCACCATTTCCATTAAAATATGTCAAAACCAAACATGGCATATTACTAAAATTGAATTGAAATTGAATATGTAATTTTTGTATTCACAGTATGCAGATTTAACACAAATAATAATTATGATTTTTCTCCTAACTATAGGTCTATCCCAAATGGATCTTCTTCCTGAGAGGTAACTTTATAGCACCTGACAAGGTATGCACAGGTTACTGTTACTTCATCGCGTAGAATGTCTTTTTCTTTGAATAAAACATCACATTCTATGGTGTGAGAATTTTCCCATACTCCTCGTAGATAGACATATAGACGAGTTAGTTACTTGGTAAATAACTACCTACTACTGGTAGTAGCAGGTACTACTGATATTCCATGATACTGGATACTGGATATCTTTGCACAGGTAAAATAAAATACAAACACGATCATACTGTCAGATACACATCCTTATGTAATTGTATTACTATAAACATATCTATAATTCCAGATAATTCAAAACTATGTTCTGTGACCTTAGATTTTTTTTTATTTATTCATTAATAGCAATCAAGATATAATTTAATTTTATAAGCTATTGTGACACAAAGGAGAGGAATCGAAAGAAATAATAATAATAATAATAAAAGAAAAAGAAAAAAAAAGAAATAGAAAATTATCTAGAGTTCACTCCAATGAGTAAAGCCTAGTGTTCTTAAAAAAATTGCTGAAACTTGTACGTAACTCTTTTTTTACTTTTACAAAATTTCTCTAATATCTATAAATGTAATTTATCTTTCAAGAAATAACCTTGTACTACCACTTTATATATTTTTCCAACCTTAGAAAAAATGAATCTGCGTGCTTATATGTATGTATGTATGGATACATTTTTTCGTCCACGTTTTCGGGAGCACAGATCAACCGATTTGAATGATTCCCAAAGCATTAATAAGCAAAGATGTGCATTAAAATCGTATATATATATAATAAATAAGAATTTAAAGTATCTATTGATTAGTTTTTGGGAAAGGTGGGTCCAGCCGTTTCGGTGATACGGAGCAAAGAGTGCAAAAGTTGGAAATTAAGTTTTGAGAGAATGGAGCACTCGATTTGAATGATTCAAAAAGCATTAATAAGGAAAAGATTTGGATTAAAAACATTTATATAAGAGATGAGAATTTAAAATATCCATTGATTAGTTTTTGGGAAAGGTTGGTCCAGCCGTTTCGGAGATACAAAGCAAAGAGTGTAGAAATTGGAAATTAAGTTTTGAGAGAACGGTGAACCCGATTTGAATGATTCAAAATTGGACTTGTATTAATTTTTTTTTTTTTTTAAAGACAGGTCCAGCAGTTTCGGAAAAAATTCAAAAATCCAAAAATTGTTTTCATAAAATGCATTTTGGTGGTCAAAAATCAGATATTTTCAAGTATGGTTCAAGCGACGCAAATGGGTATCAAAAACTTTCAAAAGATTTAAAAAAATTTAAAATTAAAAAAAACTAGTGGTGTATGACATTATTATCGTGCCTTAAGACAAATTGCTGGAACTTCCCGTACTACAATTTGAAATTATTAAAAAAGCTTTAGAAAATTTTGACAATGACTATTTTGAATAATTTAAATATTTCTTTTATATTTTAAATTTGTTCCGTATCTCCAAAACGGCTGGACCTGCCTTTGCCAAAAATTAATCAGTACGTCTCCCTAATAATACAAAACGAATGTTATTTGAATTATTCAGGAATTATTCTAGAATCCCTGTTTCAAAAATCGTCCACGAAAAATTGTATCCGCGCATACATACACACATATACATATACACACACATCATTTTTTCTAAGATAAGCCAAAATGTTCAGAAGGATTTGAAATGTAAAGTTATGTAAAAAATATACTATGCGTACTTACACACACGCATACTTATACATACACACACATATATATTCATTTGTTCTAAGGTAGCTAAAATGTTCAGAAACGTTTAAAACGTAAAGATATATAAAAAAAATATTTTAGATTATTTTGCGAATTGTATAAGTTACCCTACAAAAACTAAAAAATTAAAAAAGAACGGTTTTCAAAAAATATCAGTTGTTCAAAACATTTTCAAATTTTACAAAAAATTTCACAATTTCTAAAACAGGCAATTTTTCAAAAGTATTTCAAATGTTTTCAAAAATTTCCAAAATAAATCTAATTATCTTTTCTGAGCTTTTAAAAATGTTAAATTACGGTACTGAAAGTTTCCGCAATTTGCCTTGAAACACGATGCCATGTACCACTGGTCCAGTTTTATATTGCGGAAATAATAATAATGAGTAACAAAATTAATTACTTCTATAAATTGAAAATTTCAATTAATTCTGTAATTACAATTAATTAGTTACACAATTTATCAACACAATTCACAATTCATCAATTACAAAGCCATCTATTATTTCTCCACCAGTAATTTTCCAAGACTGAAAATTATTTCGTTATTTCCAAACCGACAGTGACCCCTGCTAAGAAGTTAGTTTTTGCAATAGTTCAATTGCAAAAGTTCCACGATAATAAGCAAAATTGCACAACAATTGTTGCAGCAAAATGCAACAAGACTGAGTTGTTCTTGGTTCTTGTAAATAATAGACACAATCACTTTTTCACTCGAATGCAATTTATTTATTGTCATGTCGGCGAATATAAATTGACTTTGGAAGTTTGCTGATTGGAGGTGTTAACGTCTCAATTTGCCTTGGAAAGTAGACCAGAAAATAGTAAAAGATCGAATCCAAAAAACTTAGTTCCAGGAAACAAAATTATTTCTAGAAAGCAAAACTATTTTACCAACAATAGATGAACTAGAATCCAACTAGCACAACCATCAAAATCATTATTAAATCTTCATCTCCTCGAAATAGAAAGTACCCACATTTTCATAATCATTACCCACAAGAAGTCTTATAACTATAATACATATAAATTTTCAATTTATTACAGAATTGATTTATTTTCTGCGTTTTCTCCTCGGTTCTACACTTATTGGTAAGTAAAGTGGGGTCATTAGTGGAGTACTTACTAGGAAGCCCTAGAGCGATTCATTTCTAAATGGGCGTTCTGTATATTATCATTAGTAGTTGGTTGGTTATTATTGTTTTATTGTTACAGGATTATTTTAAATTGTTAGGTGAAGTATTTGTGTGCAATAATGGATGTATGGTTTGGTTTACTGTGCGTTTGATTTTATATTTTGTTTTTATTTTTAATTATTTTGAAGTAGACTATTAAGTATTAATTTACTATCACAATTAGAGATCTTCAAAATGAAAGGGCTACAAAAGAGCATATATGTTTCATTTGCAGATTATCCCTGATTTTTACAAGATTACGATGGAAATGTTTATGGACTTTAAGGTATACAAATTCAGGACCAAACATGTAATTAAAAGTGCAATGTAAAACTTCCAAATGATTCAATATTATAAGTACAAAATATTTATCTATAAAACAATAAAAAAAATTTGGTTATGAATTGGCGGATATAGGCTCAAGATTGTAGTCACTATTTATGTCTGACCATTATAAATATTAATTACACATAATAGTTGATACAAATATTTTTGATACAATATAAAACACAACAAGATAATTAATACAAAATACAGCCTACAAAGTACAAAATTCAAAACAGCATTTTAAGGGAAAAATGCTACAACCAACAATAAAAAATAAATAATTTCTCGCAACACCAAGATCACGAAAATAGACCTTAAAGACTGACAGACACTTAATATAAATGAGATTTAATAAATAGATAAATTAAATACAGAAGATTCACTAAATTTATACGATAAGCTAGATTTATAAAATATATAAAAGACAAAGACGAAGAAAATTTCATGAAACGAAAGTCAGAATAGATATTAAAAATGCACAATTGACTAAAGACGCATTGAATGCAATACTAAACAGATAATGATAAAATGAAAACGTCAAAATGAAGACAGTGGAATTAAATATTAAGAAAACAGTAAAGACAGGACCTAAAACAAAGGACAGAATACTAAAGACAGGACTTGACAGTAAAGACATGACCTAAAGGAAAAGACAGGACCTAAAACAAAGGACAGAATACTAAAGACAAGACAAAAAAGAAGAGATAGAGCAGACAATAAAGGACAGGACAGACAAGAAAGTACAGGACAGACATGGCAGTACAAAGACAGGACAGTATAAAAACAGGACAAGATAAAGACGAAGACAGGAAAGAAAAAAAGAAAAGACAGAGACAGAACAGAAAAAGTCAGGACATGATAGGATACAAAGGCAGGACATGACAGGATACAAAGACAGGACAGAATAGGATAAAAAACAGTATATGACAGAATAATAAAGACAGGATTGGACAGGATACAAAAACAGGTTTGGACAGGATACAAAGACAAGACAGGACAGGATACACAAACAGGACAGTATATAAAAATAGGACAGGATAAAAAAACGGCAAAGGACAGGATAAAAAATATAGCACAGGACAGGATAAAAAAGAAAGGGTTGGACAGGGTAAAAAAGACACCATAGGACAGAAAAGAAAAGACAGGCTAGGACAGAAAAAAGACAGGCCAGGACAAAAAAAAGACAGGACAGAACAGAAAAGAAAAGACAGTACAGGATAGAATACAAAGACAGTACAGGATAGAATACAAAGACAGGATAGGACAGAATACAAAGACAGGATAGGCCAGAATAAAAAAGACAGGGCAGGATAGGATAAAAAAGACAGGGCAGGACTGGATAAAACAGACAGAACACGACAGGATACAAAAGATAACACATGACAGGATAAAAAGGACAGCACTGGACAGGATAAAAAAACAGCACAGGACATGATAAAAGAGAGTATGGGACAGGATAAAAAAGACAAGACAGGACAGGATGAAAAAGACATGACAAGACAGAAAAGAAAAGACAGAACAGAACTGAAAGGTAAAGGCAGGACAGACCAGGATAAAAACAGAACAGGTCAGGATGAAAAAAACAGCACAGGACAGGACAGGATAGGACAGAAAAGACAGGACAGAAATGACAGGAAAAAAAAGCAGGACAGGATAGGACAGAAAAACAGGACAGGGTAGGACAAAAAAGACAGGACAAAACAGGACAGAAATGACAGGATATAAAAGACAGGGCAGGACAGGCTATAAAAGACAGGACAGGACATGACAGAATAGATAAAACAGAACAGGAAAAGACTGTACAACTCAAAAACGATGGTACAAGACAGAAAAAAAGATAAGATAGTAAATACATAACAGGACAGTATAGAGATATGACATACAGATACTCACAACACAAACTTCATATAATTTTGGTCTCCATTGATTAAAAATTACTTGTGTCATCCATAAAAAATTTTATTGAAAAATTATAAGTACAAAACATAGTTAAATATTAAAAAAAAAGATCAAATTTTATTTAATTTTTGACAACTATCTAAAATAATAAGTACTAAGTTTGTTTTAAATTTAAATAGAATTAAAAAATATAAACGCAGATCTTATGTAGAGTGATAGGATGTTGAGTAAAAATAGTACGTTTAAAATTAATCAGTTATACAGGAAAAATAATTCGATATAATAATTTGTAATAGACATTTTGTATTAGAGACTTTCTTTTAAATACATCTACTAAAAATTAAACAAAATATGTACAGATACAAAACCTTGAGACATAAAAGACTAAATTATTTGGAGATCAGACAAGGCAATTAAGCCATCTAAAATTCTAAATATACTCAAGACACCCAAGAGACAAAAGTATAAAGAAAACAATTAGCAAAACACTAGAAACAGACACCACGTACAAGATCTACCAGATCCATCATTATTCACGGATCTCCTGATACAGAATCGTTTACCAATCTTTATAAATCTACACATGACCTTATACATCAAATATCATTTCCAGAGACAGCCCATGGCACATTAGAATTAGAATTAGAAAATCGAATGCATATCATTCTCTTAAAAAAATAAAGAAATCTAGGAGAAGTCTTTCCTCCATTCAAATGCACGCAAAGTTAGAGAGAACACAGAAATGATGACTTATTATAATGCATTTCCCATTGAATAAATAATGCAGGGCGTTTCGTACCAAACACAACAATTGACCCATAAATTTCAACATTTCTCTCCTGGCTACGAATAGATAGATCTATTATTGGATTTTTTAGTTTAAAATCGTTGTAAAGGAGAATGGATTCGAAATTGGAGTGGTAGAAAATATATATCAGCAAAAATTGTATGGAATTTTGCACATTCATTGAAATTATTGGGTTTTTTGATCCAAAATCGATATTAAAGAGAACGGATTCGAAATTGGAGTGGTAGAAGATATATGTTGTCAAAAATTGTATGAAAGTTTGTACATTTTTCTTGTTAAGACATAGATTATAAATATCTTATTTTTTACAGAATTTGAGGATTTTGAGGTAGTAAAAGCCATGTTGGCACGAGATTTAATTCATTTTTCTGATTGTGAAGTCAATTTCCCCTCAGTCCAAATAAAAATATTGTCATACAAGAAAATAAATCAATTGTTATATTTATTTTTAAATATTTGTTGAAGAAAAATCTAGGCCAGAACAAAGAAAGGTTAACCTATAATTCCTTTTTCAGCTACTAATAGATCAATTATATTTTTTCTTAGAAATATGTATAGAAAAAAATTGTTTTCAAGGTCATACTTGTAGAATATAGATTCACTTTTTGATTCTAGATAATCCAATCAACTTTTTTTTAATGGATTTGCAGTAACACTAATAATAAAAGACACATATTAGCAGGATTAGTTACAATATTTGATTTCTGAAGATATTGGTTCTGGAGCAACAATTTACACCGGATTTTCTTCCTTTTTCTGACTACAAATTGATAGACTAATTTATATATAAAAATCAATTTGAAGAAAATTGTTTTGAACGTCATTCTGGTACAAAAACACATTCTTAATCTGGATCAATCAAAGTTAGATTAACTTGATTCTGAAAATAGTTACAGAGGGAATACGTTTTGAAGTCATACTATTGAAAATGTTATGTTAATCATTTTTAGGCTAATAGATTGAAAAAAATAGATTTCAAATAAGCTACAAATGTAATTAGGTCAGAAGCAATATCACGTACCTAATTATACCTACCTATTTATGATTATAAATAAACTATAATTTAATCAACATACCAAAAATCATAGACTCCATAAAAAATTGAAATAATCACATATTAATTCATTTTTTTTAAGTTTTGAAAACAAACGTACACAGAAACTGAATAACACTTTTTACAAAATTTGAAGACTGACTAAATTGGTTTGCTAATTTGCTTTATCGTTTTTAAGATTCAGATAAATATAATCATCATTTATATATATTTATATATATATATATATATATATATATATATATATATATATATATATATATACATATCATACATCAATACAAATATTTATACTTGATAAAGATTTATCGTTTTAGAGATTTGCTAAATAAATAAAAATCATATTAACCAAGTCTGTAATTACTCACATAAACCTACATATAATAAACAAATTTTGTTTTTATTGGACAAAAATATATAAAAAATGTGAAAACACCAAAATTCTTATGAATATAAGAAATATTTAAAATGAACCTAATAAATTGATAATAATTATTTCAAGACATTGCACATTTATTAAGCACATTTGTAAGTAAATCATACCATAAAATGTAAATTGATAGATTTATCATAAAAAATTGTTGAGAATATTTTAGACATCAACTTTAATTTAGAAAATTATTATGAAGTTGATATAAAGTTTGAAGTATGAAAAAATTTATTATTAAGTTGATATCCTTTTAGTTTATGAGTAGCCCTAAATTTATCAGTAGTTTTCGATTGTGAAAATTGAAATGCAAAATAAAATTTTCTTTTAATTTGGTCTTGAATTTTTTCTAGTAATTTCAGATATTTAAAAGTTTCATAGATTTATGTGATTTTTTGCGACTTGTAATACTAAAAATAATAATTATGACTATTATATTTAATTAATCTTACGTACACCAAGCAAAATGTCCAACTTTTGCCGATCCTCCAAATCCTTACAGCATCCTGAATCCACAGATTTGGCATCTGTATCCATCATCACAAATACAAGTTTTTTTTAAATTGGAATTAAAAAACATTTCACTAAAACTCACTTTTATTTTGAAATTAGATACATGGAATTTACTTTGAATGTTTTATTTATTTTTTTAAACTCACTAAAGATGCTCAAAGATCTAACGTAAGGTTAATAATAATCATTAAAATCACTTTTTGTTCTCTATTAGACAAAGTTTATTTCAAATTATTTTTCTATGTAAGATTTAACTTGTTGAAACTTATGATTAATATAATTTTTTATTAATATTTTTGAAGGACTTCTTTAGGCGCAACTAGAGTGAAAATCCGTACAAATGCAACGGAAGTGCGTTACGGCAGATACGATAAGATAAGAGTCGAGTGCCAAAGATTCGTCATTTGCTCTCGATGATATCAATTCAATACGAGTCGATTGTGATTAGTCGTACCAGATATTACTAATAAACATAATTCGAAATTGTTATATGATGTATTTATTTTTACCTAAATGCTATCTTGTACAGTATCAAATAAGTTTTACTTCAATCGCGTGTGAACCTTACGCACACTATTTTTTATTATTGTATTTTAAGTTGAAATTAAATAAAAAAAATAATTCAAGTTTAACGATTACCATGTGTTCCAAGCCTAACAATGCCCGCACATTAATTCCGATTCATCGTCTCTGATTATATAAATTGATATATATATATATATATATATATATATATATATATATATGTATATACATCTGGATAAAGAATTATGATGTATCAATTTGTATTGAGATTCATCAATAATAATAATAATAGGTCAATAAAATAATGGAAGTATGCGGGTTTCGAAACGACTCCATTTACAGCTGCTTTGTAGAAGTTCCAATGGAACTTTTTGAGATTTAGATCTCTAAAAATATGTTGTGTAATCAAAATTACTTGCTCAAGTGACCCTCCTATAACGCGGTATGATTTTAAAATATTTCTCGAGTAAGAAAATAAAATTTTAAAGGCATAAGAAAGGTTTATGGATGACTTACGACATGAACGGTTTGTCATAGTAGTTAGCATTTAGTACTTGAATTTTTATTAGAGAAATAAAGTAATTGCTGATTAATAAATTATATAATATTCCACACAATGGATTATGTTAAACAACGCCTAAACAAATATTGTTTTTGCAACTTCACTCATCATGTAATAATTGTGTTTGAAGAACTTCATGTAATTAAAATTAACATACATTCATTGACTGTTTGTATTTTTGTACTTTTTCGCTAGCGATATAATCTCCTTCTTTGAACAGCTGTAATATCTGTCTTGTCTAAAAAATATTTTCTATGTTAATAACTTCAAAGATATATAGAAACTACGAATAATATAGAAATAATTTCTAATCAATAAACTTACGTTTAGTTTACTAAACAAATGTTTAATTTGTTCTATTATTTTTAAGTAACAGTGTAATATATTCTCTTCTGATTCAGGCATTTTTCATTAAATCAATATTTGTACTACGATGTAACTTTAAAATGTGTATTTATATATGCCGATTTTCTTGTTGATATCGGTACGCATACAACGTTGATGCCGGTACGCATACAACGACAGGTCTATATTCACATACACGACGACTAATCACAATCGACTCGTATTGAATTGATATCATCGAGAGCAAATGACGAATCATTGGCACTCGACTCAGTCGTAACGCTCTTCCGTTGCATTTGTACAGATTTACTCCCTAGTTTCACTTCAAAAACTTTTAGACAGTACTGATAGGTCTATAATTATGAACTCTACTTACAGTAGCAAAATTCCGAAAATTCATCAGGAATCCAGTTACCAATCAAACTTTGTCTCTAGCAAATTGTCGAAAACATACAAATTGAACAGTTTCCAAACTAGTCAAGTGTGAAATGTATTAGTACGGAACTCTGAACTCAAAATGGAATCAAATCATGGTATTTGAATTTGAATTGATTGTATTAAAGTTCTGTTCGTTGCAAGTTCTGTTCCAACAATGATAAAGTTCAATTGGATATATTTGCAAATGCATGTAGAGCAAGGACTCTGAGACAGTGGATTTCTAATGTCAGATATATATATATATATATATATATATATATATATATATATATATATGTATATATATATATATATCCAATTAATAAAACAAAACAATGTGCGGTTTGATGTTCTGTTAATAAATCTAGCATAGGTGTCTAGACGTTTTTTGACCTATCTTCAGTACGAATTTCTGTAGTACGAATACTTATAAATGTTTTGAAAAAAAAGTCAAAATTTTGGAAATAACAAATATAGTTAAATAGTTAAATAGATAAAAGGATATAAACGTAGACAAGTGAATAGTAGATAGGTAAACTGGTAGACAGGTAGAGAGGTATACAGATAGTCATATAGACTGAAAGACTAGATGTAACAAATATGCATTTTTGTTCAAATTTTTATTTACATAATTTACGGGTATAGTTAGTTATTTATACAATTGTCACTCTACATCCTAAACATCTCATTTTCTGGAAAAAAGTTAATTCAACAAATTTGGTCCTCAAAAATCCGTTATAATTCGATGAGAAACTTTTCAGTTATTCAGTTATACTTTACCGTTTGAAGAATCAAAGTGATTTTTTATCTTAGAGGAAATGAAAGTTCAAATATTTATTTAAACAAATTGCTTTATAAACGGTCCCTATATGTTTGTGTGTTTAATAATAATAAAATAAAAAAAGATAATATATATAAATAATATTTATCGTGGCAATAATAATGCAAAAATCGTTTAGTCCACAAAAGGCGTCGGACGGTCGCGACGCCTTACCTTTTGTTACGAAAACCTACGCGAATGTCTGCTGATATCAGCTTAAAATATACACGTATTATATATTAATATACATACATAAACATTCATATATATATATATATATATATATACATATATTGCAAATATAATAAGCCTTGAATCAGTTGTATCCAAAGACAGCGCGAAAACGCGAGCAAAAAATACTATACTATATTTGCACCACCAAATATTCTTTTTTAGATTCTCTTCAAGGCGATGTGTTGGTCTAGAATTTATTAAAAATCTATTGTTTTTTTTTAATATTTTCTAAGCTTAGCTATTCAAAAAAATGTTCACACGTGGATTTTTCAAAATGTCAATTATTATTGGAGATATAGCTTATTGACCACGATAATCCTCCTCCATATTCCTCCAAACTTTCTTTTTTCAATACGACACCCACGACTTCTTAACTTTTACTGGTGAAGAGTTTTTTCAAAAATATAATTTATTTTATCAACGGATTTATTAATATTTTGATTTGATTCGGTTACGCTCATTTAATTAAAAATCAATAATTTACATTTCAATAATAATTTTATTAGCCATCTATATTTTTCATACACTTTTTTCTTTATGGATAAAAAGTTATAAACTTGTAATTGGAGCTAATTTGCTCCAAACTAGACAAATTCATCTGAAATTTTTACAGATATACATAAATGGTTTCTTTATAGACTTTTCATCAGTGGGAAGTACCTTCATCCCTAAGTTCCAACTATTACTATTATTAAAAAAATCGAGACAAGTGGATTTTGCAAAAAAATCAATTATTTTCGGACATATAGCACGATAATCCTTCTCTTCTCTTTCGGAAAAACTTTGAAGGCGTTTTTTGAAACTATGTTTTTGGATATGATTCCAACGATTTTCCAACTTCTACTGGACAAATTTATTTGAAATTTTTATAGAGTCTTCATTATAGACTTTTCATCAGTGGAAAGTACTTCCATCTCCAAATTCCAACTATTAAAAAAATCGAGACGAGCAGATTTTTAAAAAACGTCAATTGTTTTTGGAGATATAGTACATTGATCATGATAATCCTCCCCCGTATTATTCCTCTGCAAAATTTTAAAGACATTTTTGCTTGAAACAATCTTTTTGGATATGATACCCACGATTTCCCAACTTTTACTGGACGAATTTATGAGAAATTTTTACAGAATCTTCTATATAAACTTTTGAAGTAAAACTTCTTTAGGCGCGATATGGGTGTAAAAATTTTTAGGCGCTACACGGGTGTAAATCCGTACAAATGCAACGAAAATGCCAACGTGTAGTTGAACACTACGACGCCGTAAGCGCTGATGTCGCGAGTATCCACTCCCGTCATGTCATGCGTAAGTCGAGCGCTAAACCCTATATGAACTTGCATTAATTGAATCACGTTTTTTTTACAAAAGAAGAGGTTGCTGTATTATGTCCTCATGGAATAAGACTTTTCTTAGAGAATAAATGTGTCATGGAATATAATAAATTTATATTGAATTGAAAGTCTCGTTGAAGACAAAATAATATCTACTGCCACGGATATTTATGTAGGTTGCCATGCGACAGAGATCAACAATCATACATTCGTCAGCAGTTTCACAAAAATCGGTTATTGATACCGGGGCTTTGCCGTATGGAATAATTTTAGTTCTGAATAAATTTTACATAATAACAACTAATATTGATGTAAGTGATGGCTTAGCTAATGGTTGTGTGGGAAAATTAGTGTACATAGAACGTGGCGATAATGATGAACTTCTACGTTTATGGTTTGAATTTCCCGGTAAGATAGGTAACAAAATTAGGAAGAAAGCTTCACATCATATTCAAACTCTTAAAATCAGTAGGACAGCTGTGCCGATGCTCAGGAGATCTTATTATTATTGATGTTATATGATTATTAAAAGATGATTTTTAAAATTCAAATATGATGTTTTTTTTATTTTTATCTTAATTGCCTACTCATACAATATTAAAAGTTTTACTTCAATCGCGTGTGATCCTTACGCGCACTCTTTTTTATCAGTAGGAAGTACCTTCATCTCCAAATTCCAACTTTTACTATTTAAAAAAACCGAGACAAGTGGACTTTAAAAAAAATCAATTGTTTTTTGAAGTAAAACTTCTTTAGGCGCGATATGGGTGTAAAAATTTTTAGGCGCGACACGGGTGTAAATCCGTACAAATGCAACGAAAACGCCAACGTGAAGTTGAACACTACGACGCCGTAAGCGCTGATGTCGCGAGTATCCACTCATATCGCGTCATGTCATGCCGTCAAGTCGAGCGCTAAACCCTATATGAACTTGCATTAATTGAATCACGTTTTTTTTACAAAAGAAGAGGTTGCTGTATTATGTCCTCATGGAATAAGACTTTTTTTAGAGAATAAATGTGTCATGGAATATAATAAATTTATACTGAATCTCGTTGAAGACAAAATAATATCTACTGCCACGGATATTTATGTAGGTTGCCGCCATGCGACAGATCAACAATCATACATTCGTCAGCAGTTTCAAAAAAATCGGTTATTGATACCGGGGGTTTGCCGTATGAAATAATTTTAGTTCTGAATAAATTTTACATAATAACAACTAATATCGATGTAAGTGATGGCTTAGCTAATGGTTGTGTAGGAAAATTAGTGTACATAGAACGTGGCGATAATGATGAACTTCTACGTTTATGGTTTGAATTTCCCGGTAAGATAGGTATCAAAATTAGGAAGAAAGCTTCACATCATATTCAAACTCTTAATATCAGTAGGACAGCTGTGCCGATGCTCAGGAGATCTTATTATTATTGATGTTATATGATTATTAAAAGATGATTTTTAAAATTCAAATATGATGTTTTTTTTATTTTTATCTTAATTGCCTACTCATACAATATTAAAAGTTTTACTTCAATCGCGTGTGATCCTTACGCGCACTCTTTTTTTTTTGAGATATACCATGATAATCCTCCTAGATTTTTGTTCTTCTGCAAAACTTTAAACGTATTTTACTGGAAGATATCTCTTAGGATATGATACCCACGATTTCTCAACTTCTACTGAACCGCTTTACTTAAAATGTTCCTAATTAGTCTACTTTATAGATTTTTCATTAGTGGAAAGTGGAAAAAATTGTAAATTGTCAGAAGTTTATACGTACGAATGCGAGGTTGTTCTAGATTAATAATCATTTTAACTTATTGTACTTAGGGTAAGTTATATTAATACTTGGAAAACGTACAGGTACTTACTTGGAAAAGCCACATAAAAACAAAAAAGCAGCAAATAATGATCAAAATGAAAGAATTTGATTGGCTACTGCGCAAAAATCGAAAATAAATCTTCACGTTTGAGAGGTTTCTGAATATATATAATAACTCGGAATATAATATCTCAGAAAAAATGGGTGTGTGTGTGTTTTGTGTAGATACAATTTTTCGTCTACAAATATTCAGAAAACATTCGATTCCTTCTGATAGGGAGTGCTATAATCATGGTTATGATTACGTACCAAATTTTTAGGACCACTTTACCCTAGAATTAAATCTTTTTAATAGTTTTTACTTCAAAAACAGGACCGTAACATAGCGTTGCCATAAGATTTCTATTTTATCGAAGACTTTTTCCTATAATCTCTTAACCCATAAAATTGTTTTACATACAACACCTTCACGTGTATGTGTTATCAAAGAAATTTATCAAAACTTCTTTTTTTTTTCATTTTCAAAAAAAAAAAATCTTTTTATGAAAAATTATTCGGATTTAATTTTAACTTTAGCTAAAACTCTAAAGCTCACTCATATTCCTTTCCTTCGTTTTTAAAAGATCATTCGTTTTCTTTTTAAAATTCTATGTTATTTGTCAAACTTGTTACTCAATGTCTTTTTATTTAGACAGATTGTAATTTATAAGAAAATATATATATATATATATATATATATAGTATATATATACTTCAAATGAATTAATTTAACTCTGCAATTCAGCTTATATAACTCTTACAATTTTATGATCATAATAACGTCGTCGTCCAATTTATAAGCTCTTATATTTTGTATAAAAAAAGAGTGATGGAATGTATAGTATTTATAATGATCAATTTAAAAATATTTAAAACTCTTCGGAAAGTTCTGGCAATTTGCTTTAAGGCACGATGCAATACATCACTAGTTCAGAATTTGGACCAGCTGTTTTTTGTGACTATTGAAGACCATTATTATTGCATTATATTTGCAATCATAACTTAAAGGTCCTGAAAGCTGCTAATTTGACTGAATGGTTTCATAAATGGAACCCTAACACAGTTGTCCCAACTATATTGATGAATTTTGCTGTCACAGTTCCTGTGATACTGATCATTTTGTATTGATGTAGCCAATGCCAGACAAAGACTATTTTCATTTGGCAACAGTGATTTTAGATAACTTGCAGTAGGCCTCAAGGCACGATGCCATGCACCATCAGTTTCCAATTAGGACCAGCCTAAATTTCCATCAGATTGCTGTGATTATTGAAGACCATTAGTGTCCCTAGAGCCTGACTTTGTCCTCCAATGCCTAAGCCCACATGTTTTGACTTTTACGCACATTTGTATGTACCTATATGGTTATGACGCATAATGCGCTGACATAAATCTGCCGTTTATCCCCGCAGAGTGCAGAGAGAGTGCACTGGCTCAGGAGGATTCCGAGTCTTTTTGACAAGGGACGGACTTAGGGTAAAAGGCTAAAGAAAAGAATCATAAGGGCAGTGTAATAAAGAAAAAGAGTGCGCGTAAGGTTCACACGCGATTGAAGTAAAACTTATTTGCTACTGTACAAGATTACATTTAAGTAAAAGTAAATACATCATATGACAATTTTGAATAATGTTTATTAGTGATATGGTAACACTCGCGATGCACACATTTATTAGTGTCAACCATTATTCACATTTATATAATGAGATAAATTATAAATTATATATTTATAATAGCATTAAAAATATGTCCAATATTTAAAAACAATAATGTTATCAAAGTCATACTTCAAATACGACATGATCGGTTTGTCATTGTAATTAGCATTTAGAAATGAACCTTCTTTAGAAAAATGAAGTAATTGCTGATTAATAAATTCTATAATATTCGTTCACACTGTGGATTATTGGAACTTCATGCAATTAAAATTAACATACATTAATTAAACGCTTGTATTTTTTTTACATTTTCGCTCATTCTTTGAACTGCTGTAATATCTGTCTTGCCTAAAATTATTTTCCATTTAAACAGGGCGATAGTATCCAACAACTTTTTAAAAAAAAAAATGATGTGGCGTAGATTAAACATTTTGATATTTTATATTATGACTGTTATTATTATTATTATTATAAGTTGCTTAATATATGCTTGATATACAGGGTGTCCCTAAACTCAACGTCAACCCGAAACGGGGTGATAGTATCGATCGAAAAAAATAGAACCGGCATCAACGTTGTACGCGTATCGGATATCAACAAGGAAATCGGTTTATTTATCTATGTAAATAAACATTTTAAAGTTACATTGTAGTACAAAACTTGATTTAATGAAAAACGTCTGAATCAGAAACAAACAAATTTAACATTTGTGCCGCGTACTAAACGTAAGTTTATTGATTAGATATTATTTCTATATTATTCGTAGTTTCTATAAATCTTCGAAAAAATACAAAAAAAAATCTCATGTAGTTTGAAAATAAATTTTATGAACTTTTCTTAAAATGTGACAATGTGTGTTAATTTTTTTTAAATTTTGGATTCGTATAATGTAAATAGGAATTCTAAGACCATATTCAAAAATAATGGCACAATTGCCCTAAGTTTTTAAAAATTAAGACTTTTTGTTGAACTATAAGTAAAACTTCTTTAGGCGCGACTAGAGTGTAAATCCGTACAAATGCAATGGAAGTCCGTTACGGCCGAGCTGTTTGTCATTCGCTCTCGATGATTTCAATACAAGTCGATTGTGATTAGTCGTCGCATATATGAATAGAGATCTGTCGTTGTATGCGTACCGGCATCAACAAGGAAATAGGCATAGATATATAAACATTTTAAAGTTACATCGTAGTACAAATCTTGATTTAACAAAAAATGCCTAAATCAGAAGAATATTTTACTCTGTTCCTTGAATATAATAAAACAAATTAAACATTTGGGCCGTGTACTAAACGTAAGTTTATTGATTACAAATTGTTTCTCTATTATTCGTGGTTTCTATAAATCTTTGAAGTTATAAAAATGAAAAATATTTTTTAGGCAAGACAGATATTACAGCTGTTCAAAAAATGAGATTATACCGCCAGCGAAAAAATAAAAAAATACAAGCAGTCAATGAATGTATGTCAATTTCAATTATTGAAGTTCTTCAAACACAATTACGTGATGAGTGAAGTTGCAAAAACAATATTTGTTAATCTACTGTGTGAACGAATATTATAAAATTTATTAATCAGCAATTACTTCATTTCTCTAATGAAAGTTTATTTCTAAATGCTAATTACAATGACAAACCGATCATGTCATATTTGAAGTATGACCTTGATTACATTATTGTTTGTAAATATTATGCATATTTTCAATGCTATCATAAATATATAATTTATAATTTATCATTATGTAATTGTGCAAAATGGTTGACACTAATAAATGTGTGCATCACGAGTGTTACCATATTACATATAATAAACATTATTAAAAATTGGTATATGATGTATTTATTTTTACTCAAATGCCATCTTGTACAGTAGCAAATAAGTTTTACAACAATCGCGTGTGAACCTTATGCGCACTCTTTGTATTATTTATTCCCCAATCCCTCTCTGTGTCTTTTCAAAAGATTTGCACACAAACACAAACATCGTACCGGCAAATGGGCAATCGCGAATTAATGTCTCATGAGGAGGAGATACTTGTGTGTGAATCATATTGCATATTGCAAATCGTCGGTTTATTATTCGCACAAAATGCAACTAATAATTTCAACTCTTTCAGAGATACATACAAACGTTATTGCAAACATATTTAATACGAAATTAATTTTAGACATCCGACTGTGAATTAAATTAAGACGACAGCCAGAGGAAAAATTGGTAAATAAGTAAGTAATTTCTGGTAAGAAAATAGTAATGGAAAAATAGTAAAGCATTTTTATTTATTTTATGAACTGCGATCCAAAATGTCTTCATGTAGTTTATTAGATATTGTGATGTAACTCCTTAATTTTTTTTGTAGATTTTTTTTTATTAGAAGACAACCCCGAGGTTGTCTCATCTCTTTGTGATGGAATTGTTTTTCGACTTTTTTAATCGTTCTTAAAGCTCCAAAAGTTTTTTACACTTAGATCTATATTGTCAGGTGAAAGCTGACATCACTACAACTTGATATCAAGCTGTCCGAGGCGAAAATTGAACCTACACCATGTGGTTGCCAAAAGCTGCTTAATAATTTGTTAAATATATAGAAATATAATAAAATAGGTAAGTGATTTAACCCTTTCCACTCGGATGCCGCCACTCCGGCGGCAAAGTTCATGTAAATCTCGGAATTCGCGAGTGGAAAGGTTTAATATTTGTTAAAAAATAGAAAATTTTAATAATTTCAACTCACCACTATTATTTTAATATAAATTTCACCCCTGTTTTTAGACTAGTCTTATTAAAATTTATACAAAATTTAAGCATAATTTTACACAAATTTAGTATTTTTTTTACAAATTTAGTTTCAATTAAATTTTTGATTATTATAATAATTAACAATAAAATTTAAAAAAAATATTTTGCTGTCTAAACCAGAACAAATATTATTCTTATAACTGATATTATTAATTTTAGTTGTTCAATTTACGTTTGCAGGGTGTCCCAGAACTCAACGTCAAGCATAATTTAGAATTTAAAAAAAAAAAAAATCTCGCGTAGATTAAAAATTATGATATTTTATAGAATAAATGTTATTATTATTATTATTAGTTGTTTAATATATGCTTATTATTTTATATTACAACTGTTATTATTATTATTAGTTGCTTAATATATGCTTGACAGATAGTGGGTCCCAGAACTCAACGTCAAGCCGAAACGGCGTGATTGTATCCATCGATTTTTTCCAAAAAAAAGATCTCGCGTAGATTAAAAATGATGATATATTAGGATTTTATAATTTTACTTGATTTTTTTATTATGAAATTATTAAGTATTTCACCATTTCACAATTCTGCATCATTTTTTTATGAAAATCTTCAATACATTTCAGTGCATTTTTCTTGAAGAAATGTTTTTCAAAGTTAATAAAATTTGCAAATTTTGGAGTCATAGTTCAACAAAGTGTATAAAATTTTGAAAATTTGGGGCAATTGTGCCATTATTTTCGAATGTTGTCCTGGAATTATTATTTACAAATACGGATCCAAAATTAAAAAAAAAATAAAATAACATTGTTAAATTTTCGACAAAGCTCTATATGCTAAGTTGCTCATAAAAACTCTTTCGAAACTACATGAGATTTTTTGTATTTTTTTTTTTCATGACAGTTCTGATTATGATACTATCACCTAATTTCAGCTTGACGTTGAGTTCTGGGGTACCATGTTTATTTTCAAAATTATGAATTTAAATTTAACAAACACTGATTTAAATTTCAAAAAATAAAAACAAAAATTGACACATTTTTATCAAAGCCTTAGGTTGCTCATAAAAACTATTTCGAAACTACATGAGATTTTTTTGTATTTTTTTCATAACAGTTTGTAATTATGATACTATCACTTCATTTCGGCTTGACATTGAGTTCTGGGATACCATGTATATTTTTAAAATTAGGAATTTAAATTTAACAAATACTGATTCAAATTTGAGAAAAATTAGAACAACAATTGACACATTTTTATCAAAGCTCTAAGTAACTCATAAAAACTATTTTAAAACTACATGAATTTTTTTTGTTGCAATTTTTTTCATGTCAGTTGTGAGGATACTATAACCTCATTTTGGCTTGACGTTGAGTTCTGGGATACAAAGTGTATTTTTTAATTTAGGAATACAAATTAAGTTTAAGTACAAGAATTTTAATTAGTAATTTCTAATAAAAATCATTAAAAACTAACAAAATATTTTTCTTTGTCCTCATTTCAGCATGACGTTGGGTTCTGGGATACCATGAGTATTTTTAAATTCAGGAATACAGATTCTAGTTTAAATTTATTAAAAACCAAGAATTTTAGTAAGTAATTTCTAATATAAATCATGAAAAGCTAACAAAATATTTTTCTTTGTCCTCAATTTACGCTTGATGTTGAGTTCTGGGATACCATGCGTATTTCTAAAATTTGGAATGCAAAAGCAAGTTTAAATAAATACATTGAAAACCAAGAATTTCAATTAGTAATTTATAATAAAAATCATTAAAAACTAACAAAATATCTTTCTTTGTCTTCATCAAGGTGATTTTTAGTCCTTGAGTACTAAACCCAAAAATTAAAATAAGTCATTGATCCAAAAAATATTTAATCGAACAAAAAAAAATATTTACCTTTATTGAACGTATAAATCTATGATTGACATATAGAATATTTTAAATTACCATAAACTAATGAAGTACAGTTTTTTTTTCCTTGATCTTTTTATAATTATTTCTAAATAACAAACAAGTTTGAAGCTGTAAAAAATATTTAGACTTGTAGATATATTGATTAAAAGTGATTTATTATCATCTTTTATGATCGTTGTTAATAATAAAAATCTTATTATATTTAGTAATTAGAAAAGACGTTCAAATTTCTAATACTCATATTTAGTATAATTATTTGATAATTTTTTTTAATAAAGATAAAGAATTTATATACTCAGAATCTTGGAAATTGAGTAGTAATGATATCTAATAGTAGAAAATGATTTCTAGAAGTATTGCGTGAAAAAATCTTAGAGGTTTAGGAATTTTTGTGAAAAAAGTCAAGAAAATGACAAAAATTTGCTAATAAACACACGAATTACACATACACATACACACTGTTTCCAATTTGTGTCTCAAATGATTCGAAAGACCAAATTTTTCAAATAACAAGTTGAATTTTCTACTTCTTGTTCGAGAATGTAATAAAATTGTTAATTTTATTAATTTTAGTAAGAATATTTTTGTGGACTTTTTTATAATTATAATAACAAGAAAAGATTTATTAAATGTACCCTATGGATCGCTTTAAATTTTTGGTAAATAATGGATATATAAAAAACAAAACTTAGAATAGAAGGTAAAATAGTCCAAGTACAGTTAAAGTTTAAAGTTTCATTTAGATATTTTAGTGGAAAAAATGATGTGCATAAACTGATAAAGTAGAGTTATTTTTTCCGAATTTTTATCACAATTATTTCAAATTTTTATTATGTTGCAAAGTTTTTTTTTTTGTTCCGAATCAACAAGGCGAATCGAAAGGTTGTACGAGGGCAACAGACTGGAACATTTTTTTACAGACAAAACAAAACACGGTAAACAAGCATTTTCTGTCTAGAATATTTTTTTGTTAAAAATATATAATTAGAAAAAAATATTTTACGTCAGTTAAAGGACGGTTAGAAGAATACGAAGCGTGAATAAAAAAAATAAAGAAGGTCAAAACTTGTGGAACTGGATAATTTTTAAAAAACTTAATCAAGAACAAGTAATTAAATTTTTAATAATCATATGCTTGTAATATCTTAAATTGATAATATTGTGAAAATAATTTTGCAGTAAATACTTATTATATCACAACTAATACGTTATAATTATATTAAAACAATTGTGTCTAATCTACCAATATTTGTCTCTAACTTTAAATGAACAAAAATCATGGTAATTAACATAATTTTGATTCGCATTTTAACTTTTTTATGTAAGTAAATACTTTTAATGATTATTTATTACTGTTGATAAAATAAAAGTTATTTTAGAGCTACAATATGAAAATTGAGATAAAAGGCTAAATAATTACTTTAATAAAATATAAAAATTATTATTGACACACGCCTATAATTTTATTAGGAAACTTTATTAATAATAATTTTATTATGAAAATATTTTAATGATTCATTGTTACTCTATTGAAATTAGAATTAGTTTTAAGTTATACTATGGCTTAAGATAATTAGGATAATAGGTAATTCTATTTATCATATTTTACATCTGATTTTTAAATAAAAATATATGATATGCATATATTTTTCTTAATAATATAGTAATTTAACAAAACTCAATAAGATTATCAAATATTATTAGCAATTTGAAACTCGAATAATTTCAGCAAATTCCAGGTAGGATTATATTTTATATCATGAATTCTCAATTAGAACCATATTTTTGAAGTAATTTTGAACGATGAAATCAATATGCAATTAGGTGTAAATGGCATTTTGCTTGAGGAAATCGACTTGAACAATAAAGAGTGATGTTTAGCTATTATTATCTACGAAGAAATGGTCTGTTACATCTTCATATTGAAACTAATCAGCAGGATTCCCTACAAAGATCTTGCAAACAATTTCTTTAATTTAAAAATCAATGCAGTCATCGAGTTACATTGGAAGACTTAAATTTTTGTAATCGGTTCAGTCGCCATTGAGAAAACTTTGACAAAATTCAAATTTTGGTTCGCATAAATAAACACACACATACTTTTTTCCAATTTTGGTGTAAGTTTATTCTGTATGAGTTGGCATGTCAAGAAAACACAAAATAAGTTCAGATGTTCTGACCACTACAAACATTCTTCAGAAAAATAAATATTATTTGTATTTAATTATTAACTTTCCGTAAAATAAGTTATTGTAATCGTCCAAAAATCGAAATAAAAAATTTTTACATTTCTTTACGTTTTAAAGGTTTCTGAACATTTTGGCATACCCCAGAAAAAATTAATGTGTATGTGTATATGCATGTATGGATACAAATTTCCAGTCACGTTTTCGGGCGCACGGATCAACCGATTTGAATGGTTCAAAAAACATTCGATTCCTATTGATAGGGAAAAGAGCTGATTAGTTTTTATCAAAGGCAGGTCCAGCCGTTTCGGAGATACAGAGCAAAGAGTGCAGAAAATAGAAATCGAATTTTTGAGAGAACGGAGTATCCGATTTGAATGATCTAATAAACATTCAATTAGTAATGATTGGGAAAAGAGATGATTAGTTTTTGGCAAAGGCAGGTCCAGAGTTAAATTTTCAAAAAATGGCAGTTTTTGAGAGAATCAAGCATCCGATTTGAATTATTCAAAGAACTTTCTGCTTGTTTCAACAAAATAATTGCTTTTGGAAAAAATTGTTTCTATTTTTTTTTCAAAAAAAAATTTTTTTTTGTATATCGAAAATAGTTCAGATTTTATTTTTAATTCTAACTATAGTTCTAATATACTTTAAACAAATTATTTCAACTTTGCAATTCATTGCAATAATTCTTATAAATATTATACAATGTTACAGTGTTTATAAAAATCTATATGAAAACATTTAATATTCTACGATCATTTTGTTACAATACGGGAAGTTCCAGCAATTTGCCTTGAGGCACAATGCCATACTCCACTAGTTCAAATTAGAGTCGTATTGGAAGATAAATAACCATACCAGAATTATATTGAAAATTCATGTGGTATTAAATTTTCCTATATTCTAACGACTATTTTTATTAGGAAATTATTATTTATGATAAAAAACTTATCATATAAAGTTTTGTAATATAAAATTTATTTGTAGGTAAATTTTGTTGGATTTAGATTTTAAAAAATATTTTTATTTGTGATAAAATTATTATTCGTGATAAAAAACTTATCATAAAGAGTTTTGTAATATTAAATTTATTTATAGGTAAATTTTGTTGGATTTAGATTTTTAAAAAATATTTTTATTATGAAATTATTATTCGTGATAAAAAATTTATCATTAATAGTTTTGTAATATAAAATTTATTTATAGGTAAATTTTGTTGGATTTATGGTTGGATCAGCTAATTAGCAACTGTTATGGCAGCAACAAAATAATTTTACCACTTTGATGAAAATTCCAAAATTGGAAAACAAAATTCACAATTGGTCACATATAACACATTAGATGGTAAATTCACAAAACCACTTAAAAACACCAACAAATCACTTCACCAATTTGCACCAATTTCCACCATTTGTCACCACTTATCCTTTACTAAATTACTAC
The DNA here is from genome assembly GCF_003426905.1 of Ctenocephalides felis. Taxonomy (NCBI): domain Eukaryota; kingdom Metazoa; phylum Arthropoda; class Insecta; order Siphonaptera; family Pulicidae; genus Ctenocephalides; species Ctenocephalides felis. The sequence continues at coordinate 12,768,417 of NW_020539727.1, read as the reverse complement.
TCTTATCCTTACTGCGCAAGTCCGAATCGGCTGACAGTCAGCCGGCGACTGTCAGTGCTGACTGAGGGTAAGTCGTAAGTCTGAGGAGAAGTGAGTCGGACTCGGGCTCGGATTCGGACTAACACGGTACCATGGCAAGGCAGCGCGAATTAAATACATTGTATGAAATGTATGAGATAGTAAATGGTATCGTGTTGGTCGACGTTGGTGTTGGTAAAGTGTTTGTTGTGACAACGCGCGATATAAATGCGATATAAATGCGAGGATGCAATAGTGCACTTTTTGGTGTGTAATGGGTCAATAACATTTTGGATATTGCATTTGTATAAAATAATCGAAATAATGAACATATTGCACTTGTTTAGAAGTCTAATTAAATTGAAACTAGTGGGGTGTATAGCATCGTGCTTTAAGGCAAATTGTTGAAACTTTCCGTACTAATATTTTTTTTTAAAAAAAACATTAATATTTTTGAAAAAAATTTACTTTGAAAAAATCTGATTTTTGGAAAACTATAAATTTGACAAAAATTTACTTTTTTGAGAAAAAACAAGACTTTTTGAAAAAAAATTATAAATTTCTTCCATTTTTATATGATGTATTGCCCTGAAGATTTTGCCTCATATATCTTATATATAAAATTTTTCTGTACGAATGTATAATATGACACTTCTTCTAAACGGTTATTAGAGTTTGTCAAAGGAAAAAATAGATTTTCGAAAAACTATAAATTTTTGACAAAAATTTACTTTTTTGAAAAAAAAAGACTTTTTAAAAAAAATATTTTCTTTATTTTGACATATTTTAGAAATTCTAAACTTTTTTTCAAAGCAATCGTACTGCTTTAACTGCATAGAGACAAAATATAAAGCGCGTAAGCGCCGCGTCGCTGTCTAACGGGTAAACATTGGTACGGAATCCATAGGAATGTAAACCAAATTTATACTTATTGTTAAAATCTCTATAAATATCTGATAATTTGATGTGCATATGTCTAATGATCATTTTTGACCGCCAAATGGCATTTTTTTTTACTTTTTTCAATTAGATCTCCGAAACCGCTAGACCTGCCTTTATGAAAATTTGATCGTTTCTTCACCTTGTCAATACAAGTAAAATGTTTTTGAATTATTCAAATCGGATGCTCCGTTCTCTTAAAAACTGAGTTATCGTTTTTGGCACTTTTTGTCCCGTATCTTCGAAACTGCAAGACCTGCCTTCGCCAAAAACTAATCAGCACGTCTCCTTATCAATACGAATCAAATGTTTTTTGAATTATTCAAATCGGTTGATCGGTGTTCCCGAAATCGTCGACGAAAGTTTGTATCCGCACATACATACACACACATACATACATACATACATACATACACACACACACATACATCCATTTTTTCTAAGGTATGCCAAAATATTCAGAAACCTTTGAAACGTCGAGAAATGCAAAAATTTTCATTTTCGATTTTTTTGCGATTACTATAACTTGCCCTACGGAAAGTTAATAAAGCATTTGTATAAAATAATCGAAATTATGAACATGGAGCGAATTATACTATTTATTATAACTACTCTTTTTTCCAACAGTTACAATTATTTTTTTCCTTTTCCATACTTTTTCTAATTTTTATTCCAAATTATTTTAACATTTTTCTACCCTAAGTATTTTATCATTACAATTATTTTCATATTATATTCTTTTTTGATACTGCTCTTAATTTTTATTTTTCAGATATGGGACTCAAATAAAAATTGCATAACGGATATTCAAAGGATTTTTTTGCCATAAGAAGAATCTCAAGAACTACAAGCCTTAAATGAACTATTTCAATATTATAACATTTTTTTCTTCAAGTTATTTGTCTCCTTATCAATACGATTCGAATGTTTTGTGAATTATTCAAATCGGTTAAACCGTGTACCCGAAATAGACGACGAAAATTGGTATCCGCGTACACACACCGCACGTAAACACACATATACATTCAGTTTTTCTAAGGTATGCCAAAATATTCAGAAATCTTTGACACGTAAAGTTAAGTAAACATTTTCTTTTTCGATTTTTTTGCTATTACTACATCTTGCCCTACGGGAAGTTAAAAATTATTTTAAAAATTTGTCTAACACTGATCATATACCTTTTAACTTAATGAAACTTTGAAAGACGCTTTGCAGGAGCTTGTTTTATGCAAGTACATGATGTAGAAGCTATAAACACAATTAAATTTTATTTCTTTCCGATATAAACAGTTGGATTTTGGATAGTGTTATGGAGCTTATTTAGAAATCAATTTTTACCTAAAACTTTTGCTTTATAATTTTTTTTTAAATAACTCTGATTGTTATGTAATATGGAATAAATAATTGAAAAAAATTGTGCTCTATAAATTTATATTTTTATTTAAAGTGACAAGAAATAATCTAATATACATTTGTGAAATGTTGATAGTTATTTAGAAGTACTTTATTTCAGAAAAAAGTCAATTCACAATTTTATTTTTATTGTCTTGTTATTTTTATTTTTCTTTTGAATTTGTAGTCCACTAAAGATGACGTAGAATAATCTGTCGAAACATATGGAAATAATAAAGATTCTATAAATTTCTTCAATTTTTATTTGATGTATTGCCCTGAAGATTTTGCCTCTTATATCTTATATATAAAAATTTTCTGTACGGGTGTATGATTTGATACTTCTCCTAAACGGTTAATCGGATTTTGATCATTCTTTTTAGAGTTTGTCAAAGGTTTTTTTTAAGATTTAATGAACGATAAAACTATGGTAATATTATAGAAATAAGTGGCAAAAATGGCAAAATACCACTTATCAATGTTTGGCATTGAAAATATTTGCTAGAAACGTCAATTCATCTGAAATTTGAATTTGGCTGAAATTATGAGCCTAGATATAATTAGAATATAATGCACAAGAAGAATGTAAAGTCTACATTATTATTGCCGAAAAGCAGCTGAGATGTGCCAAAATTAAAATAATATAAGATAGAGTCAACAGTATATGATATGTTTGGCAGATGAAATTATATAATTCAGTTTAATAAATAACGCAATAAGTTTAAAATTGCATATAGATTAATTTATATATATATATATAGTATATATATATATATATATAATATATATATATATATATATATATATATATATTATCACAAATTTTTACACTAGGTGAAATTTGTGATAGCATTATCTAATCAATCCTAAACTCTCAAGATTACATGGATCGTTTACAATCTAGTCTGACACAAAATACTCTGATTTGTGGAAATAGATTTCATTGTAATCTGATAAAATGTATTAACTATTATCAAATATTACTGATTTTTATTTAAAAAATGTTGTTTCTAGTCGAATTTAGGAAATTCTTTCTGCCTAAAAAATAAATATTTATACCCTATTAAATTTTTCATCGAGTGTGCAAATTAATACTAATATATATTAATATTTAGTACATTTACTATACCGAATTCTGGTTTCAAGTTTCAAGTATCAGGTTTTCAGGTTTCAGGTTCGATTATCTTCATTATATGAAACGACAACACAAAATCTTGATACGGAATCGTCGCAAGTTTGTTGCAAATGCTTTCGACATTAAAATAACGATAATAATATAAATAAATAAATGCGTTAAATAAAATAACAATAATATAAACGGACTTATCTTCTCATACGTCGAACGTATCGAGTTTCAGTTTTAAAATTAGACGGAGCGCTGGGAGAAAATTTCATAGAATAAAAAATATTAATTAAAATATATATATTATAATGAGTACGCCATGTCTTGGAGTTCAATTTCAACTCGACCAGCTCGATATCAAGCAGTACGATATCAAATTTAGACTTGAGGTTAAGAAAGTCAAATAAAGTATCAAGTAAAGAGGGCATTGCTGTAACATTTAAAATGATAGAATTATTGGTTACACGTATTTTATATATAGTCTACACACAAAAAACAAGAGTGGTCGACCATTGGGTTGCCATCTCGAGAAAATGTACTAGGATAGCATGTGTTATCAGCTCGCAGAACAAGTAGTTTTGATATCTTTTCAAAAAAATGTTAAAATAGAATTTTGTTATTATATATACTTTATTATAATTATACATTATTATATATTTTTTAATAAAAAAAATTTAATCTTTTCTATTCTTTCTTTATTTAATTTCTATTATCTTTCTTTAATCAATTTCTAACCGAACCAAAATAAAATTAAAAACAGAACGATTTTAAATATGTGGCTAAAAATATTGGATGTAATTAGTGATATTTGATTTTGCTTTGCTATCTTAAAGGTTTAAAATTTGCTATCTTAAAAAGTTTGAAACGAGTTCTGGGCAGCTTACTATCAAGCAGCAGAAATATCCGTTTTAGTATTTGAGTAATTATAAAAATAATTTGAAAAAACTAGGATATAAAAAATTATTTCAGATATGATTAAATTATTTTAAACTTTAACTCTAATATTTGTAGCAAATTGCTAAACCAGAATTAACATTAATAAGAAATTAATCAAAAACTAGATATAGAAAAATGTATTAAAATTTTATAAATTGCACACAGAAAAAAATTTAAATATATTCTCAGTAAAGACATTTATATTTTATTCCCCAAAAGTGATCAAGTAAAATAGGCAAAAAAATGGGTCAAAAATGTTTTGAACTTACGAAATAAATTTGACGAAAGTATCGCATTTTTTTATAATTTGAATAGATGCACAAAATAGGTCCGTTTTTATAATGATTTATAGATTTAATATTATAAAATCAACACTATAATGTAATTATTATCCATATTAAAAATCTGTAATTATATATTCATGATTTAAGGTATTTATTTAAGGAAGTACTCATTATCTTTATTAATTATCTTTTATAATACAACCCATTATATTTATTAATAAAACTCTCTTGTACGGATGTATGAATTCAAACTCCTTTTACACGGTTATTCTAATCTGGATAAATCTTTTTGCAGTTTGTTAATGAGAAATTTTAAGATGTGATGAGTTATAAAACTATAGTTATATTGTAGAAATAAGTGCAAAAAATTGGTAAAAACGACATATCATTGTTCGACATTGAAAACATTTTGACACACGAGAACTGTCACCTGGGAAAAAATGGTACAGGACAACGTCTGTCGGGTCAGCTAGTATATATATATATATATATATATATATATATATATATATTGCCGCAATGATCAGAAAATATCATTTATTTCATATCTATAATCTCAAGTAGAAATTTCATATCATACTGCTTGATATTGAGCTGACCAAGGTTGAAATCGGGACTTGTATCTACGACAGAGTGTTATTGTAATTTTTATGGTAATAAAGTCTTATTGTAATTTTTATGGTAATAGAGAAATAATTCTGACCAGCTTTCTGTCCATATCTATTAAATCATCTTATTTTTTAATTCAAGATTTTCTGTCATATCTATAACCTTAAGTGAAAATTTGATATTATACTGCTCGATATCGAATTGGCCAAAGCTGGAATCGAACCCAAAATTTGTATCTACAAGCTAAAGTTTTTATTCACACCACGATGGAGTATCATTGTGATTTTTATGATAATGAGCATTATTGTGTTTTTTATGAAATTTTTTTGATAATTCTGACCAGCTCCCTCTTTATTTTGATTTTCACCTCAGATGATGATGTCACTATTCGGTTCAATGAAACTGAATGCGATACGATCACCTGTGGTGACATTATGCTGTTTCAACGTTGAACAAATACGAAAATAAATTTTGCTAAATCATAATTAACCGAAAAAACATTACACGAGTCTAAAATCAATAGCAGAAAAAATTATTAGCGAAAAATTTCAACGGAAACCGAAATTCTGGTGAAAGATGATCGAGATCCAAAAATGGTATGGGTAGAAATTAAAAGTGTGCTCAATACATTTTGGTATAATTTTATATATAAAAATGGAGCTCTCGATAAAATGATTCGCTAAAACTCGAAAACGGCTAAACCGATTTGGTCAATCTTAGTCTTGAAAACTTCGTGCTAATCAGCAGGTTGTCGGAAAGGTGAGATATTATTTCAAAATCGCGTACAAACTTTACATTTTTAATTTGAAAATTTTTGTAGAAGCCTAATTTGAATAAAACAATGAACGGTGGCTAATACGTCAAATGTCAAACGTTTCTGACAGATGATGTTCAATTACGTTTAATAGGATGTTTTACGTGAATATTATTTAATTATGATTAAATTGTAGTAAGTAGTTTTTTATAGGTTTTTTTTTACACAAAAACGTTATTAAACGGGCCGCAAGTATTACTAGAAACTCAAAATATCATAACTTTTTTGTAATGCTAATATGAAAATGCTCTTTTTGGCGTTGTAGCACTCTTTTTTTGCAGATCATATTTTTCTCAAACACGATGCTCTGAAAGATCTTATTTGAATGAATATATACTCATTGGTATTTATAAAACATTTTCTAGGTTATATTATTTCTTATTTATGTTATTTCAATTCTAAACCTAAATTTGGTATTTATCAAAGGGATATTTTGTCGAATAACATTTTCCCAGTTATAATTTCCCAGAATTTATCGAAAAATGTATAGTAGTACATGAAGGCTCGGGGTTTAAAAGGTTCACCACCGATGTCTCAAAAACCAGTAAAGTTAAGCATTATGTAACAACAATATTTGAAAGTAGAGAGAAAAATATGTATAATCAGCTATAACTTTGATTCTCATGACTTTGCTGAGCACTTTGCTGGGAAGAAGCACTTTCCTACTTGCCTTTAGGCAAACTGTCACGAAAATCTAGATTTTATAATTATATCCACTAACTCTTCTTGACTATATTCTCAGTTTTTTCACCAATTCGTAAAAATCTTAAAATTTTCTCCGAAAGACAACAGCAAATATGCAAATTATTACTATATGACTCGTGTGTTTATAGTTGTTCCTTATTGCTGGACGTGACCTCCTTTGTCATATATATAGTTGTGACTAAACATTTGTGCAAAAGAATTTTTAACATCCTTATTTTCTCTGCAATTCGAATAATAAACAATGATGTGCAAGTGATGAAATTCAAACTTTTATCTTAAAATTAAAGCAATTCTCTTCAAATGTTTTAGGTCTTGTTTTTGCCACTATAAATGTACCTCCAAAATTTATTTTCCTTCCAAGGTCTTATCACATCTTTTTGCAATGCAACAAGTACTGTTGATTAAAAATTAACACCAGCAATTTTCTCCAAATATTTTGTTTCATGTTTATACATTTTGCACCATAAATCTACCTCCAAAACTTTTTTCCCATCCAATATCTTATCACATCTTTTTGCAACCCAAAACAAGTACCTCTCATTAAAAATTAACACCGCTAAATTTAAAACGTTCACACCATAAAGGAAGCATTTAAACCAAAATTTATGATATGATCACCATCATATCAGATCTCTTAAATTTCAATTAAATCCGCTCCCCAAATTCCTCCTGGTCCAAAACCAGAAGAAGAAGTCGAATCTCTGAATTTCTCTTATGAACATCGTCGAGAATCGGCGAATCGAAATACCGTTCGGCGATCCTCAGATAAAGTTATTCGCATTGACACCGAAATCTTTAATTAACCTCACGGATTACGGTAAATTAAGTTTATCCATCTCGTAAAATAAGAAAATAAGAAGAAACATGTCGAGATGGTGCTGATTGGGAAAAGATGAAGACTTTGCTAACAATGTTGCTGGGTAAGAAGTAGGGTTTGTCGGTTTTCAAAAACCGGTTTTGAAAGGGCGAACCGGCTTTTTGGCGAAAATTATGGAATTCGAACACCGGTTTTTTAGTGAAAAAAGTCGGTTTTCACTGTATAAATGGAAAATGACAAATATAGCCAAATGTAAAAGATAGATGAAAGCGTTTTGATTCTTGAAATCATGGCATTTGATGTCTTATCACTGTGCAATGGTCCCCAGAAAGGTTTTGTATATATTAATTTAGATTTTTATACCAGTTTATATATTAATTTAAATCAGCGTGACTTCCTCTTGAAGAAGTAACTTCCTCTACTCAAAATTAAAAAAAGTGTTTTAAACCCTAGAAGCAACAAATTAAAGAACAAAAAACTTGGTATTATTATATCATACTTTAAAAACAATTTAGCATAATTTAGTCGCAAGTATGAGAGTATTTACTATTTCAGGAAATTTTGTGAGTAAACAAAGGACGTTTAAGTAGCAATTTGATACGCGTTCTCAGTTTTTTTAAATCATATTATATTAAACAAAAAACAATTATTGTTTAAAATTAATAAAATTGCTCGGAACAGACAATACCCGAGTTTAACTTAATTATTGTTAAAACTAAAATTGATATTAACAAGCATGTACCAACATGTATCTAATTTTTTTTTAATTGATGCATTTTTTCATTTAAAAATGTATTATTTTTATTTATTCGAAAACTTTCCTTTTAGTATCATAAAACTATTTTCATTCTTATATGTGAAAATGATGCATAAATAACGAATAATTATTTTCAAAGTTATTTAATCAAGATAAACTATTATTTTTTAGTTCTACTAATTAAAATTAAAATAATTTTGTTTACTATCTATAAAATTGAACAATAAATAAATTCAGTCAAATACTGCTCTAATTTACATTAAATTTGCGGATAAATTACAGAATGTTCGAGCAAAAATTTATTTTCTATATAAAATTCGAAAACCGGTTAAAACCGGTTTTTAGTAAAATTAAAATTCGAAAACCGGTTTTCTGAAATGTCGGTTTTTGTATAAACCCTAGTAAGAAGACACAAGGACAAGTACAGATGGCTAAATGTTACTGCATTTGCTTCAAGTTTATTTTAGCCATTTTACTAATAATTCTATTTGCTAGTTTTATGTTTACAGGATTTTTATTCTTTTACTTCAAAAAACTTCCCATTATTCTCGGTTTCTTAAAGTTGAAACAAAATTTGGAGTCTCTTCTGGGGAAGTAAACTGGTTCTTTTTATTGTCATTGTCTCTGTTAAAATGTTGTTTGTATACTCAATTTTTTGAAGTAATACTTCTTTAATCGCGACTAGGGTGTAAATCCGTACAAATGCAACGGAAGTGCATTAAGGCAGATAAGAGTCGAGAGTGCCAATGATTCGTCATTCGCTCTCGAGGATATCATTTCTATACGGGTCGATTGTGATTAGTCGTCGTGTATGTGAATAGAGGTCTGTCGTTGTATGCGTACCGATATCAACAAAGAATTCGGCATAGATAAATAAATATTTCAAAGTTATATCGTAGTACAAACCTTGATTTAATAAACAATGCCCTAATTAGAAGAATATTTTACCCTGTTCCTTTAAAATAAAAAAACAAATTAAACATTTGTGCCGTGTACAAAACGTAAGTTTCTGATTAGGAATTATTTGTATATTATTCGTAGTTTCTATATATCTTTTGCATCTCTATTTAATTGATATCATTCTCTGAATTTGGAGGAAAATTTCTTGTTTTTGTTTAAGAATCATTCTTCAAAAAAGATCTTTTTCTCGAATTTTTGTAAAAGATTTCTTTCATCAATTTCATCAAAAAAAAAATTATCCTTAAGAAATTCAAAAATTTATCCCAATGAAATTCAATAATTAAAATTTTTAACTAAAAAATTCACACCAAATTTAAGGAATGATACTAATAAGTGAAAAAAGAAAGTTTGTCGTAACCATCATAATAAGAATTTCAAACTAAAAACATTTAGGAAAGATTTATGGATTAAAAGATTAAAAAATTGGAAATATTTAAACTGAATTGTTTTCTATTTTAAAGAATGACATGAGTCATTACTGATTCAGACAAACTTTATTTTCTAATTAATGTCATTCCTTAAATTTGGGGAAAATTTTCTAGTTAAAATTTTTAATTTTTGAATTTTACAGGGATGAATTTTCTTACTAATTAATGTCATTTCCTTCATTTGGAAGACATTTTTTAGTTCAAAAACAAATATTATGAAATTTGTGATGAGCAGGCTGTGAAAAAATTTTCTTTTAACATTAATTATTTATTTGTTGAATTTGGGGGAACTTTTTCAGTTTATTGATATAAATATTAATATTTGTGTCTGGAAAAAATACTTTACTTATTGTTGCATAATGTCAATTTTTTAATTTCTAAAAAAATCAATTTCAGAAGAATATTTTACCGTATTTTTTGAAAATAATAAAACAAATTAAACATTTGTGCCGTGTACTTGAAAGTAAAAAAAAATACAAGCAGTCAATGAATGTATGTTAATTTCAATTACATGAAGTTCTTCAAACACAATTATTACATGATGAGTGAAATTGTGAAAACAATAATTGTTTAGGCGTTGTTTAACATAATCAACGGTGTGAACGAATATTATAGAATTTATTAATCAGCAATTACTTCATTTCTCTAATGAAGGTTCATTTCTAAATGCTAATTACAATGACAAACCGATCATGTCATATTTGAAGTATGACTTTGATTACATTATTGTTTTTAAATATTATAAATATTTTCAATGCAATCATAAATATATAATTTATAATTTACCATTATATAAATGTGTATAATGGTTGACACTAATAAATGTGTGCACCACGAGTGTTACCATATTACAGATGAACATTATTCGAAATTGTTTTATGATGTATTTATTTTTACTTAAATGTAATCTTGTACAGTAGCAAATAAGTTTTACTTCAATTGCTATCGACTGACACCACATTAAACCATTTAAATCTATCAATATACCAGAAAAAAAAACTATAAATTCATCCTTGTACTTCTCGTACAAAGTAACAGACGTTCCATTACACCATCAAGAATTGATATCAGCTCTTTACTTCGAAGACTTCGTAATCTCTGCATATTACCAAGAATTAAGCGATACAGATTTGCAATTATAATTACAACGTCTTATCTGTCTATTTAAATATTTTTTTAAAACGCTTTCACGCTTTAAGATAGCGTCGTCTTCAACAGTTGATATTCATACGAACGAGTTTCATTATTTGCATTACGAAGGACAAACCTCTCCTCGACATGACACATATGACAGCTCAGATAAGAAGTTGACTCTGTCTTGATCTTGGTCTTGGTCTTGGTCAAGATTTGTGGAATATTTTATTGAAATGTTAGATGGAAATATAGTAGAAGACATCACTTGGGACTTGTGCACTAAGGGTTTCCATAGTATTGTTACTTCCATTACCAATAGCAAACAAAACTTCTAGACCTAAGATGCCTTGGTCATAATGTGGATTGTCATAACTTTCCGTAAAGAAACATTCAATTCATAATGATTGGGAGAAGAGGTGATCAGTTTTTGGCAAAGACAGGTCCCGCCATTTCGAAGATACAGAGCTTCATGTGCAAAAAATGGCAGTTTTTGAGTGAACTAAGCGTCCGATTTGAATGATCTAAAAAACTTTCTGCTTGTATTGACAAAACGATTGCTTTTGAGGATAAAAAAATATTACATCTTTTTATGAAATATTTTTGTAATTTTAGATTAAAAATTCAAAAAATTACCCAGGCTAAGCACAGTCTAAGCACCACTCTGATACAAATGTTTACCCAAGTGCGTTTAGACTGTTATGTTGGAGCACTTTTCCAATTTTGTGAAAACTATTGAAAAATGTGAAAAATGCCGCCAAGCTAAGCACAGTATAAGTGAAAATGTCGCACAGAATTATTTGCAAATGCGTATAGACTGTGACTATACGGAAGCACTTTTTCAATTTTGTGTAAATTTTGTGCAACTATTTTTTTGAAATTGAATTCGGAATGAAATGACGATTGTTAATGTTCTGGAGATAAATTGATTTATGATTTATGATTTACATTTGATTTGCTCAGATATGACAAACAAGACAGCAAAAATAATGAAAGTTACAGTATTTGTAATAATATATTTGAAAACGTTTAAAATTTCTCGAATTTTTCATTACGGTACGGGAAGTTCCAGCAATTTGCCTTAAAGCACGAAGCCATTCACCCCTAGTTTGATAGTTAGTTAAAAAAAATTAAAACAAATTACAGACGAGCAAACTTTCATGATTTATATTGCTAGGAACAAACTTGTTTTGATAGTTCACATAAACAAGAAGATCCTTGTTAAGATTTATAAAATATTTTTTATTTGTTGTACAATTATTTTGTTAAATAACAATTGCCATAGTTATTTTTTTTCAAGTATTTTAATGCTATATGGTAATCAACAGACGTAAATCACTTATGATTTATAATTTATATAAAAATTTTTGTAACTTTATATTCACATTAAACTTTTAGTGACTTTAGTGCATTTCTTCTAAAATATCTTCAGAAAAATTTCAATTATTTTAAATTAAATAAATAGTCGTAATTTTAGAAAGCTTGGAGCAATTTTGTGATTATATTTTACTTCAAATTTTAAAGAAATCCTGACCAATGCCTAAGGTCACTTACTCATAATTTTAAAACAGCAAAGTACAGCCCGTAGGGCAAGTTATAGTAATCACAAAAAAACGAAAATGAAAATTTTTATATATCTTTACGTTTCAGAGGTTTCTGAACATTTTGACTTACCTCAGGAAAAATGAGTGTGTGTGTGTGTGTGTGTGTTTCGTGTGTCTGCGTTTTTTCGTCCCTGTTTCGAGCAGGGTAAAATATTCTTCTAATTCAGGCATTTTTCATTAAATCAAGATTAATACGATGTAACTTTGAAATGTTTATTTATCTATGCCGATTTCCTTGTTGATATCGGTACGCATACAACGTTGATGCCGGTACGCAAACAACGACAGATCTCTATTCACATACACGACAACTAATCACAATCGACCCGTATAGAAATGATTTCATCGAGAGCGAATGACGTACACTTCGAGCGTAACGCAACTTCCGTTGCATTTGTACGGATTTACACCCTAGTCGCGCCTAAAGAAGTTTTAATTCAGAAAATCACTCAAGGAAGCCATGTATAAGAGTTTGTAAGAAAACCTCTCAAAGTACAAAGATGAAGTCGTTTTTAACTTAAAGGTTAAAGTTAAGCACGTGACATATGACCTATATTTATTCGGGAGTGTTCCACGATAGTCGGCAACGCTCGTTCACTCAGTGACGTCACAGTCCCCATCTATGTTTTACAAATGAGGACTAACAGTCCATGTAGTGTAAGGTCTATAGTTTTCTGTCGTTAAATTGTAAAAGTATTCCTGGACAGGAAAACAATTGCAAAACATTTGTCGGATGAGACAACAAAACAATCAATGATCGAATCGAATCGTATCATTCGTTTAATTCATTTCGAATGACGAATGTCGAATGATGAAACAAGTGCATTGTTGGCGAAAAAGTCAATGTCTGACAATTGTCGGTTTATATTGCATTGTGCATTGTGTTTGCACATTTTTCAACCAGCGGTTCTAAAACATAATGGAGAATCGAAAATAATTTAATGAACATTATTGTTTATGTTCAAATCTTAGGTGAATTAATTTGTAAAATCTAGTTCATATGTGCACTACTCAATCTAAGATCAACTTGCTAAATATTCCATATGCAATATCAAACAAATGAATTCTTGACACATGAAACAAAATTCTAAATCATTTTTTTAATAAGTAAAAATAATTTTTAGTATTGTTAAATAACTCAGTAAAGTAAACCAAAATGCGACATGCTTAAGTTAAAAAAATAATGTATATGCAATTTTGAACTTATTGTGTTATTTATTTAACTCGATTATATAATTTCATCTGCTAAACATGGACTGTTGACTGTATCTTATATTATTGTAATTCCTGGCACATCTCATCTGCTTTTCGGCAATAATAATGTAGACATTATATTTTTCTTGTATATTATATTCTAATATTATCTAGGCTCATTATATCAGATAAATTCAATATTTCAAGTGAATTGACATCTCTTGCAGATAAATGTTTTCAATGCCAAACAATGATTAGTGGTTTTTTGTAATTTTTGACATTTATTTCTACAATATAATTTATCGTTCAATAAATCTAAAGAATTTCCTTTGACAAACTCAAAAAAGAATATTCAAAATCCGAATAACCGTTTATGAGAAGTATCGAATCATACACCCGTACAGAAGAATTTTATAATAGGTTGTCAAATATCTCCTTTCCGCTTTTTTGTATTATAAACCAAGAGCAAAAAAGCGGAAGGGAGATATTTGACAACCTAATATATAAGATATATGTATAAAAAAAATTAAAAATCTAAAATTTGACTTCAAATTGTGCATAAAAGTGTTGTAATTATTACTAATTAATAGACTAATAATAGTCTATTATCAATAGTAATTATTAACAGTAGTAGTTTATTATAATTGCATTTGTGATAACAAATTAAATTTATTGCCAACTAACTTTGATGTATTGCAAATTGCAAATGTAGTATTTGCCTTTCAAAAGTAGGTTGGAACTGATAAGTTACAAATCTTATTTTAATTGGAAAACGCAAGTATCGGTTTGTTTGATAATAGAGTCATAATTTGTATTAAAAAATATAATAAAAGAACCTTTTTAGCCCTCCAATACGCACAACACAATCATTCACACCTATAACTTAAAGTATTGAATTGCAAATTCTAAATACATACATAATTTCATTTTGTGTTTGTATGTATTTTTTTTTTGGTTTCGTTTTTTCAAAGTTATCACGTGCATTCATTCAAATATTGACGAATTAAAAAAATTATAAATGAACGAAAAATGTATTCAAATTTGTTTGTACAATATATTTAAGGTTCAACATCCGCCAATTTTCATCCAGTCATTCCCCATTTAATAAAATTAATATTAAGTCTAACCTAAAGGGATTATCATCTCCTACCAAAAGGGATTTTGATAAACTCAAGAATATCTTATAGGTACTTCAGTGTACATTTCCTACACGAATTCAAATCCTTGTTTAAATATATTATCCCGAATCTTGAAAGCAAACAGTGAAATCGGTCCTAAGCAAATATCTTATCAACATAAGATAGATACTTGAACTTCCTGACAGTAAAGGAAAAAGGAGTTGATAATAAATATTGATAAGAATTAAAGTAAATATGTATTTGGGAACTTCTGTAGTACCTTAAAAATAATTTAGGAATTTTTACTTATTTAATATCCTGAAAGAGTTCGTAGGATATCAATTGGGAATCGTGGTGATTAGTTTTTGGGCAAGTTTGCTTGGGCCATTTCTTGGTAATTAGTAATTGGCGATTGGAAAACAGAATTTTTTTAAGCATTTTGCCAACAACTATTATTTTGATTCCAATATGTAAGAGTAATTTTTTTGCAAGCTAGACTATCAAAAGTTAGATCTATCAAAAGAGGTCCTTTAGAATTCCTGAACCTCAATTTCAATTTACAATTTAATGAAAAGAAAAGGTTAAGAATGTTTGGAAAACCAAATAAGTCAATTTGTGATTTACATAAGTCAATTTGTGATTTACATAAGTCAATTGTGAAACAATTATAAGCTGTTATTAATTAATAAGAAAATGTCTGTCACAAAATTTTCAAATTACATATTTAAACTGAAATGTTTACTTCACATTTAAGGAATGATATTAATTGGCAAAAAAAATGTCTGAATCATATCATTTTCTAAATCTAGAGAAAAAAATTTAGTTTCAATATCTCCAATTTTTTGTTCGTGTTAAAAACAATTTTTATCGCTTATTAATGGTTTTAAATGTTTTTAGTTTAAAATTCTAATTATGATGTTTACAACAAACTTTTTTTTTTACTTATTAGTAAATTTTCCAGTTAAAATTTTTAATTTTTTAATTTCATAAGGATAAATGTTTGAATTTCATAAGAATAATTTGTTTTGGATGAAATTGATAAAAGAAATCTTCTACAAAATTTTAAAGAACAAAATCATCAAACTAGAAAAATTTCTTTAAAAATTTAGAGAATGACATTAATTAATTAGTGATGGCGTAGGCTTTTTAAACAAATTTTGGAAATTAAATCTTCAAACCTAAAAATATTTTTCAAATTGGGCAAAAAATTACTCCAAAAAGTGTTGAAACGTTTTTATAACAAATTCCAATTATATTTGATCTTTTTCTCAAAATTTAATAAATGACAATTAACGATAACAGTCACACATTTTCTATCTTGTTTTCAGATTTTTTTTACAAATTTCAAAAATTATATGTTTATACTGAAGTGACATAAAAAAACCAAAAAAATATTTTGTCTATTGTTGAAGAAAATAATTTTCATAGCCTTTCTATAACAAATTCTAATAATTATATCTAAAAATAATTTTTTTTCTAGAAATTCAATAAATGACATCAATTAACAATAACATTGACACCTTTTCTACCTTGTTTTTAGATAATTTAATTTACACTAATTTTAAAAATCAGATATTTATACTGAAATAACATAAAAAAGCTAAAAAAATATTTTTTCTAGCCTGTAAATCAAAAATTTCAAAAATTATTCCTTTAAACTAAAAAATAAATAAATTCTAAACTTGAAAATGACTCGAAAAAGTATCGAAGAAAATATTTTTCAAGGCCTTACTATAACAAATTCTAATAGTTATATATTTAAATTATTTTTTCTAGAAATTTAAAGAAGGACATCATATAACAATAACAGTGACACCTTTTCTACTTTATTTTTTAGATATTTTAATATTAACTAATTTCAAAAAGTAGATGTTTATTCTAAAACACATAAAAGAACTAAAAAAATATTTTGTCTAACCTATTAATCACAAATTTTAAAAATTATATCTTTAATCTAAAAAAAATGAAATTCTAGACCCCGGATATACATATCGACAAAATACATATAAATTCCGGAATTTGCGAGTGGAAATAAAATTGGCCCAAATCGTCGTCATTCTCTAAATTTGGGCTAATTTTTTCAGTTACACATCAATTACTGAAAGGCTGAGACCTTTTTCACAAATTTTAAAAAGCAGATGTTCAGACCTTAAAAAAATTCGCTAAAATTAAAACTAACATCAATTAGTAAGGAAAGGAACCTTTTCATGCATTTAAAAAAGTGCATTTATAAACCGAAAAAATCGATCCAAACTTAAGAAATTACTTTGAACAATGATGAGAGTAACATTTTTATTCAACCAATTCACCAAAAATTTTATAAATTATATTTTCGAACTAAAAAAAGTCTAATTCTTAAAAAATCTGAATTCCAGTTCACACTTTAATTTGATACTGAGGCTGACCTGAATTATTAAAAATAATTTTATGAACAACTCGAAAATTACGATTTCACATTTATCACAATACTACAAGAATTATCTCTCAATGAATACATGAATACAATCGTTTGTCCGTCTACAACCTCCATAAATTTCAAAAACTGTATCTTTTAACTAAATAAATTCTTCCACATTTAAAGAATGATATTACCTAATAACGAAAATTACTGCCAAGATATCCATGGCAAATTTGGAACATTAGATATTGAAACTGAAAAATTTCATTGAAATTTGAAGAGTAACAAAAATATTTTCAATCTTCCTATATGTGGAACAAACTTAGAAAAATATTTTTTGAGCAATTTTCTTCCAAATTAAGAAATGCTACAAATACGAGATCAAAATTTAAAAAAAATCTATGCTGTCTAAAACAAATTTCCAAAAATTAGATTAATCACATCAAAATTCAGGAAAGCACGTCAACTAGTAACAGAAGCAACTTTTTCAAATTTTAAAAATTACGTCACCAAATCCAAAAAATCTCAATTCCACATTGACCACTTATCACAATAATACAAGAATTATCTCTCAATGAATATGTGAATACAATCGTTTGTCCGTCTACAAACTCCATAAATAATTTAATTACCCGAGGATGAGTTTAATGGATCCGTTATCCTTGAAAACGTTTCATTTCTCTTAGACTAAAAGGTCAATAGACCTCTAACAAAGGACCTCTTGGTAAAAACAAAAGGATAATAGAAGTAATTCATTTTTGGAACAAATTATTTATTTAACTTGAGACAGAAGGTGACAATAAATATGTTATCCTTGAAATAATTCTTTTTCTCCTAGACCAAGAGGTCAATAGACCTCTAACACAGGACCTCTTCTTTTATGGTAAAAACAAAAGGATAATAGAAGTAATTCTTAAGCAACTAATTATTTATTTAACTTAGGACAGAAGGTGATAATAATATGATTTAGTTATCCTTGAAATCATTCTATTCCTCCTAGACCATGAGGTCAATAGTAGGGTTTGTCGGTTTTCAAAAACCGGTTTTTGGCGAAAATTATGGGATTCTACAACCGGTTTTTTAGTGAAAAAAGTCGGTTTTCATTGTATAAATAGAAAATGACAAATATAGCCAAATATAAAAGATAGATGAAAGCGTTTTGATTTGAAATCATATCGTAATAGCATTTGATATCTTATCAGTCTGCAATGGTTTCCAGAAAGATTTTGTATATATAATTTAGATTTTTATACCTGTATATATTAATTTAATTCAGTGTGACTTCTTCTTGAAGAAGTAACTTCCCCTATTCAAACTTAAAAAAAATGAGTTTAAATCCTAGAAGTCACAAATTAAAGAACAAAAAACTTAGAATTATTATATCATGCTTTAAAAACAATTAAGCATAATTTGGTCGCAAGTATGAGAGTATTTTCTATTTCAGAAAATTTTGTAAGTAAACAAAGGACATGTCTAAGTCCATAGACGTTCTCAGTTTTTTGAAATCATATTGTATTAAACAAAAAACAATTAGAATGTTTAAAATTAATTAATTAAAATTGCTCGGAACAGACAATACCCGAGTTTAGCTTAATTCTTTTTAAAACTAAAATTGATATTAACAAGTATGTATAAACATGTATCTAATTTTTTTTTAATTTAATGCATTTTTTTAATTTAAAAATGTATTATTTTTATTTATTCGAAAACTTTCCTTTCACTATCATAAAAATATTTTCATTCTTATATATGTGAAAATGATGCATGAATAACGAATAATTATTTTCAAAGTTATTTAATCAAGATAAACTATTATTTTTTAGGTCAACTAATTAAAATTAAAATAATTTTGTTTACTATCTATAAAATTGATCAATAAATGAATTCAAACAAATACTGCTCTAAATCGCACTAAATTTGCGGATAAATTACAGAACATTCGAGCAAAAATTTATTTTCTACATAAAATTCGAAAACCGGGAAAACCGTTTTTTTTAGTAAAATTAAAATTCGAAAACCGGTTTTATGAAATGTCGGTTTTTGTATAAACCCTAGTCAATAGACCTCTTGTTAAAGACAAAAGGATAATAGAAGTAATTCATTTTTGCAAGAAATTATTTACTTAACTCTAGACAAAAGGTGATAATTGGAGGATGAATATGCACTTTGTAAGATATTGTTGACGTGGAATTATCGGCATCCAAGTGGAAAGGGTTAATTTGCAGATCCTTGGCTTTACACCGATCTCTGTATCAATATGTTAAAATTTTGTTTCCAAACAGTTTTAGCAAAAGGCATTTTCCATCCTCGAAAGGAATTTTTACGACTTGCGGTCGGAGCAATTAAGTTAAAGTTAAATCCATCACCGGGCACCATTTTGACGGTCTCGACTTTTGTTTGTTTTATTTTATTTTATTTTTAACTCTGTTTAAATGTTATTTTTTTCTGCATTCTTGGTTTTATTTTTTGCCAAGATTCAGACAAGTCACGGTCTATAAATGTGTATAAGAACCTCGGGGACGAGGTCAGAAGAATTAACGACACCTACGCGTATAAAGGATTTGCGGTAAATGACTCCGGATTTACGGATTTTTATTTGAAGATAAAGGTGATTTAGTTGAAAAAGACAGAACTAGTGGTGTATGGCATCGTGCCTTAAGGCAAATTGCTCGAACTTCCCGTACCATAATGAAATAACCGAGAAATTTTGAACGTTTTCAAATATATTATTACAAATACTGTAACTTTCATTATTTTTGCTATCTTGTTATATCTGAGCAAATCAAATGTAAATCATAAATCAATTTATCTCCAGAACATTAACAACAATCGTCATTTCATTTCGAATTCAATTTCACAAAAAATAGTTGCCTAATTTTCACAAAATTGAAAAAGTGCTCCATATAGTCACAGTCTAAACGCGTTTGCAAATAATTCTGTGCGACATTTTCACTTAGACTGTGCTTAGCTTGGCGGCATTTTCACATTTTTCAATGCGGACAGTCTAAACGCACTTGGGTAAACATTTGTACCAGAGTGGCGCTTAGACTGTGCTTGGCCTGGGTAATTTTTTGAATTTTGAATCCAAAATTACAAAAATATTTTATGGAAAATAAAAAAAGATGTAATAATTTTTTATCCTCAAAACAATTGTTTTGTCAATACAAGCAAAAAGTTTTTAGATATTTCAAATCGGACGCTTAGTTCTCTCAAAAACTGCCATTTTTTGCACATTTAGCTCTGTATCTTCGAAATGGCTAAACCTGTCTTTGCCAAAAATTAATCACCTCTACTTCCCGTCATTACGAATTGAATGTTTCTTAGATCATTCAAATCCGATGATCCGTTCTCTCAAAAACTCGATTTGTATTTTCTGCACTCTTTGCTCCGTATCTCCGTAACGGCTGGACCTGCCTTTGCCAAAAACAAATCAGTAAATTTCCCTATCAATAGAAATCGAATGTTTTTTAAACCATTCAAATCAGTTAATCCGTGCGTCCAAAAACGTGGACGAAAATATACGGACATACAAAACACACACACACATATCCATTTTTTCTGAAAGTAAAATGTTCAGAAACCTTCAAAACGTCGAGAAATGCGAAAATTTTCATTTAAAAAATGCGAAAAGGGAAATTTAAAAAACATTTTACTTTATTATTGACAATGAAGAATTCATTTTTAGGAAAGTGAATTTTCAGAAAATTTTCTATATTTGAAAAATATAAATTTTTTCAAAAAAAACATTTTTTTTAAGTTTGCCACAAATTTGAAACTTATTTTAAAAATTTCTAGTTTTCGGTACGGGAAGTTCCAGCGAATTGCCTTAAGGCACCACTAGGTTCCATTATTAACCTAAAGATACTTTTAAATAAAAAAGGAAGAGAGAAAATTCAGTAGTACTTTTTATAGTTTTTTAAAACATTTATTTTACATTTTGCAAAATAAATAAAAAACATAAAACTCTGACGTCAAATCGTTGACCTAAAATAATATTTACAATTCTTGGATTCTATGTAAATTTTTCTCCAATAAATCAATCATTTATTGAATGCATGTCGGCATGTACTGTGAGATAATTTAGTATTAAAAATTATATTTAGTATTATAAATTAATATCTGAACAGTTCAAGAAAACCTTGTAATAATTAGCAAAGTCGTAATTTGCACACAATCTCTTTCTTGGTATAAGGAATGCAAATAATTTTGAAATAATTTGCTTTATAATTTTAAATCATAGTAATAAATTGTTAATTATTATTAAATATTAGTTTATTTAGGTGCAGGTTAAATATGACCTCTGTGTGAAAAGAATTTTATATAAAAAATGCAGGGATTTGAAGTTTTTAGATTAACTCCATGTATTTTTTCATGGTGCACATTACATATCTTATACAAGAGCTTGATTTTATATAAGAGATTGTACAGGGTGTCCCAAAAAGCAAACTTGAGCCTAAACGAAATGTCTAGATTGACTGTAATACTTTATATTATAATTTTAAATCATTATAATAAATGATAGTTAACTTAATAATTATCAATGAATATTAGATTAGTTAGGTGCAGGTTAAATATGAACTTTGAAAATTGTGTCATAAGAATTTTACAAAAAAAAATGCAGAGACTTGAAATTTTCAGATAAGCTTCATAATAAACATATACATATAAAAGTACAGGGTGACTTAAAACTCAAACTTTACTCCAAACGGGGTGTCAGAATTGACTAAGTATCACAAAAAATTTAAAGAAAATTAATACCATAGCGTTTATGTTAAAATAATGAGCATTTAAGTAAAACCTAAGGCTTTGGTAAAATTTTGGATTCATAAGTCTAAATCAAAACTAGTCAAAAATAGCAACCAAATCGCCTAGAATTAAGTCAACTTATAGAACTATGAATTTAAAATCTTTAAAAAATTTCGAACGATTTTTAGAAAAAATTGCTCTGAATTATCACTAAAAGTTCAGAAGTTTTAAAGTGAAAACTTATGCATGTTTTTTCTTATTAAAAAAACGAGTAAAGTAGTAAAAACGTAAAAAAACCCTATTTTTTTTTAAATAAATTCTACATAATTTTATATTTGATCTTTATATTTTTTCACAAAATCTTCTATAGGTACAATGTAAGTGTAAAAAAATAGACTTAAATTAAATTCTAAACGGTTGGTCCAATTTTGATAAATGTTTTATGCCAATTCAAGAGAATTTAAGGTTTTACAGTTTCAAAAAAAGTATATTATATTTTGGCAAAATTATTTCTGAAAATACTTAATTTTAACATATAAATATTATAAACATATCAATTTACTTGATATATATATATATATATATATATATATATATATATATGATAGTTTTTATATAAAAGCTAATTATTGTAAAATTCGCTTTAAGTAAAATCTAATATTATTCACATTTCATTTGACAAAACTAATGTCAAGTACTAGAACATCAATATTTTAAACTTTACTTATTAATTTAAATAGTATTTTTTTATAAAAATAATCTGATGATTATTGGATGATCAAGAATTGGTTTTGGTTCAAGTTTAAATAATTTATTTTAACTATATAAATGAACTTTATAATTTCAGAAATTTTGTGAGTTTTAGAAAAACATTGTATATTTTTGAAGATATTTCTATAATATATTCTATAATATTCTGCAATATTCTTTTAATTTTCTTAAAAAAATTATAAAAATCTCCCTGTTAATACGTATTGAAAGTTATTTGATTATACAACTATCAAACTGCATGTAATTTTTTTAAAACTTTGTCATGATCAATCTGCCATCTTGTTTCGGCCTGACGTTGAGTTTTGGGACACCCTATATATATATATATATATATATATATATATATATATATATATATATTCCTATTAATGAATATTATTGTCTTCTAGCGATAACAATCGCAAGTTATTATCTTAAACTCGACTTGAAGTACATTCGAACAACTTCTCAGACATTATTGAAAATTCTGTGGAGTTTTGGCCCCAGACTCCTCCTTAAAACTCGAAACTTCCATTCGAGAAGTTTCATTAAATGTTGTTTACAACATAGACTGCTATTATTCGAACTTCGAAACAATTACAAATTATTGGGTACACGATCACATAAATGGATCGAAAAAGCTGAGAGAAATTAAAAACTTAGACTTAAAAAATATTTGATACAAAGTCACTGAATAAACTATTACTGAATTTCTGAAAATTTGGAATTTGGAATTACTTATATGGTAATAATGATTGTAAGTGATAACTATACCAGATATAAACAAGATATTAACTTTATTAGTTAAAAATGACTCTTATACTTAATTTTTATAAGAATCAAATATTTTAAAATAAAGTAATAGGAAATGGATAAATATATATAGACTATGTATAAATGTATAAACTTAACAATAATTTCTTATATCAGACTGGCTGTTTGAGATATGAAATGTATATAATGCTAAATAAAAAAAGGCGTATATCACTACTGCTTGAGATCAGGAGTTAGACACTAGTAACACCTTTAATACATTTTAATTCTAAAAAACTGTAATTTCAAGTTTAATTAAAATCTTAGGTATACTCGATTAAATACAAATATTTTTGTTTCAATATGAATTTAATTGATTTACAAAGAAGTTGAAAAAGTGTATGTGTTCCATTAGGTTTTTGAGAAAATACCTGAACCGATATTAATATCAAATTTTCAAAATATTCTGTTCGATGTTCAATAAACAGAAAAAAAAATAGTTTAGACAGGTACAAGTATTCAAGAATTATAAAGAAAATACTAAAGTACTAAAAACAACCATGAGAATCCAATGGGATTTCAATGAGAATTTTAATTTTTCTTTTAGTATAGGTAATTAATAATGATTATTGAGTTGATGAGAAAAAAAGCACATATACATAAAATACATAAAGTACGATAGTAAATTACTTCTAGATAATTTTACTCTTCTAATTATCCTTTAATACAACATAAATATCCCTTAATAAATTCTCCATAAATATTTATTCCCATTTTAATTGCCTGCACCATTTGCATAAAATGAACGATGGAATGAATTTATGCAATAATAAAACTATCTAGCACTTTTAACAATATGCAAGGCATCGGTAATTTATGCAATGCACGCCTACATTTAGAACAGGGATTGCCAAAACTTAAAAAACTAGGAGCCACTTGTTAATTGACTCAAAAATAAAACTAGTTGGTTTGGTATTTAGCCTTGAGGCAAGTTACATGAACTTCTCGATATGTTTAAATAATCGACTTAATCAATAAAAAAATAAATTAATTTATGACTGATTAGAAGTATTCCGAGTTGATTTATTACACATAATTGAAAACGAACGAACACTTTGACTCGGCGTATTTTTTAAAAGCAAATTATTAAAAATCAATAATTTTTATAATTGAACCAGTTTCCAGGACTTTAATGGTTTATTATGTTCAAGACCAAGTACTCTATCATTATACCAAGCAAATAGTCTAATTTTAATTTTAACAAATATCAAAAGAACTGCCCATTTTCTTAAATTTTGATGAATTTTTAAAATCAAACTATTTGTCGTAAGGCCGTAATATTTCAGTAAGTTTGATAAGACCATTGAATATATCGCTTAAAAAAATCCATAAAAATCGGCTTTCAACAGTTAATTAAAAGAAAACTGTTCGGTAGATTTTCACCTAAAACTAATCAGTATCATTCCCAACTAATATCTTTCGAACAGTTTTTGATTTTTTAAAATCGGTTCGGTAAGATGAGCTTAAATGTGGACGAAAAGTTTAATACTTTTTTTCAAATTGCAAAGAAATGGCTTGACAGATCGTCACACAAAACTGACAAACAATAGTCCTCACCGAAATCCATCAAATGGCTTTTAAATTTCTAAAATCGGTTCAGGCGTTTTTGAGAAAACGTCGATCAAAGGTCTAATTTTGACAAATGCCAAAAAAACGATACCAATTTTTGCAAACTTTGACGAATTTTTAAAGCTGAACCAGTTGTCGTAGGGCCGTAATATTTTAGTATGACCTAGAAAACTATGGTATCTACCGTCAAAAAATAATCATAAAAATCGTCGGAATGTTTTTTTAAAAACTTTATTACAAGAAAACGGCCCGGCCGATCTCTACCAAAAACTAATCAGGTCGATTCCCAACCAATATCTTTCAAACGATTTTTGAATTTTCAAAATCGATTCAGAATTGCGGGCTAAAACGTGGACGATAAACTTTTCACTTCTCTGCTATTTACGAAGAAACGGCTTGGCCGATCGTCGCACAAAACTGACAAACAATAGTCCTCATCGAGATACATCGAATGGCTTTTAAATTTTTGAAATCGGTCCAGCCGTTTTTGAGAAAACGGCGATTTACGGCAAAAAATCTGTTGGTGCACACACACACACATACTTTTTCCAAATTTGGTCTCATTCGATTCAGAATGGCTTGAAACGTCGAGAAAACATAAAATTAGCGAATCGGATTTTTTTATGAAAACAAACTTCTCCTTCGGGAAGTTAATAAAAGAAACTAAGGTAAAAGGTCTAGTAAAATACCTCGATTTATAAAATTACAAGGAAAATATTAATTGACAATATAAATTTTCATTTTCATTTGGGCAGAAGTTAAATTTTACTGTGGTAAATGATTCGCAGATTTTTGAAATTAAAATAAATATATAATTTCAAAGAACTTAATTTTTTTGAATTTATTATTTTACTAGTTCCGATACGATTTAACTAATTTTTTCATTAAATTTCATTTCCTGAGGTGTATTTTTTCTCCCCTGGTCTAATTTAGCATCATCCCCGAGATAATATTGAACAACCCCATTCCCATACTAAGAACGCCCATAAAGTGGGAGTCGAAACGTGCAGTCCTTGAAAATTGCCAGATTTAAATATTAATAGACAGAAAATTTGTAGATCCTTCACAAATGCAATTACACTGCTAAATTTTATTAAAAAATATGCAATTAAAAAATAGATGTAAATAGAAACTAAGATAATATTTAAAAACAATAATGTAATTAAAGTCATTCTTAAAATATGACATGATCGGTTTGTCATTGTAATTAGCATTTAGAAATGAACCTTCATTAGAGAAATTAAGTAATTGCTGATTAATAATAAATTCAATAGTATTTCACACTAATAGTTCACACTAACAGTGGATTATGTTAGACAACGCCTAAACAAATATTGTTTTTGCAACTTCACTCATCATCAAGTAATAATTGTATTTGAAGAACTTCATGTAACTAAAATTACCATACATTTATTGACTGCCTAAAAAATATTTTCCATTTTAATAACTTCAAAGATTTATAGAAACTACGAATAATATAGAAATAATTTCTAATCAATGAACTTGCGTTTAGTTCAAGGCACAAATGTTTAATTTGTTTTATTATTTTCAAGGAACAGCGTAAATTATTCTTCTGATTCAGGCATTTTTTTATTAAATCAAAATTTGTACTACAATGTAACTTTAAAATGTTTATTTATCTATGCCGATCGGTACGCATACAACGACAGATCTCTATTCTCATACACGACGTCTAATCACAATCGACCCGTATAGAAATGATTTTATCGAGAGCGAATGACGAATCATTGACACTCGACTCGGCCGTAACGCACTTCCGTTGCATTTGTACGGATTTACACCCTAGTCGCGCCTATAGAAGTTTTACTTCAAATTTTTTTTTCAAATGTATTGTCCAGTTTGATGATTTTTTGTCATTTTTTAAGCAGCATCATCATATCACTTATATAAAGTTCAGGTTTTAATAGCAAAACCAGGACAGAAAAAAGATGTTGGCAATCTATAAAATTTCATTTTATTTCGACAAAATAACTAACAAAGACGTACTTGTTGTTCTAATAAATCATTTGATTTCAATCAACGAGTGAAAATAACTGAACTGATTTGAACATCAAATTTCCAAAATATTCTATTCGATGTTCAATAAACGGAAACAAATAGTTAAGGCAGGTACAAGTATTCAGAAATTATAAAGAAAATACTGAAGTACTAAAGTACTAAAAGAACGACCATGAGAATCCAATGGGATTCCAATGAGAATTTCAATTTTACTTTTGGATTGTTTTTAAATATAATTTTTGATGATTTTTTTATAAATTTGCAAAGATTGAATCTAAAAGTATTTAATTGGTGTAAAATCAAAAACATATGCTGGATGTAGCAA
Source organism: Ctenocephalides felis (assembly GCF_003426905.1). Lineage (NCBI taxonomy): Eukaryota > Metazoa > Arthropoda > Insecta > Siphonaptera > Pulicidae > Ctenocephalides > Ctenocephalides felis. Next base: position 12,740,968 of record NW_020539727.1, on the reverse strand, counting down.
AATATTCCAACCAAGGCTCCAATAATTTTTACCAAGTGGCCACAGAATAAATAAAAAGAAGTCTCGATTTGCCAATTCAGTTAATTAACTTTCCGTAGGGTAAGTTATTGTAATGGGCCGAAAATCGGAATTGAAAATTTTTACATTTCTCGACGTTTTGAAGGTTTCTGAACGTTTTGGCATACCTCAGAAAAAATGGATGTGTGTGTGTGTGTGTGTGTATGTATGTGTGGATACAAATTTCCAGTCACGTTTTAGGGCGCACGAATCAACCGATTTGAATGGTTCAGAAAACATTCGATTCCTATTGATAGGGAAAAGAGCTGATTAGTTTTTGGAAAAGGCAGGTCCAGCCGTTTCGGAGATACGGAGCAAAGAGTGCAGAAAATAGAAATCGAATTTTTGAGAGAACGGAGTATCCGATTTGAATGATCTAAAAAACATTCAATTAGTAATGATTGGGAGAAGTGTTTGTTAGTTTTTAGCAAAGGCAGGCCCAGCCATTTCCAAGATACGAAACTAAATATGTAAAAAATGGCAGTTTTTGAGAGAACTAAGCGTCCGATTTAAATGGTTCAAAGAACTTTCTGCTTGTCCTAACAAAATAATTGATTTTGGAAAAAAAAATTTTGTTCCAACTTTTTTTTTTTTTTAATTTTTTGTATATCGAAAATAATTCAGATTTTATTTTTAATTCTGACTATAGTTCTAATATACTTTACAAATAATTTCAACTTTGCAATTCAGTTTATGTAATTTTTATAAAGATTAGACAATGTTACAATATTTATAATAATTTATTTGAAAACATTCAGTATTCCTCGAACATTTTGTTATGGAACGGGAAGTTCCAGCAATTTGCCTTAAGGCACGATGCCATAATTGCCTCAAGACAAAACTCCACTTACAGCTAGTTATTATACTTATGTGCAATATTATTTTTATTAGTTTCTACAAAAACTTATGTAGTTGCTTAAAGCTTAAGTATAAAGTTATCAAAAAAATCCAAATTTATAGAAAGAATATTTTAATTTAGCTTTTTTAATATATTAATCAAATAAAATGAAGTGTTATTGATTGCCCACATCTTTTTTGTTCTGGTCATTTTTGTCATGTAAGGACTTGATGCACAGATTTTGGATGTATCTATTTACCACAAATATCAATTTTCTATTGCTATTGATTAGAAATTATTTCTATATTATTCTTAGTTTCTATAAATCTTTGAAGTTATTTATGAAAATGAAAAATATTTTTTAGGCTGTCAATGAATGTATGTTAATTTTAATTACATGAGTTGCGAAAACAATATATGTTTAGGCGTGTTTAACATAATCCATTGTGTAAACGAATATTATAGAATTTATTAATCAGCAATCATTTCATTTATCTAATAAAGGTTCAAGTCCTAAATGCCAATTACAATGACAAACCGATCATGTCGTATTTGAAGCATGACTTTAATTACATTATTGTTTTAAATATTATACATATTTTTAATGTTATTATAAATATATAATTTATAATTTATCATTATATAGATGTGTATAATGGTTGACACTAAAAAATGTGTGCATCACGAGTGTTACCATATTACTGATGAATATTATTCAAAATTGTTATATGATGTATTTATTTTCACTTAAATGCCATCTTGTACAGTAGCAAATGAGTTTTACTTCAATCGCGTGTGAACCTTGCGCGCACTCTTTTTTAATTTTTTTAAATAATAATCCGCACTTAGTTGACAAAATAATAATTAGCATCAATGTAACTGAATCCTGAAATATTTTTTTTTTATTCTAACAGTGTACAAACGACACCACGACTAGGTGTACTCATACATCAGTCTACTCCTAAGGAATACCAATAAGGCAACTTGTACGCATAATTCCAATCCAAACGCCTTGTAATAAAATTTATATATGTATATACGATCTCGTTATATGCACCGATCGCTGCTCTCTATATGGAATAGGAATTTATTATTAATAATTAATAATATAAAACCCCATAAATTTTACGGCCGTGCATTATTTGTAATCGTGTCGAGCCGAAGGTCGAGGAATTATATTAGTAGAGGATAGGTTTTAGTTTGTAGGATAGGATGATCATTAATTGATGTAAATTATATCCTTGGAGAGGAATGCGTTTATTGAATAATAATAAAGATAATGATAATTAAACATTTTGACCTTTTTGACGAGACTGTGCTTAATTGCTAATGAATGAAATAATTTTTTTTTTTAATAAAACTACTTAGTATTGGTATTTTGCCTTGATGCAAGTTACATGAACTTTCCGATATGTGTAAACAATCGACTTAATCAATAAAAAATAAATTCATTTATGAGTGATTAAAAATATTCCGAGTGGATTTATTACACATAATTGAAAACGAACGAACACTTTGACTCGGAGTATTTTCTAAAATAATCAGAAATCTATAATTTTTATATTCGAACCAGTTTCCGTAGAACTCTAATGGTTTAGTATGCTCATTAAGACCAAGTACTCTATCGTTATATCAAGTGAATCGTCTAATTTTAATTTTAACAAACTCCAGAAAAACTACTCATTTCATCAAACTTAGATAAATTTTTAAAATTAAACTACTTGTCGTAAGGTTGTAATAATTCTGTAAGTTTTATAAGACCGTGATATATATCGCCAAAAAAGTTCTATAAAATCTGATTTTTTTTTTCGCAAATTTGGAAAGTGAGAAAAATTTTTATACAATATAATTAACTAATTCTTCTTAATAGTATTATACAATTCAAGAAATATAATTAGAGAAACATATACGGTTGCAATGCAAATTTTAGGTTTAAATAACCGATTATTAAAATTCATTATTTTTCCTTGCCTCCCAAATTGATTATAATGAGTTATTATCAAATTAAGCAATTTGGCTAATATAGAGATTCAAAAACGAGCTGAAGGTTTAAGAAAAATATGATCTTTAGATCTTGAGCCTGGATGACGAATTTGTATACTTCCAAGCTTATTGCATCGAAAAAAAATTAAAACTAAGGCAAATTTCTAAAACTTTCCGTACTAAAAATTATATTTTTAAAGAGTTATAAAAATTGTTGAAAACGATGAAAAAATTCAATTTTCGAGAAAAAAAACCTCTTGAAAATTTTTATTTCTTTCATATTTTGAAATCGTTTGAAAATTTTGAACTTTTTTTTTCAAAGTAATTTGCAATTATAGTATGCATGTATAAAATGTAATGCGTATTGAATTTTCTGCAATGAAATGGTCATTTTAATTTTAGAAAAATGATAAAAGCTACTTACTTAAGTAAAATTTCAGGGATGGAGCGGCATTTTTGTCAGTGCCCCAGAGCGGCTAATTTCTAAATCCGTAATATTTCAGTAAGATCTACAAGACTATGGTAATAACCGTAAAAAAAATCATAAAAATTGTCGAATTTTTTTTTAACACTTTATTACAAGAAAAAGGCCCGGCCGATCTTCACCAAAAACTAATGAGGTCGATTCCCAACCAATATCTTTCGAACAGTTTTTGAATTTTCAAAATCGATTCAGAATTGCGGGCTAAAACGTGGACAAAAAGTTTTTCACTGTTTTGATACTTACAAAGAAACGGCTTGGCCGATCGTCGCACAAAACTAAGAGACGCTAGTCCTCGTCGAGATACATCGAATGGCTTTTAAATTTTTGAAATCGGTCCACCTGTTTTTGAAAAAACGTCGATTCACGGCTAAAAGTCTGTTCACACACACACACAAACACATACTTTTTCCAAATTTGGTCTCGTTCGATTCAGAATGGCTTGAAACGTCGAGAAAACATAAAATTAGCAAATCGGATTTTTTGATGAAAACATAAACTTCTCCTTCGGGAAGTTAAAAAAGAAGTTTCAATAAATTAATCTAACACAGTATATAATACCGACATTTCTTTTCTTTTCCTAAATGATGATGACGCCTCGGTCGTTCGGTCGATAAAGTGTTTTAGTTACAGTAGACAGTAGTCAAAACACTTTTTGTTTTATTTATGTGTGTTTTTTTTCGAAAACATTCAGTTGGGGATTGTGTTGCTTGTAATCGTCGCTACGTGCTCGCAATATTTTTTTGTCCGAATGTCTAAATGGAGGAGACCATCAGACTACAAATTGCACCAAATGTGCAGTTTTTTCTATTCCAGATTATTTTCAGCTTAGAGGAGGAATGGAATGATATTTGATCATTGTAAGATTTTATTTAAATTTTTATATTTATTATAGTACAATTAAAATGTGCTTGCAAATGATAAACTTTGGCTCCTCACCACTTTGGCACTTCTCATACAATGTACTGAATTTTTTATGTCTAGTATTTTAATACAAGCAACTTCTAGTTGAGTTAATTTTCTCAAACCTTAAGAAATCATTTCATAAGTCCTGTCGCCAACCTTTTCCATAAGCAATTTTCCGGCCGACATAACATTTCTACTTTCCAGCGACCGCCCCCATTCGAGAATAACTCATAAAACTAACCCTGGGGCAATTTTACAAAGGAGGGTAGTATCGTCATTGTATTTTGCGAGACATTTTCGAAAATTTTCAATTACCTACTCCTACGCCAAAGAAAACTTCAGTAAAGTCTACCATTTGCTAATGTTTGATCAATGTAAAAAATATGGAGTACGGGGTTGAATAAATAAGGAAAGAATCAACTACAATTTTAATACGGAGTACGGAGTTAACGGTATTAAACGTCACAAAACGAGTCAAAAGTCCAAAAAAGAAGTCGAAAATGAGGAAATGTATTATCTTAGAGAAATTTTGAATTGCAGCTAATTTGAAGTGTTGTGAAAAATCCAGATCAAATATCGCCTATTAATGCATTATATCCTGCTATAAGTTGCAACATAGTCCTCAAATTGCATTTTTATTTTACGTCATGTTTTTCTCGCTTTCCACTATTATACATTGTCTACAATAGTCTATTCCTTTTGTGGGTGTCGTAATGGTGATATTATATGGTAAAAGTTATGGAGCAAATATTGTTCCCTTCTACTCACTTCGCCTGGCCTTATGCCATACAAACGGTCACGACTGTAAATTGGCTTGCGTGCGATTCCGGGGCATTATGTAAAGAAAACTCTAAATTTGATGCGAGTGCATATTATTGTTGTTCATAGGGTCACAAGGACTCCAAAAAAGTGAAGTGAATAATTGGGTGTGAGTGTCATTATTCCTTGAGGTAAGATGCACAAACTTCCTAAGGCGTGTGAACAATCGAATTAACAACCTACACATTATTTTCACACATTCACTGCTGCGCACGCATATGTTGCGTGAGACCGTTTTCAATAGCTAGACGCCAAACGCAACCTTCCATTTTATAAACTTTTTCTTTATAAAATTTGTAAATGATTATGATAAGAATTTAATTATATTCTAAGTTTTTGATTATGCATCCATCGATATGCATTTCACCAGAACATTTAGCGCCCTTTTAGGACAAGAGGAGAGTTTAGCAAGCGCATTTCCGGAACATTGCCTGGAAGCGCGAATTTCGACACCCGGAAATGAACCGGATACCATCCGGCGACATCCCTTTTGCTTACCCCTTCGACAGTTTGGGGTTGGTAAGGGGCGAAAGGGCGAATTAATAGTCTGCACAATAATAGGGATGCTGATTATGATATACAAGTCCTAGGGCAAATAGGGGAGGAGGAAATACATACACACATCATGTATATATATATACTCGTATATATATATATATATATATATATATATATATATATATATATACTAGAAAACCCAACATTCGTACAAAATTACCCAGGATATGTGATAAAGAGAAATTGTAAACAATTCAATTCTACCAATGCACTTCTTTGCATGTACTATTCTATTGTACGTTCAGAATTAGAATACGGTTCGATTATTTGGTATCCTCATCATATCAACAACTCTGATGCGATAGAGAAGGTTCAGCGAAAATTTCTGAAATACCTTTATTATAAAACATATAAAATTTACCCCACACAATTTGACCACAACACTTTACTAAAAGAATTTGGTATTCCTTCTCTTGCCTCACGTCGATTTATCTGTACAATTATGTTCTTATTTAAGCTTTGCAATAATTCTATAGACTGTCCTCTTATTCTCAATCAACTATCCTTTAATGTTCCAAGACTATCTTCGCGTTCACAATTATTTTTCAATTATCCCACCTCTAAATCTAATTCTCTCTTAAATTCGCCTATTTTACTTATGTCCTCTAACTTTAACTTAATTAGTAATGAAATAGATATTCACAACACTTCACCTAATCAAATAATCTCCATCTACACAAGTTAACCTTTATATTTTCTTTTCAAATATCTCATTATTTTATCTTATTCTGTTTAGAAGTAATATTGTTACATTCTGCATTATATGTAATTTTATCTTAAGCATTTTATGTTACTAACTATATATTGTAATTTTGTATATATTTTAATTGTTATTCATTATGTAAAATAATTGTATTTTTGAGTCCTCTTGGAGAAATTTGTGAGCTATATATTTAAATAAATAAAAAATAAATAAATAAATAAATAAAAGCAATATTTTCAAATTCTAAAAAAAATGCAAAAAAGTGAACGAAAACATATTTCAAGTAGGTACTTTTATTACGATATTTGATGCAATAGAAATAACAATCATTTAAAATTTTTTTTAGGTTATAGAAATAATCTCAAGTACAAAAAGTTTTTTGTGGGCATTGATGCATAAAATATACAGCCAAAAAATTTTTTTATATCTTAGAGTACAATTCATTTGAATTACAATGAAACCCCATATTTGTCCTATATTAGTTGTGACATAATCTGACTACACTTGACAGTTGTTTTGACTTCATATTTTATGAAGCATGCCCAAAAATCATTTTTTTTTCCTTCAGTTACATATATTCAAGATCTATAACTTAAAGAATTTGATATCACATTCCTTGATACCAAGAAAAACAAGGTTGGGATTCACGTTTTGCCATCTTTTTCATGGACTCATCATTTACGCAACTAGTCTTATAATGACAGTTATCGTAAATTAAAAGTAATCTTAGACTGCCAAATTATATTCTACGAAAAAAATTGAAATATCAGGGTATAATAAAATAATTCTCGACAGATAGAAATAAAAACAAAAAATCGAACTTTTTAGTAGCTTATTATCGATTAAATCTGGAATACCTCAAGGAAAAGTTCTAGGGCTATTACTATATCGTTCTCATCATAGGAGATATATACAAAAATTTAAATTTGTTTTAGTGTCAAATGTATGGTCAATCTGGTGTACCTCAAGGAACAGTTTGAAGTTCATTATTATTAATAATACTAAACAATTTACAAAAACTTGTTAAAGAATTAACAAGTGGTGTAAAGTGTAAAAAGATGATACTGTAATAATATAAGCGATAAACAACTACAAAAGCTTTAATACGGAAGTAATGACAATTTAATTAAAATTTCAGCATGATTGACAGAAATGAATAAACAACAAAATACAATTTTTTTAATATCTCAGGATTAAAAAATTGACTAAAATAGTTTTTCTGATATATAAAAAAAAGAAGTTAGGGTATTTTACATATAGTACTGTGATAAATAGCCATTTAGCAACCCCAATTAGAATTCAGAAATAAATTTGAAATAAAAACGAAAATTACAATTTTTCTGAGAACCCTGAGAAGAATACACAAATTCTATATTAAAAATAAAAATATATATGTTTTGTTATATAATTAATTATTTTGTAACTAATATTAAAACCTTATAATGCATATTTAAATGTGAGGCATTACAACTTGAAGTCAAAAACACAAAAAATTAATAAATATATCAAAATCATATGTAATTATCCTCTCACCCCAACAGAAAAAAAATAAATAAACAAATAACTTTATGAATGAGATGGAAAACTGCATTCTGATGCATAAAATCAGAACTTGTATCAAAATTGTAATAAATCAGGATATTCATTAAAAAA
>NW_020539727.1:12689686-12731970 GCF_003426905.1 Ctenocephalides felis | reverse complement strand
GCCTTCCAAAGATCCATAAACCTAATTGCCCATTTAGACCAATTGTTTCCTACATTGATTCGCCATACTATCTTTTAGCAAAATATTTTTCAGATATTTAAAGAATGTCACCATAGATTCTCCATACCGTGTAAAATACTCTTTCCAGTTAATAGAACATATAAAACATAAAGTAATTCCTCCTGATTGTTCCTTTATGAGTCTTGACGTCATTAATTTATTTAATAATCTTCCGCATGATCTAATTATTACAGCCATAAAGAAAAGATGGATACAAATAGTTGAATTCACTTGTTTACCGATGGAAATTTTTATTTCAGGAATAGAATTACTTTTAAAAGCATCATATTTCACTTTTAACAAAAAATATTATACGATGAAGAGAGGTTGTCCAATGGGCAGCCCATTAAGTCCTGTTTTGGCGGATTTAGTATTACAAGATTTGGAAAATCATGTCTTAAATTCTTTACCTTCCAAACCTATGGTCTATTTCAGATATGTCGATGACACATTAATATTACTTAATAAAAAAGATATAGATAATGTTTTCAACAAATTCAATGAGTACAATTCTTTTTTACAATTCACTCAGGAACTTGAAAATGATTCGACGTTACATTTTCTTGACGTAAAACTCATTAATAGAGGCGGTGTATGTTATACAGACTGGTACAGAAAAGATAGTTGGTCCGGGAGATACATTAATTTTAATTCGCATGTTCCTCTCAATATAAAAATTTCTACCATTCTAAATCTTGTAGATCACGCTATTTTATTATCTGTTTTATGATACAAACATAAAATTAGTTAAAACGATCCTACTTGGCAATAATTTTCCATATAAGTTAATTTGTCCAATTATTAAAAATAGAGTCGCAAAATTACTTGAACCTTTTGATAAGAAACCGGAAGAGCCTGGCAAAACAAGTGTTCCTGAAAAACTTTTTTCATTAATTTTCCATATCTTGACAATAATTTTAACCAATTATCAAAAAGACTTTTCAAAAAACACAATATTCGTATTACTTTTTCTCCATTAAAACAATTAAAATTTTTATATTCCAAAATTAAAGATGAAACTCCATTAACAAAAAAGAAAGATATAGTTTATAAAGTAAATTGTTTGGATTGCAATTGCTCTTATATTGGCCAGACCTGCCAGAACTTAGAAAAGAGACTCAGGCAACATGAATTACAATGTGAAAAAATAGATAACAAAAAATTTAAAAGTACACTTGTGGATCATGCTAATATCAACAACCATAAGTTTGATTTTGACAATCCCCAAATTTTATTCCATGAGAAAGACTTATTTAAACGGAGCATGGCAGAATCAATGTTAATAGTTCGGACTAACAATAGCATAAATCTAAGAACCGACACAAATATTTTACATGACACTTATATAAACATCATTAATAATTTATAATTTTTTTCATTTATCTTATTCTTTTCAATAAATTAATTTGTTTTTTCATTTTTATCGATTTTGTATGCGATAGCACTCCTTCTGTTTACATTATAATGATACCCTCTCTGTCTCCATCTATATAAGTACTTCAAATTTGTTTAGAATATTTCTGTAAGTGTTAAATGTTTCTTTAGTACTGTGTCAAGCATTGCAAGGAATAGTTGGTGTTTTTTGTATATCAAAAATTAAATGAAATTTAAATAAATTATTAAAGAATGTGTAGTATATAAGTAACTGTTTTTGAAATTACACTGAAGATGAGACACACCATGGTCTCGAAACGTCTGTAATCATAAAATAAAGTTGTGTTAAACAAATCTGAGTGCTGTTTTGTTCATATTAAACAATTAATATTCGTTCCACTCATATCATAAAATTCTATATATATATATATATATATATATATATATATTCAGAAAAGTTTACAAACTCAGTTTTTTATTACCAAGTGATACATTTTCAAAGGAAACTTTGTCCATCTTAAAATATAAACTATGTATTCTTTTAAATGATTAAAATATGCGGTGTTGTGAAGAAAAAACTTAAAAACTTGAACAATTTTTTAAAGTAATATGAATAAAAATTTATCAGAGTTGACAAAGTTTTTATTGGCATAAAATGAACATAGTAGGAAAACTTGTTATGAAGAAAAGTAGAGACTCTTAAAAAATATACCCCTGGGCAAATATATAATTTTATGAAAAAAAATGTAGAATTAAATGCTTGATGTAGAGGTTTTTCTTCAAAATCGATGAATAATACTACTGAGTACTGGAGCTTATATAAAATTTTCAAATTTCTGCAAGGAAAGATAGAAAATGAATTAAGTTTTTGATTTGACTTGATTTTTGAGAAGTTTTAAGTAACATTTCATGAATTGAAGTGAATTTAATAATTATATATGTAGGATAGGACGGGACACAAAGGTCCAATTTGACTTTGTGCAAATAAATTGTAAAAATTATATCATTTATAACTACAAAAAATAACACACCTTAGCATATCTAATATAATATCAAGCTCATATATATATATATATATACATATATATATATGCATACATATAATTCAATTATTTTTTAGCAAATTATAATTTATTCTACTTGACGCAACATTATTCTTTCCTTGAATTTTAAAAGCAATTTAATTATTCTGCATAAGTATGAGAAAATACATGATTTTGACGTGTATTAAAAACACAAGGTGCACTTTTGTGATTTATATCTTTACATTATCTCCAAAAATATGAATTTAATTCGGAAAACATTCTTGGTAATTTTTTTTTTGTGCATTTTAATACAATCCTGGAAAAGGTAGTATAAATATATATTATAGATAGATTCAACTTGTTCCCAACTATTTTTTAGTCTCAAGAAGGACAAGTTCATCCCTAAAAACTCGATTCGCTAATTTTGTTTTCTCGACGTTTTAAGTCATTCTGAATCGAATGAGACTAAATTTGGAAAAGTTTTCATAGGGATTCATTCCAATTGGTTTGCACTTTATAGTTCCAAGGAAAAAAACATATTTTGCACGAGTAGACCTTTTTTTGGCAACATGACGATGGGATGAGTAAACAGTAATTTAGAAAATGTCTATATAATTCTATCAAATAAAATATTTTTCCCCAAATAGTCTCCACATTGTCCCTCCATCTATCTCCTGCTGAATATCGACTTACATGTAATTTGCATAACGGCTTATGATTTAATTAAAACGGCTCCGTTAAGATGCACCGGTTGTATATATAATATTATAAATGGCCAGTTGTTGTCTGATTTGCAATTTAAATTAGCAGATTGTTAATTACGAGTCCGATACTACAAAAAAAATAAGAAAAAAAATATACTGTGGAAAACTGCTATGTATCATCACAATACCTTGTCTTACCAAGTTTTGCAACTGAGTTTTTTACTACCATTATAAAAAACGATACAGTTTCAAGGAAAACTTTGTCCATCTTAAAATATAAACTATGTATTCTTTTAAATGATTAAAATATGCGCTGTTGTGAACAAAAAACTTAAACAATTTTTTAAAGTAATATTCGTCAGAGTTGACAAAGTTTTTATTGGCATGAAATGAACACAGGAACAAAAACCTCTTGACAAAGTTGGAGTTTTAACAAATATACCGTAGAGTGTCCCTGGTGAAGATTTTTAATTTTTCCTTTTTGTTTAAAAAAGAGCATAATCAAGAAATTCTTTGTGTCTCCTTAAAATTATACCAGTAATATATATGTTTTTGCAAAAACATCCGATTTGCTAAATTTATGTTTTCTTTATGAATAAGCTTTATGTTTTCTTTATGAATTTGGACTTAAATTTGTTGAAAGTTTATGTTTGTATGTAAGTCGATTTTTGACACTTCGTGAACAGTTTTCTAAAAAAACTGCTGAACCGATTCCAAAAACTTAAAAGCCATTCGATATAACTCGTTAATTTTTTAATACGATCGTCTGAGCTATTTTTTTAGATTTTAGGCAGAAAAGTATAAAATTGTTCGTCTACGTTTTATCCTGCAATCCTGATCTAATTTTTAAAAATCAAAAACTGTTCGAAAGATATTTTTTGGGATTAGGTTTTGGTTAAGATCGACGCGCCGTTTTTTTTTTCGTAATAAAATGTTGAAAATAATTTTGACCATTTTTATGAAACTTTGCGATTTTTGTATATATTGTGTAGACTGGCTGGAACATTATGTAGATTGTCCACAAATTTAGAAGAATGTCTACAAATTTTGTAGATTGTTTACATATTTAGTAGATTGTCCAACAATTTAGTAGTTTGTCGAAAAATTCAGTACATTGTCCAAAAATTTAGTAGGCTCTCCAACAATTTTGTAAGCTATCGAAAAATTTAGGAGATTGTCTCAACATTTAGTAGATTGTTTACAAGCTTCGTAGATTGTCCAAAAATTTAGTACTTTGCCTAAAAATTAAGTAGATTGTCCACAAATTTAGTAGACTGTCCACAAATTTAGTAGACTGTCCACAAATTTAGTAGACTGTCCACAAATTTAGTAGACTGTCCACAAATTTAGTAGACTGTCCACAAATTTAGTAGGTCGTTCGCAAATTTAGTAGGTTGTTCACAAATTTAGTAAATTTGTTTTATAAATTTGGTAGATTTTTTACTAATTCAGTAGATTGTCCGCCAATTTAGTAAGTTGTTTACATATTTCGCAGATTGTCCTAAAATTCAGTACATTATCCAAAAACTTAGTACTTTGCTTAAAAATTTAGTAGATTGTTTATGAGTTTAGTAGACTGTCTACAAATTTAGTAAGCTGTCCAAAAATTTAGTAGTTTGTTCAAAAATTTAGTAGATTGGCTCAAAATTTAGTAGGTTGACTCAAAATTTAATGTGTTGTCTCAAAATTTAGTTGATTGTCCACATGTTCTGTAAACTGTCCACAAATTCTGTAAACTGTCTACAAATTTAGTATATTGCCTAAAAACTGGACTGGACTGTCTAGAAATTTAGTATACTATCTAGAAAAATTGGGTAGACTGTCTAGAAATTTAGTAGACTGTCTAGAAATTTAGTAAAAAATAGTTATGAAATCATCTAAAAATGTAGATAATTGTCTGAAAATGATGTGAAATGTCTGAAAATTTTGTTAGTTGTCTAAATGTTGTGGAATGCTTTAAAAAATAGGAACAATCAAATTTCTGTTCTTAATATTTTAAATTCCGGATTACGAAATTTCTGTTCCCAACGCACTAATAAAAATTTATCATTTGTTCTTTACTCTAAAACTATTTTTTTATCATGTTTACTGTATATATAAAAATTATTTCATATCAATATACTAGACAAGAAATAGGAACCGAATAGATAAAATAGATAGATTCATTAGAAGTAGTAAAAAAATATAGTATATATTTCTTTCCAAATTAGTCAATATACCAAAATAGACGCCCATCCTAATCAATTAGCAAGTCCTAATATATACCTGGAGTTCCAGCCGACCAGGATTGAAAGAAAAATACCTGGAGACCTAATATAATTATCTAAAGTTCTTTAATTTTAGTATATTTTATTGTTTTTCTTTTTTTTATTATTATTATTATGTTTAAATTAGCTCTAGTAGATACGCCACTGGATCTATCTGCTAATTTGTAAACAACTTTATTAACTTCCCGTAGGGTAAGTTATAGTAATCGCAAAAAAATCGAAAATGAAAATTTTTGCATTTCTCGACGTTTCAAAGGTTTCTGAATATTTTGGCATACCTTAGAAAAAATGGATGTATGTGTGTGTGTGTGTGTGTGTGTGTGTGTGTGTGTGTGTGTGTGTGCGTGTGTGTATGTATGTGCGGATACAAATTTTCGTCGACGATTTCGGGAACACCGATCATTCGATTTCAATAATTCAAAAAACATTCGATTTGTATTGATAAGGAGACGTGCTGATTAGTTTTTGGCGAAGGCAGGTCTAGCCGTTCCGAAGATACGGGGCAAAAAGTGCCTAAAACGGTAACTCAGTTTTTAAGAGAACGGAGCGTCCGATTTTAATAATTCAAAAAACATTTTATTTGTATTGACAAGATGAACCGATCAAATTTTCATGAAGGCAGGTCTAGCGGTTTCGGAGATCTAATGAAAAAAGTAAAAAAAAATGCCATTTGGCGGTCAAAAATGATCATTAGACATATGCACATCAAATTATCAGATATTTTATAGAGATTTTAACAATAAGTATAATTTTGGTTTACATTCCTATGGGTTCCGTACCAATGTTTACGCGTTAGACGTCGACGCGGCGCTTACGCGGTTTGATATTTCGTCTTTATGCAGTTAAAGCAGTACGATTGCTTTGAAAAAAAGTTTAGATCTTTCAAAATATGTCAAAATAAAGAAAACATCTTTTTTCAAAAAAAAAAATTAAAAAAAAAAAAAATTAAAAAAAAAGTAATTTTTTGTCTAATTGTTTGTCAAGAATCTTATTTTTTCGAAGTAATTTTTTTTCAAAAATGTTAATCGTTTTTAAAAAAATAATAATTTTTGGTACGGGAAGTTCCAGCAATTTGCCTTATTCCACTTACAGCTAGTTTTACCATATATTTGTCAGCATTATCTGCTCAGTTTAATAATTTATACAAATTGCAGAATAAAATTGAATAAAAAATAAGTAGGTGGATGGGTATATTAATTATAATAAGCAGTCGGCATTTAACTTCTGGAAATGAAATAGAACAAATTGTTAAAAAAAAATACATAATTTTTATTATAAATGTATAATTTATATTACATGAATCATTACCTCAACAAGATCTTCCAAGTGTCCATCTCCCTTTTCCATAAAATATGAGTGTGTAATTTATTTTCAATTTGCAAAAAGTGTTCTCTTCTGCCATTAGCAAATTATTTTGCACCTGAGGATAGCATCCTCGCAATATTTCTTGATGAATCCTTGTCATCGTCCGAAGAAGAAGCATTAAACTTGTCAAGGACTTGTTGGAGAAGGCACTTTCGCCTTAGGAAACAACTTCAGAAAAAAAAAGAAATTACTGTGTAGGGAGATTACTTGAGGACGCAATTACTGGGAAATGTTTAAAATGCAGAGAGGAATTGCAATTGAAAACTAGTGGTGTATGGCATCGTGCCTTAAGGCAAATTGCTGGAACTTCCCGTACCGTAATGAAATGGTCGAGAAATTTTAAACGTTTTCAAATATATTATTACAAATACTGTAACTTTCATTATTTTTGCTATCTCGTTATATCTGAGCAAATCAAATGTAAAACATAAATCAATTTATCTCCAGAACATTAACAATCGTCAATTCATTTCGAATTCAATTTCAAAAAAAAAAATAGTTGCCTAAATTTACACAAAATTGAAAAAGTGCTCCTGTATAGTCACAGTCTAAACGCATTTGCAAATAATTCTGTGCGACATTTTCACTTATACTGTGCTTAGCTTAACGGCATTTTCACATTTTTCGTAGTTT
Organism: Ctenocephalides felis; assembly: GCF_003426905.1. NCBI lineage: Eukaryota > Metazoa > Arthropoda > Insecta > Siphonaptera > Pulicidae > Ctenocephalides > Ctenocephalides felis. Next base: position 12,724,542 of record NW_020539727.1, on the reverse strand, counting down.
TCGCAAATTTGGAAAAGTGCTCCAGTACATAAACAGTCTAAACGCACTCGGGAAAACATTTGTACCAGAGTGGCGCTTAGACTGTGCTTAGCCTGGGTAAATTTTTGAATTTTTAATCCAAAATTACAAAAATAGTTTATGGAAAATAAAAAAAGATGTAATAATTTTTTTATTCTCGAAAGCAATTGTTTTGTCAATACAAGCAGAATTTTTTTTAGTTCATTCACATCGTACGCTTAGTTCACTCAAAAACTGCCATTTTTTGCACATTTAGCTCTGTACCTTCGAAATGGCGGAATCTGTCTTTGCCAAAAACTAATCACCTCTTCTCCCAATCATTACAAATTGAATGTTGATTGAGGTTGACAAATTGATCAACCTATTTGAATGGTTCAAAAACATTCGATTCCTATTCATAGGGAGATGTGCTGATTAGTTTTTGGCAAAGGCAGGTCCAGCCGTTACGAAGATACGGAGCAAACAGTGCAGAAAATACAAATCGAGTTTTTTGAGAGAACGGAGTATCGGATTTGAATTATCTAAAGAACATTCAATTTGTAATGATTGGGAGAATAGGTAATTAGTTTTTGGCAAAGGCGGGTCTTGCAATTTCGAAGATACAGAGCTAAATGTGCAAAAAATGGCAGTTTTTGTGTGAACTAAGCGTCCGATTTGAATGATCTAAAAAACTTTCTGCTTGTATTGACAAAACAATTGCTTTTGAGGATAAAAAAATATTACATCTTTTTTATTTTCCATAAAATATTTTTGTAATTTTGGATTAAAAATTCAAAAAATTGCCCATGCTAAGCACAGTCTAAGCGCCACTCCGGTACAAATGTTTACCCAAGTGCGTTTAGACTGTTTATGTACTGGAGCACTTTTCCAATTTTGTGAAAACTATTGAAAAGTGTGAAAATGCCGCCAAGCTAAGCACAGTATAAGTGAAAATGTCGCACAAAATTATTTGCAAATGCGTTTAGACTGTGACTATACGGGAGCACTTTTTCAATTTTGTATTTTTGGCAATTTTTTTTTTTTTGAAATTGAATTCGAAATGAAATGGCGATTGTTAGTGGAGATAGATTGATATATGATTTACATTTGATTTGCCAGATATAACAATAAAGCAAAAATAATGAAAGTTACAGTATTTGTAATGATATATTTGAAAACGTTTAAAATTTCTCGAATATTTGGTTACGGTACGGGAAGTTCCAGCAATTTGCCTTAAGGCACGATGCCATACACAACTAGTTTCTAAATATTTTTCCAATCCTCCTCTGGTTAATTTTTTTCGTCCCTGTCAAGAGTTCTCTCGTCGGTCCCCATCAATTCATCAGCGCGAAAGGTGACATCTTTCTCACAAATTAATACATTCGTCGGAATCCGATTTGTTTCCAACAGGAATTACAGGAATATATAATGGAATGAGTAACATGGAATGAGAAACATCTTAAATCGATCCCCTTAAAAGGTTAAATATAAATCGTTCTTTGGTGTAATGAGAAAATTACTTTTTGTTGAAAGAAGATTTGACGAGATGAAAAGTATGAGGACAATGGGGTTGTTGTAAAGTAATTATGATGGATGTTCTTGGGGATATTGAAATGGAAATTGTATTGGATACGATTAGTTATAAAAAGTGGAATTTATATCAACTGTATAAAACCTAGTTTTTGATCACCACGATTCATAACAAATATAGTTTTGTCCAATGTTAGAATAAAATCTAAATAAAGTGGCTCACGAGAAATTAAGCAAATTTTGCAACATGATGTAGAAATTATTGATCATTAAGAATTTTGATCATTAAAATATTGATGAATTTATTGGTGAATTTTGAGCATCAAAATTTTATCATGACAAAATTTTAATCGTGACAAGTTTTGGTCAAAAATTGATAATTAAAAACAAAATATACTGATCATAAAGATATTAATTTTGATTACTGCAAATTTTGAGTGCAAATTTTTTTATTGTGCCAAATTTTTAATCTTAACAAATTTTTGATTAAGGCATATTTTTGACCTTGACAAGTTTTTGATATAGACAAATTTTTGATTAGGGTATAATTCTGATCTTGACAAATTTTTTATCTTGGCATACTTATGACCATGACAAATTTTTGATCTGGACTAATTTTTGATCTTGATAATTTTTTGATTTTGAACATTTTTGACCTTGACAAATTTTTGATCTTGACTAATTTTTTATTAAAGCATATTTTTGATTTTGACAAATTTTTGAATAAGGTATATTTTAAATCTCGACAAATTTTTTTAGAGCATATTTTTGATCTTAACAAATTTTTTAATGAGAAATGTTTTTGATTTTAACACATTTTTTATTAAGGCATATTTTTGATTTTGAATAATTTTTGATTAGAGCATAATTTTGACCTAGACAAATTTTTGATCTTGGCATATTTTTGATTTTGACTAATTTTTTATTAAGGCATATTTTTGATCTTAACAAATTTTTGATTATGGCATAATTTTGACCTTGACAATTTTTCGATTTTGACTAATTTTTTATTGAATTATATTTTTGATTAAGGCACATTTTTGATGGTGACAGATTTTCGATCTTGACAAATTATCGATCTTGAGAAATTATCGATCTTGATAAATTGTCGATCTTGACAAATTATCGATCTTGACAAATTATCGATCTTGACAAATTCTTGATCTTGACAAATTGTTGATCTTGACAAATTATTGTTATGATTATGGCATATTTTTGATTTTGACATATTCGTGACTTTGACATTTTTTTTATTTTGACAATTTTTTGATTTCTACAAATTTTGATCTTGACCAATTTTGTCGTAAAAAATATATTGACCGTGACAAGCTGTTATAAAAAATATTAATAAGGACATATATCGATGGTGATAAACTTTGTTCTAGAAAATATCGATAAATGAAAAAATTTAAAAAAATCTTGATTGTATAACATTTTAATGGTAGTTGATTTATTAAAATTTGTGTTTTTTTAAATTTTTTGAACATAACAAATTTTATTCAAAGTCATGTTCAATTATGTAAAGAAAATATATGAAAACAGGGAAATATTTTTAAATTGACAATCCTAATTTCTGACAATTCTATTTTATGATACTCATGACCATTAAGAAACTTGATTTTTTGAAAATTTTTGAAAGTCTGCTACTTGGCAAATTTTAGGATTTTGGAAACAATATTTGGAATATCTGGTGTTCGGCAGTTGTTAAATATAGATAATAAAAATTCTGAAATTCTATATGTAGTAAATTCTAAGTGCAGATGCTTTTTCAGAAAATTGGCTATTGTTGTTTGACATTTTTGAGTTTTACTATCATGTTCTTGAGGCCATTGAAATAAAACCTATTTTGTCTACAATTATTTATAGATTTTTAAATTTTAACCACTTCTAGTGACGAAATGTAGTTGGTCTATAAGATAAATAAATCATATATTTTAGATAAAATTTGGTCATGTGGTCAAATTTTGATCAAGTCAATTTTTATGGACCAACCTGAATTGTGCAAAAATTGTATTATGGATAAATAAAAGTTGTGTAAACTCTTTTTAATATTTTGTCAAAGCAAACTATTTATTTTGTGTAAGCAAAAACAAACTGAAACAAAAATCAATCATCACTCGAATTTTATTTGCAATATTATACTTGATGAACGTTTTAGGATATCCAAATGAAATTATTACAAACTAGTTAGTTAAATATTAAAAAATAAAATTCATTATCTTGTTCTTCAAATAAATATATTCTTCTATATATATATACATATATATATATATATATATATATATATATATATTCCAATCGATTTCATTTAATATTTACATATAATTTATCTCCAATATGTACACAGTCTGTATATCAATTCCGAAACTTTTCAAAAGCAAATAAACTTTGTACGATGTTACCTACAAGACTATAATTTATTCAGAATATTTAAGGAAACTGTTCAAAGGTAGAATATGTATATGTACCCCCTTTTAAGCCAATAGTTTGGAGAAAAAGCAAATATTTCAAGAAGTTTTGTAGTTAAATTGTGAAGCTTTGATGTCTTCAAAGCTTTGTTTGATAAATTATTGAAGGTTGGAATAATCCTGTAACGTTTTGTAAAGGATTCAAATATTTATTTGATATGCAGATATCGAAGATTGAGAACTAGGTGCCAATGGTATTGTTCCTTGAGCATGAGACCTATTGTTCTCAAAAACTAATCAGTGCAATTCCACAAAAATTCCAAAAAATAATCTAATTTATTATTGTTAGAATATTGTAATTATTTCTGTTTATTGAAACATTGAATTCATCATAAAGCAAAAAGGTCCAAATTTTTAATCTAAACTATTTAATACAGAAAATAATAAAATACATACATTATATATTATAAATATAATAGTGGACCTAGAACTGTTCCTTAAGGAACACCAGATTTGACCCTAGTATTGGTACTTAAGCAAATTTAAATATATGCTATCTCTATTTTTGGTCCCAATAATACAGTAATAGCCCTAAGGGTTTCTTTGGGGTATAGAATCTATTTTTTTATATCATTTAAAAAAAATGCTAGTAAATTAAAAGACATTAGACATTGCCACCAAAATCGTTTTTGAGCGGTTGAGAATTTGGCTTGAATTTATATTATTTTAGTTGATTTTAATACATATTTATACAAAAATTAATTAAATTTCTCTTTTTGTTTTAGATGTTAATTTGAGTGTAAAAAATGACATCGATAAAACGATTGTCATCGACAAGACCAGGAAGTATGGTTACTGAACCTAGGACACCTCCGGCTGCTTATTTATCGGTAAGTTGATAAAATATAAGTTTACCATATATAACATACCATACCATACCTTATTGCCATTGATTTTGAACCCAATTTTAAAATTTTATTACAATTGACATTGGTTTTGAACCCAATTGTTACCACCATCCACAGTCAATCTTGTATCCAATTATCTTATAAGTTCGACAGATTTCTAAGAATTCAAATTAATTGTGAATCATCATCCTCTCCACCCTCTCTGCGACATTTGGCATTTACAACCCTCCACAAAATACCTCGGAACGATCTATTAATCCTTTCGTCGCATTTAGATAACCAGAGCAACCCCATTTCGAGGGAATTTTAAAGGCCATTTTGTACGAGAATTATTTTATTACTGGGACATTTCTAAGTCGTAAAATTTAATAAAATTAACTCTTATGGGCGGTTGAATTTGTTGGGGATGAGAGGTTTTTGGTTAGGTGAATGGGTAATAAATTTGAGGTAATAAATATATCTATTTTTTGTACAAGTCACTGAAGTATCTATTGTAATTTTTTTAATTGTTGAAATAATTATATTTAAATTACTTACTTCTACGGACGAATTATCTGGTGTAAATGTTTACAGTAAATATTCTTACAAATAGTTCATAACTATTAAATTCTCTAATCTATTTAACTGTTATTATACATAAACATATTAATACATACGTATAATGATATACAGATCTAGTAAATAACAACAGTAATTTTTCATATAAACAAATAAAATTGATTCTGGTCATCTCTTATATTTTTCAAATAAAAAATAATTTTATCCAGAAATTAGACAAATCTCTTATTGATTGCTGGTTGTATAGATGATCCTTAGCAAACTTTTATTTGTTGCTTTTTGATTATTAAACACAATTTTTTTTAATGAATATCCTGATTTATTACAATTTTGATACAAGTTCTGATTTTATGCATCAGAATGCAGTTTTCCATCTCATTCATAAAGTTTATTTTGTTTATTTATTTTTTTCTGTTGGGGTGAGAGGATAATTACATATGATTTTGATATATTTATTAATTTTTTGTGTTTTGACTTCAAGTTGTAATGCCTCACATTTAAATATGCATTATAAGGTTTTAATATTAGTTAACAAAATAATTAAATTATATAACAAAAACATATATATTTTTTATTTTTAATATAGAATTTGTGTATTCTTCTCAGGGTTCTCAGAAAAATTGTAATTTTCGTTTTTATTTCAAATTTATTTCTGAATTCTAATTGGGGTTGCTAAATGGCTATTTATCACAGTACTATGGTAAAATACCCTTAACTTCTTTTATTTATATATCAGAAAAAACTATTTTAGTCAATTTTTTTAATCCTGAGATATTAAAAAAATTGTATTTTGTTGTTTATTCATTTCTGTCAATCATGCTGAAATTTTAATTAAATTGTCATTACTTCCGTATTAAAGCTTTTGTAGTTGTTTATCTGCTTATATTATTACAGTATCATCTTTTTACACTTTACATCCACTTGTTAATTCTTTAACAAGTTTTTTGTAAATTGTTTAGATATTATTAATATAATAATGAACTTCAAACTGTTCCTTGAGGTACACCAGATTTGACCATACATTTGACACTAAAACAAATTTAAATTTTTGTATATATCTCCTTTATGATGAGAACGATATAGTAATAGCCCTAGAACTTTTCCTTGAGGTATTCCAGATTTAATCGATAATAAGCTACTAAAAAGTTCGATTTTTTGTTTTTATTTCTATCTGTCGAGAATTATTTTATTATACCCTGATATTTCAATTTTTTCGTAAGAATATAATTTGGCAGTCTAAGATTACTTTTAATTTACGATAACTGTCATTATAAGACTAGTTTGCGTAAATGATGAGTCCATGAAAAAGATGGCAAAAACGTGAATCCCAACCTTGTTTTTCTTGGTATCAAGGAATGTGATATCAAATTCTTTAAGTTATAGATCTTGAATATATGTATACTGAAGGAAAAAATGATTTTTTGGGCATTGCTTCATAAAATATGAAGTCAAAACAACTGTCAAGTGTAGTCAGATTATGTCACAACTAATATAGGACAAATATGGGGTTTCATTGTAATTCAAATGAATTGTACTCTAAGATATAAAAAAATTTTTTGGCTGTATATTTTATGCATCAATGCCCACAAAAAACTTTTTGTACTTGAGATTATTTCTATAACCTAAAAAAAATTTTAAATGATTGTTATTTCTATTGCATCAAATATCGTAATAAAAGTACCTACTTGAAATATGTTTTCGTTCACTTTTTTGCATTTTTTTTAGAATTTGAAAATATTGCTTTTATTTATTTATTTATTTATTTTTTATTTATTTAAATATATAGCTCACAAATTTCTCCAAGAGGACTCAAAAATACAATTATTTTACATAATGAATAACAATTAAAATATATACAAAATTACAATATATAGTTAGTAACATAAAATGCTTAAGATAAAATTACATATAATGCAGAATGTAACAATATTACTTCTAAACAGAATAAGATAAAATAATGAGATATTTGAAAAGAAAATATAAAGGTTAACTTGTGTAGATGGAGATTATTTGATTAGGTGAAGTGTTGTGAATATCTATTTCATTACTAATTAAGTTAAAGTTAGAGGACATAAGTAAAATAGGCGAATTTAAGAGAGAATTAGATTTAGGAGTAGGATAATTGAAAAATAATTGTGAACGCGAAGATAGCCTTGGAACATTAAAGGATAGTTGATTGAGAATAAGAGGACAGTCTATAGAATTATTGCAAAGCTTAAATAAGAACATAATTGTACAGATAAATCGACGTGAGGCAAGAGAAGGAATACCAAATTCTTTTAGTAAAGTGTTGTGGTCAAATTGTGTGGGGTAAATTTTATATGTTTTATAATAAAGGTATTTCAGAAATTTTCGCTGAACCTTCTCTATCGCATCAGAGTTGTTGATATGATGAGGATACCAAATAATCGAGCCGTATTCTAATTCTGAACGTACAATAGAATAGTACATGCAAAGAAGTGCATTGGTAGAATTGAATTGTTTACAATTTCTCTTTATCACATATCCTGGGTAATTTTGTACGAATGTTGGGTTTTCTAGTATTCTATATATATATATATATATATATATATATATATATATATACGAGTATATATATATACATGATGTGTGTATGTATTTCCTCCCCTATTTGCCCTAGGACTTGTATATCATAATCAGCATCCCTATTATTGTGCAGACTATTAATTCGCCCTTTCGCCCCTTACCAACCCCAAACTGTCGAAGGGGTAAGCAAAAGGGATGTCGCCGGATGGTATCCGGTTCATTTCCGGGTGTCGAAATTCGCGCTTCCAGGCAATGGCCCGGAAATGCGCTAGCTAAACTCTCTCTGTTCTGAAAGGGCGCTAAGTGTTCGGGTGAAATGCATATCGATGGATGCATAATCAAAAACTTAGAATATAATTAAATTCTTATCATAATCATTTACAAATTTTATAAAGAAAAAGTTTATAAAATGGAAGGTTGCGTTTGGCGTCTAGCTATTGAAAACGGTCTCACGCAACATATGCGTGCGCAGCAGTGAATGTGTGAAAATAATGTGTAGGTTGTTAATTCGATTGTTCACACGCCTTAGGAAGTTTGTGCATCTTACCTCAAGGAATAATGACACTCACACCCAATTATTCACTTCACTTTTTTTGGAGTCCTTGTGACCCTATGAACAACAATAATATGCACTCGCATCAAATTTAGAGTTTTCTTTACATAATGCCCCGGAATCGCACGCAAGCCAATTTACAGTCGTGACCGTTTGTATGGCATAAGGCCAGGCGAAGTGAGTAGAAGGGAACAATATTTGCTCCATAACTTTTACCATATAATATCACCATTACGACACCCACAAAAGGAATAGACTATTGTAGACAATGTATAATAGTGGAAAGCGAGAAAAACATGACGTAAAATAAAAATGCAATTTGAGGACTATTTTGCAACTTATAGCAGGATATAATGCATTAATAGGCGATATTTGATCTGGATTTTTCACAACACTTCAAATTAGCTTGCAATTCAAAATTTCTCTAAGATAATACATTTCCTCATTTTCGACTTCTTTTTTGGACTTTTGACTCGTTTGTGACGTTTAATACCGTTAACTCCGTACTCCGTATTAAAATTGTAGTTGATTCTTTCCTTATTTATTCAACCCCGTACTCCATATTTTTTTTACATTGATCAAACATTAGCAAATGGTAGACTTTACTGAAGTTTTCTTGGCGTAGGAGTAGGTAATGAAAATTTTCGAAAATGTCTCGCAAAATACAATGACGATACGACCCTCCTTTGTAAAATTGCCCCAGGGTTAGTTTTATGAGTTATTCTCGAATGGGGGCGGTCGCTGGAAAGTAGAAATGTTATGTCGGCCGGAAAATTGCTTATGGAAAAGGTTGGCGACAGGACTTATGAAATGATTTCTTAAGGTTGAGAAAATTAACTCAACTAGAAGTTGCTTGTATTAAAATACTAGACATAAAAAATTCAGTACATTGTATGAGAAGTGCCAAAGTGGTGAGGAGCCAAAGTTTATCATTTGCAAGCACATTTTAATTGTACTATAATAAATATAAAATTTAAATAAAATCTTACAATGATCAAATATCATTCCATTCCTCCTCTAAGCTGAAAATAATCTGGAATAGAAAAAACTGCACATTTGGTGCAATTTGTAGTCTGATGGTCTCTCCATTTAGACATTCGGACAAAAAAAATATTGCGAGCACGTAGCGACGATACAAGCAACACAATCCCCAACTGAATGTTTCGAAAAAAAAAAATACACATAAATAAAACAAAAAGTGTTTTGACTACTGTCTACTGTAACTAAAACACTTTATCGACCGAACGACCGAGGCGTCATCATCATTTAGGAAAAGAAAAGAAATGTCGGTATTATATACTGTGTTAGATTAATTTATTGAAACTTCTTTTTAACTTCCCGAAGGAGAAGTTTATGTTTTCATCAAAAAATCCGATTTGCTAATTTTATGTTTTCTCGACGTTTCAAGCCATTCTGAATCGAACGAGACCAAATTTGGAAAAAGTATGTGTTTGTGTGGTGTGTGAACAGACTTTTAGCCGTGAATCGACGTTTTTTCAAAAACAGGTGGACCGATTTCAAAAATTTAAAAGCCATTCGATGTATCTCGACGAGGACTAGCGTCTCTTAGTTTTGTGCGACGATCGGCCAAGCCGTTTCTTTGTAAGTATCAAAACAGTGAAAAACTTTTTGTCCACGTTTTAGCCCGCGATTCTGAATCGATTTTGAAAATGCAAAAACCGTTCGAAAGATATTGGTTGGGAATCGTGCTGATGAGCTTTTGGTAAAGATCGGCTGGGCCGTTTTCTTGTAATAAAGTTTTAAAAAAAAAATTCGACAATTTTTATAATTTTTTTTTTTGACGGTTATTACCATAGTCTTGTAGATCATACTAAAATATTACGGATTTTGAAATTAGCCGCGCTGGGGCACTGACAAAAATGCCGCCTCATCCCTGAAATTTTACTTAAGTAGCTTTTATCATTTTTCTAAAATTAAAATGACTATTTGATTGCAAAATATTTAATACGCATTACATTCCATACATACATACTATAATTGCAAATTACTTTGAAAAAAAGTTCAAAATTTTCAAAAAATTTCAAAATATGAAAGAAATCAAAATTTTCAAAAAAGGTTTTTTGTTTCGAAAATTGAATTTTTTCAAAGTTTTCAAAAATTTTTATAACTTCAAAAATTTAATTATCAGTACGAAAAGTTTCAGCAATTTGCCTTAGTATTAATTTTTTTTTGACTCTCAAGATCTAAAGATCATATTTTTCTTAAACTTTCAGCTCGTTTTCGGATCTCTATATTAGCCAAATTGCCTAATTTGATATTAACTCATTATAACTAATTTGGGAGGCAAGGATAAATAATGAATTTTAATAATCGGTTCTTTAAACCCAAATTTAGCATTGCAATCGTATATGTTTCTCTAATTATATTTGTTGAATTAAAAAATATTATTAAGAAAAATTAGTTAATTGTATTGTTTTAATTTTTTTCTCACTTTCTCTCACGAATTTTAATAATTGGTCACAGTTTGCAAAAATTAGTATATTTTTTTGACATTTGTCAAAATTAGACTTTGATATACGTTTTCTCAAAAACGCCTGAACCGATTGCAGAAATTTAAAAGCCATTAAATGTATCTCGGTGAGGACTATCGTTAATCAGTTTTGTGCGACGATCTGCCGAGCCGTTTTTTGTAATTTGTAAAAAAGTGTTAAACTTTTCGTCCACATTCAAACTCATAATACCGAATCGATTTTAAAAAATCAAAAACTGTTCGAAAGATATTAGTTGGGAATGATACTGATTAGTTTTAGGTGAAAATCTACCGAACCGTTTTCTTGTAATTAACTGTCGAAAAAAAATTAAGCCGATTTTTATGAAACTTTCTTTGGCGATATATATCATGGTCTTATAGAACTTACTGAAATATTACGGCCTTACGACAAGTAATTTAATTTTAAAAATTCATCAAAGTTTAAGAAAATGAGTAGTTTTTTTGGCGTTTGTTAAAATTAAAATTATACGATTTACTTAGTATTTGGTCTTAATGAACATAGTAAACCATTAAAATTCTAAGGAAACTGGTTCAATTATAAAAAATGTTGATTTTTGAAAATTTGCTTTTAGAAAATACTCCGAGTTAACGCGTTCGTTCGTTTTCAAATACGTGTAATAAATCCACTAGGAATACTTTTAATCACTCATAAATTAATTTATTTTTTATTGATTAAGTCGATTATTTACACATATCGGGAAGTTCATGTAACTTGCCTCAAGGCAAAATACTAATACCAACTAGTATTTTAATTGTAATTTAGACAATTTAGTGTCAACAATTTTAAATATACAAAAAAAAAAATATTTTTTTCATCTTGACAGTGTACAAATGACACCACGACTAGGTGTACTCATACATCAGCTTACTCCTAAGGAATACCAATAAGGCAACTTGTACGCATAATTCCAATCCAAACGCCCTGTAATAAAATTTATATATGTATATACGATCTCGTTATATGCACCGATCGCTGCTCTCTATATGGAATAGGAATTTATTATTAATAATTAATAATATAAAACCCCATAAATTTTACGGCCGTGCATTATTTGTAATCGTGTCGAGACGAAGGTCGAAGAATTATATTAGTAGAGGATAGGTTTTCAGTTTGTAGGATAGGAGGATCATTAATGTAAACTAGTGGGGTGTATGGCATCGTGCCTTAAGGAAAATTGCTGGAACTTCCCGTACCGTAATGAAATATTCGAGAAATTTTAAACGTTTTCAACTATATTGTTACAAATACTGTAACTTTGATTATTTTTGCTATCTTGTTATATCTCAGCAAATCAAGTGTAAATCATTTCATTTCGAATTCAATTTCAAAAAAAAAAATAGTTGCCTTAATTTGCACAAAATTGAAAAAGTGCTCCCGTATAGTCACAGTCTAAACGCATCTGCAAACAATTCTGTGCTACATTTTCACTTATACTGTGCTTAGCTTGGCGGCATTTTTACATTTTCCAATAGTTTTCACAAAATTGAAAAAAGTGCTCCGGTGCATAAACAATCTAAAGGCACTTGGGTAAACATTTGTACCAGAGTGGCGCTTATACTGTGCTTAGCCTGGGTAGTTTTTTGAGTTTTTAATCCAAAATTACAAAAATATTTTATGAAAAATAAAAAATAGATGTAATAATTTTTTATCCACAAAAGCAATTGCTTTGTCAATACAAGTATTAAGTTTTTTAGATCATTCAAATCGGACGCTTAGTTCTCACAAAAACTGCTATTTTTTACACATTTAGCTCCGTATCTTCGAAATGACTGGACCTGCTTTTGCCTTAATAAACACTTCTCCCAATCATTACTAACTGAATGTTTTTTGGATAATTCAAATCGGATACTCCGTTCTCTCAAAAACTCAATTTCTATTTTCTGCACTCTTTGCCTTGTATCTCCGAAACGGCTAGGCCTGCCTTTGCCAAAAACTAATCAGCACATCTCCCTATTAGTAAGAATAGAATGCTTTCTAAATAATTCAAATAGATTGATCCTTGTTCTAGAAATCATACATACACACTCACACAGCCATTTTTTCTATGGTATACCAAAATGTTCAGAAACCTTCAAAACGTGAAGAAGTGTAAAAACTTTCAATTTCGACTTTTGGACGATTACAATAACTTACCCTACGGTAAGTAAATAATTCCATAACTATTGTTCATTATTTCATAATTAATTATTTTCGAGAAAAAGTGTGGTCTTACTACTACTATTTAAAAATAATTTATTAATTTCTTTCCTAAAATAATTTATTAATTTCTTTAAAAAATGTTTGAACGTTTTTCATGAAATTTAACATGGCAATAAAGTTTATGCACTAAACAGTCCTACAAAAATTAGTTGAATTATACAAAAAAAAAAAACAAGCTAATGAACTATAATTCATATAATTATAGATATTATAAATGTGTTTGAGAGATATCTGGTAATCCCAATGTTAAGATTTACTTGAAAGTGAAAACTTTATATAAACAGTTTTTTTAAAAAAAAAACAAATTTTACCTAAATATCTAAATCTAAATTTTAGTTTATTAACTTGCTTTAAGGCAAAATACCACTTTTTATTTTTTAATAGTTTTTATTTAAGTAAATATCACTTTTTATTTTTAATAGTTTATTTTTATTTTTTGTTGCTTCGATAAAAATTTAGCAGTGTATTTTAAAATTTGTATTAGTCGAAGAACTTTTCTGTCCATTAATATTTAAATCTGGCAATTTTCAAGGACTGCACGTTTCGACTCCCACTTTATGGGAATTCTTAGTATGGGAATGGGGTTGTTCAATATTATCTCGGGGATGATGCTAAATTAAACCAGGGGAGGAAAAATTCACCTTAGGTAGTAAAACTTAATTGTTACTGTACAAAATGGCATTTAAGTGAAAATAAATACATCATATAACAATTTTGAATAGTGTTTATTAGTAATATGGTAACACACGTAATGCGCACATTTATTAGTGTTAACCATTATAGCAATTTATATAATGATAAATTATAAATTATATATTAATATTGGCATTGAAAATGTGTATAATATTTAAAATTAATAATGTAATTAAAGTCATACCTCAAATTTGACATGATCGGTTTGTCATTGTAATTAGCATTGAGAAACGAACCTTCATCAGAGAAATGAAGTAATTGCTGATTAATAAATTCTATAATATTCGTTCACAAATGGATTATGTTAAACAACACCTAAACAAATATTGTTTTTGCAACTTCACTCATCGTGTGATAATTGTTGATAATGAAGAACTTCATGTAATTAAAATTAACATACATTCATTGACTGCGTGCATTTTTTTTACTTTCTCGCGGGCAATATAATCTCATTCTTTGAACAGCTGTAATATCTCTCTTGCCTAAAAAATATTTTCCATTTTAATAACTTCAAAGGTTTATAAAAACTACAATTAATATAGAAATTATTTCTAATCAATAAACTTACTAATCATTAATCTTATTAATCAATATTTTCAAGGAACAGGGTAAAATATTCTTCTGATTCAGGCATTTTTCATTAAGTCAAGATTTGTGCTACGATGTAACTTTAAAATGTTTATTTATCTATGCCGATTTTCTTGTTGATATCGATACGCATACAACGTTGATGCCGGTACGCATACAACGACAGATCTCTATACACATACACGACGACTAATCACAATCGACCCGTATAGAAATGATATCATCGAGAGCGAATGACGAATCATTTGCACTCGACTCTTATCTCATCTTATCTGCCGTAAAGCACTTCCGTTGCATTTGTACGGATTCACACCCTAGTCGCGCCTAAAGAAGTTTTACTTCAATAATACAATAAATTGCAAACATATTTGATTTTAGTAACATTAAATAAATGACTATAGTTTGGTTTTGTTGAGGCATTTTCATATATTATGTATTGTTTTTGTTTATTGAGGCAAAACTTCTTTAGACGCTACTAGGGAGTAACTCAGTGAAAATGCAACGGAAATGCGTTACGTTAAGTTATAATAAGATGAGATAAGAGTAAATGTCAATGATATCATTTCTATACGGGTCGATTGTGATTAGTCGTCGTGTATGTGAAAAGAGATCTGTCGTTGTATGCGTACCGGCATCAACGTTGTATGCGTACCGATATCGACAAGGAAATCGGCCAAGATGCTCTTGTAACGTCATCACGTGATTTATGAAATGTCAACCAAAGTTTGAGGTTATTAGTATTAATAAATGTGTGTATTACTAGTATTACGATATATACCAATAAACGATATTTTAAATTCTTATTTTGTAAATGTATTTCATATGATTTGTCATCTCAAAAAAGTTTTACTCCAATTCACATGCTCAAGTATTCAAAATTTATACTTTTTCTCAAGTAGTTTCGTTAAATTTCGAGTCTATTACAAAGTGGCTCCTAGTTTTTTGTGTTTTGGCAATCCCTGTTCTAAATGTAGGCGTGCATTGCATAAATTACCGATGCCTTGCATATTGTTCAAAGTGCTAGATAGTTTTATTATTGCATAAATTCATTCCATCGTTCATTTTATGCAAATGGTGCAGGCAATTAAAATGGGAATAAATATTTATGGAGGATATTAAAGGATATTTATTTTATATTAAAGGATAATTTGAAGAGTATAATTATCTAGAAGTAATTTATGATCGTACTTTATGTATTTTATGTATATGTGCTTTTTTTCTCATTAACTAAAGAATTATTATTAATTACCTACACTAAAAGTAAAATTAAAATTCTCATTGGAATCTCATTGGATTCCCATGGTCGTTCTTAGTACTTTAATATTTTCTTTATAATTCCTGAATATTTGTACCTGCCTTAACTATTTTTTTTCTGTTTATTGAACACCGAACAGAATATTTTGAAAATTTGATATTAATATCGGTTCAGGTATTTTCTCAAAAACCTAATGGAACACATACACTTTTTCAACTTCTTTGTAAATCAATTAAATACATATTGGAACAAAAATATTTATATTTAATCGAGAATACTTAAAATTTTAATTAAACTTGAAATTACAGTTTTTTAGAATTAAAATGTATTAAAGGTGTTACTAGTGTCTAACTCCTGATCTCAAGCAGTAGTGATATACGCCTTTTTTTATTTAGCATTATATACATTTCATATCTCAAACAGCCAGTCTGATATAAGAAATTATTGTTAAGTTTATACATTTATACATAGTCTATATATATTTATCCATTTCCTATTACTTTATTTTAAAATATTTGATTCTTATAAAAAATTAAGTATAAGAGTCATTTTTAACTAATAAAGTTAATATCTTGTTTATATCTGGTATAGTTATCACTTACAATCATTATTACCATATAAGTAATTCCAAATTCCAAATTTTCAGAAATTCAGTAATAGTTTATTCAGTGACTTTGTATCAAATATTTTTTAAGTCTAAGTTTTTAATTTCTCTCAGCTTTTTCGATCCATTTATGTGATCGTGTACCCAATAATTTGTAATTGTTTCGAAGTTCGAATAATAGCAGTCTATGTTGTAAACAACATTTAATGAAACTTCTCGAATGGAAGTTTCGAGTTTTAAGGAGGAGTCTGGGGCCAAAACTCCACAGAATTTTCAATAATGTCTGAGAAGTTGTTCGAATGTACTTCAAGTCGAGTTTAAGATAATAACTTGCGATTGTTATCGCTAGAAGACAATAATATTCATTAATAGGAATATATATATATATATATATATATATAATATATATATATATATATATAGGGTGTCCCAAAACTCAACGTCAGGCCGAAACAAGATGGCAGATTGATCATGACAAAGTTTTAAAAAAATTACATGCAGTTTGATAGTTGTATAATCAAATAACTTTCAATACGTATTAACAGGAGATTTTTATAATTTTTTTAAGAAAATTAAAAGAATATTGCAGAATATTATAGAATATATTATAGAAATATCTTCAAAAATATACAATGTTTTTCTAAAACTCACAAAATTTCTGAAATTATAAAGTTCATTTATATAGTTAAAATAAATTATTTAAACTTGAACCAAAACCAATTCTTGATCATCCAATAATCATCAGATTATTTTTATAAAAAAATACTATTTAAATTAATAAGTAAAGTTTAAAATATTGATGTTCTAGTACTTGACATTAGTTTTGTCAAATGAAATGTGAATAATATTAGATTTTACTTAAAGCGAATTTTACAATAATTAGCTTTTATATAAAAACTATCATATATATATATATATATATATATATATATATATATATATATCAAGTAAATTGATATGTTTATAATATTTATATGTTAAAATTAAGTATTTTCAGAAATAATTTTGCCAAAATATAATATACTTTTTTTGAAACTGTAAAACCTTAAATTCTCTTGAATTGGCATAAAACATTTATCAAAATTGGACCAACCGTTTAGAATTTAATTTAAGTCTATTTTTTTACACTTACATTGTACCTATAGAAGATTTTTGTGAAAAAATATAAAGATCAAATATAAATTATGTAGAATTTATTTAAAAAAAAATAGGGTTTTTTACGTTTTTACTACTTTACTCGTTTTTTTAATAAGAAAAAACATGCATAAGTTTTCACTTTAAAACTTCTGAACTTTTAGTGATAATTCAGAGCAATTTTTTCTAAAAATCGTTCGAAATTTTTTAAAGATTTTAAATTCATAGTTCTATAAGTTGACTTAATTCTAGGCGATTTGGTTGCTATTTTGACTAGTTTTGATTTAGACTTATGAATCCAAAATTTTACCAAAGCCTTAGGTTTTACTTAAATGCTCATTATTTTAACATAAACGCTATGGTATTAATTTTCTTTAAATTTTTGTGATACTTAGTCAATCCTGACACCCCGTTTGGAGTAAAGTTTGAGTTTTAAGTCACCCTGTACTTTTATATGTATATGTTTATTATGAAGCTTATCTGAAAATTTCAAGTCTCTGCATTTTTTTTTTGTAAAATTCTTATGACACAATTTTCAAAGTTCATATTTAACCTGCACCTAACTAATCTAATATTCATTGATAATTATTAAGTTAACTATCATTTATTATAATGATTTAAAATTATAATATAAAGTATTACAGTCAATCTAGACATTTCGTTTAGGCTCAAGTTTGCTTTTTGGGACACCCTGTACAATCTCTTATATAAAATCAAGCTCTTGTATAAGATATGTAATGTGCACCATGAAAAAATACATGGAGTTAATCTAAAAACTTCAAATCCCTGCATTTTTTATATAAAATTCTTTTCACACAGAGGTCATATTTAACCTGCACCTAAATAAACTAATATTTAATAATAATTAACAATTTATTACTATGATTTAAAATTATAAAGCAAATTATTTCAAAATTATTTGCATTCCTTATACCAAGAAAGAGATTGTGTGCAAATTACGACTTTGCTAATTATTACAAGGTTTTCTTGAACTGTTCAGATATTAATTTATAATACTAAATATAATTTTTAATACTAAATTATCTCACAGTACATGCCGACATGCATTCAATAAATGATTGATTTATTGGAGAAAAATTACATAGAATCCAAGAATTGTAAATATTATTTTAGGTCAACGATTTGACGTCAGAGTTTTATGTTTTTTATTTATTTTGCAAAATGTAAAATAAATGTTTTAAAAAACTATAAAAAGTACTACTGAATTTTCTCTCT
The DNA here is from genome assembly GCF_003426905.1 of Ctenocephalides felis. Taxonomy (NCBI): domain Eukaryota; kingdom Metazoa; phylum Arthropoda; class Insecta; order Siphonaptera; family Pulicidae; genus Ctenocephalides; species Ctenocephalides felis. The sequence continues at coordinate 12,705,819 of NW_020539727.1, read as the reverse complement.
TCCTTTTTTATTTAAAAGTATCTTTAGGTTAATAATGGAACCTAGTGGTGCCTTAAGGCAATTCGCTGGAACTTCCCGTACCGAAAACTAGAAATTTTTAAATTTTAAAATAAGTTTCAAATTTGTGGCAAACTTAAAAAAAATGTTTTTTTTGAAAAAATTTATATTTTTCAAATATAGAAAATTTTCTGAAAATTCACTTTCCTAAAAATGAATTCTTCATTGTCAATAATAAAGTAAAATGTTTTTTAAATTTCCCTTTTCGCATTTTTTAAATGAAAATTTTCGCATTTCTCGACGTTTTGAAGGTTCTGAACATTTTACTTTCAGAAAAAATGGATATGTGTGTGGTGTTTTGTATGTCCGTATATTTTCGTCCACGTTTTTGGACGCACGGATTAACTGATTTGAATGGTTTAAAAAACATTCGATTTCTATTGATAGGGAAATTTACTGATTTGTTTTTGGCAAAGGCAGGTCCAGCCGTTACGGAGATACGGAGCAAAGAGTGCAGAAAATACAAATCGAGTTTTTGAGAGAACGGATCATCGGATTTGAATGATCTAAGAAACATTCAATTCGTAATGACGGGAAGTAGAGGTGATTAATTTTTGGCAAAGACAGGTTTAGCCATTTCGAAGATACAGAGCTAAATGTGCAAAAAATGGCAGTTTTTGAGAGAACTAAGCGTCCGATTTGAAATATCTAAAAACTTTTTGCTTGTATTGACAAAACAATTGTTTTGAGGATAAAAAATTATTACATCTTTTTTTATTTTCCATAAAATATTTTTGTAATTTGGATTCAAAATTCAAAAAATTACCCAGGCCAAGCACAGTCTAAGCGCCACTCTGGTACAAATGTTTACCCAAGTGCGTTTAGACTGTCCGCAGCACTATTGAAAAATGTGAAAATGCCGCCAAGCTAAGCACAGTATAAGTAAAAATTTCGCACAGAATTATTTGCAATTGCGTTTAGGCTGTGACTATATGAGAACACTTTTTCAATTTTGTGTAAATTAGGCAGCTATTTTTTTGAAATTGAATTCGAAATGAAATGACGATTGTTAATGTTCTGGAGATAAATTGATTTATGATTTACATTTGATTTGCTCAGATATAACAAGATAGCAAAAATAATGAAAGTTACAGTATTTGTAATAATATATTTGAAAACGTTTAAAATTTCTCGAATATTTCATTACGGTACGGAAAGTTTCAGCAGTTTGCCTTGAGGCACGATGCCATACACCACTAGTTCCGTCTTTTCCAACTAAGTTTAAATATTTTTTTCAATCAATCACCTTAACCTCAGAATAAAAATCCATAAATCCGAAGTCATTTACCGCAAATCCTTTATTCGCGTAGGTGTCGTTAATTCTCCTGACCTCGTCCCCGAGGTTCTTATACACATTTATAGACCGTGACTTGTCTGAATCTTGGCAAAAAATAAAACCAAGAATGCAGAAAAAAATAACATTTAAACAGAGTTAAAAATAAAATAAAATAAAACAAACAAAAGTCGAGACCGTCAAAATGGTGCCCGGTGATGGATTTAACTTTAACTTAATTGCTCCGACCGCAAGTCGTAAAAATTCCTTTCGAGGATGGAAAATGCCTTTTGCTAAAACTGTTTGGAAACAAAATTTTAACATATTGATACAGAGATCGGTGTAAAGCCAAGGATCTGCAAATTAACCCTTTCCACTTGGATGCCGATAATTCCACGTCAACAATATCTTACAAAGTGCATATTCATCCTCCAATTATCACCTTTTGTCTAGAGTTAAGTAAATAATTTCTTGCAAAAATGAATTACTTCTATTATCCTTTTGTCTTTAACAAGAGGTCTATTGACTAGGGTTTATACAAAACCGACATTTCATAAAACCGGTTTTCGAATTTTAATTTTACTAAAAAAAACGGTTTTCCCGGTTTTCGAATTTTATGTAGAAAATAAATTTTTGCTCGAATGTTCTGTAATTTATCCGCAAATTTAGTGCGATTTAGAGCAGTATTTGTTTGAATTCATTTATTGTTCAATTTTATAGATAGTAAACAAAATTATTTTAATTTTAATTAGTTGACCTAAAAAATAATAGTTTATCTTGATTAAATAACTTTGAAAATAATTATTCGTTATTCATGCATCATTTTCACATATAAGAATGAAAATATTTTTATGATAGTGAAAGGAAAGTTTTCGAATAAATAAAAATAATACATTTTTAAATTAAAAAAATGCATTAAATTAAAAAAAAAATTAGATACATGTTTATACATACTTGTTAATATCAATTTTAGTTTTAAAAAGAATTAAGCTAAACTCGGGTATTGTCTGTTCCGAGCAATTTTAATTAATTAATTTTAAACATTCTAATTGTTTTTTAGTTTAATACGATGTGATTTCAAAAACTGAGAACGTCTATCGAATTGCTACTTAGACATGACCTTTACTGTTTCTAACAAAATTTTCTGAAATAGAAAATACTCTCATACTGGCGACCAAATTATGCTTAATTGTTTTTAAAGCCTGATATAATAATTCTAAGTTTTTTGTTCTTTAATTTGTGACCTCTAAGGTTTAAAACTTTTTTTTAAGTTTGAGTAGAGGAAGTTACTTCTTCAAGAAGAAGTCACACTGATTTAAATTAATATATACACTGGTATAAAAATCTAAATTAATATATACAAAATCTTTCTGGAAACCATTGCAGACTGATAAGATATCAAATGTTATTACGATATGATTTCAGGAATCAAAACGCTTTCATCTATCTTTTATATTTGGCTATATTTGTCATTTTGCATTTATACAGTGAAAACCGACTTTTTTCACTAAAAACCGGTTTTCGAATCCCATAATTTTCGCCAAAAACCGGTTTTTGAAAACCGACAAACCCTCTTCAGGTCTAGGAGTAACGAAACGTTTTCAAGGATAACTGATTCATCTAATTATCACTTTCTGTCCTAAGTTAAATAAATAATTAGTTGCTTATGAACTACTTCTATTATCTTTTTGTTTTTACCAAGAGGTCCTTTGTTAGAGGTCTATTGACCTCTTGGTCTAGGAGGAATAGAATTATTTCAAGGATAACTAAATCATCTCATTATCACCTTCTGTCTCAAGTTAAATAAATAATTTGTTCCAATAATGAATTACTATTATCCTTTTGTTTTTATTTTATTTGCCATAAAACAAGCAGTTCTGTGTCAGAGGTCTATTGACCTTTTAGTCTAAGAGAAATGAAACGTTTTCAAGGATAACGGATCCATTAAACTCATCCTCGGGTAATTAAATTATTTATGGAGTTTGTAGACGGACAAACGATTGTATTCACATATTCATTGAGAGATAATTCTTGTATTATTGTGATAAGTGGTCAATGTGGAATTGAGATTTTTTGGATTTGGTGACGTAATTTTTAAAATTTGAAAAAGTTGCTTCTGTTACTAGTTGACGTGCTTTCCTGAATTTTGATGTGATTAATCTAATTTTTGGAAATTTGTTTTAGACAGCATAGATTTTTTTTAAATTTTGATCTCGTATTTGTAGCATTTCTTAATTTGGAAGAAAATTGCTCAAAAAATATTTTCTAAGTTTGTTCCACATATAGGAAGATTGAAAATATTTTTGTTACTCTTCAAATTTCAATGAAATTTTTCAGTTTCAATATCTAATGTTCCAAATTTGCCATTGGATATCTTGGCAGTAATTTTCGTTATTAGGTAATATCATTCTTTAAATGTGGAAGAATTTATTTAGTTAAAGATACAGTTTTTGAAATTTATGGAGGTTGTAGACGGACAAACGATTGTATTCATGTATTCATTGAGAGATAATTCTTGTAGTATTGTGATAAATGTGAAATCGTAATTTTCGAGTTGTTCATAAAATTATTTTTAATAATTCAGGTCAGCCTCAGTATCAAATTAAAGTGTGAACTGGAATTCCGATTTTTTAAGAATTAGACTTTTTTTAGTTCAAAAATATAATTTATGAAATTTTTGGTGAATTGGTTGAATAAAAATGTTACTCTCATCATTGTTCAAAGTAATTTCTTAAGTTTGGATCGATTTTTTCGGTTTATAAATGCACTTTTTGAAATGCATGTAAAGGTTCCTTTCCTTACTAATTGATGTTAGTTTTAATTTTAGCGAATTTTTTTAAGGTCTGAACATCTGCTTTTTAAAATTTGTGAAAAAGGTCTCAGCCTTTCAGTAATTGATGTGTAACTGAAAAAATTAGCCCAAATTTAGAGAATGACGACGATTTGGGCCAATTTTATTTCCACTCGCAAATTCCGGAATTTATATGTATTTTGTCGATATGTATATCCGGGGTCTAGAATTTCATTTTTTTTAGATTAAAGATATAATTTTTAAAATTTGTGATTAATAGGTTAGACAAAATATTTTTTTAGTTCTTTTATGTGTTTTAGAATAAACATCTACTTTTTGAAATTAGTTAATATTAAAATATCTAAAAAATAAAGTAGAAAAGGTGTCACTGTTATTGTTATATGATGTCCTTCTTTAAATTTCGAGAAAAAATAATTTAAATATATAACTATTAGAATTTGTTATAGTAAGGCCTTGAAAAATATTTTCTTCGATACTTTTTCGAGTCATTTTCAAGTTTAGAATTTATTTATTTTTTAGTTTAAAGGAATAATTTTTGAAATTTTTGATTTACAGGCTAGAAAAAATATTTTTTTAGCTTTTTTATGTTATTTCAGTATAAATATCTGATTTTTAAAATTAGTGTAAATTAAATTATCTAAAAACAAGGTAGAAAAGGTGTCAATGTTATTGTTAATTGATGTCATTTATTGAATTTCTAGAAAAAAAATTATTTTTAGATATAATTATTAGAATTTGTTATAGAAAGGCTATGAAAATTATTTTCTTCAACAATAGACAAAATATTTTTTTGGTTTTTTTATGTCACTTCAGTATAAACATATAATTTTTGAAATTTGTAAAAAAAATCTGAAAACAAGATAGAAAATGTGTGACTGTTATCGTTGAGAAAAAATTTTGAGAAAAAGATCAAATATAATTGGAATTTGTTATAAAAACGTTTCAACACTTTTTGGAGTAATTTTTTGCCCAATTTGAAAAATATTTTTAGGTTTGAAGATTTAATTTCTAAAATTTGTTTAAAAAGCCTACGCCATCACTAATTAATTAATGTCATTCTCTAAATTTTTAAAGAAATTTTTCTAGTTTGATGATTTTGTTCTTTAAAATTTTGTAGAAGATTTCTTTTATCAATTTCATCCAAAACAAATTATTCTTATGAAATTCAAACATTTATCCTTATGAAATTAAAAAATTAAAAATTTTAACTGGAAAATTTACTAATAAGTAAAAAAAAAAGTTTGTTGTAAACATCATAATTAGAATTTTAAACTAAAAACATTTAAAACCATTAATAAGCGATAAAAATTGTTTTTAACACGAACAAAAAATTGGAGATATTGAAACTAAATTTTTTTCTCTAGATTTAGAAAATGATATGATTCAGACATTTTTTTTGCCAATTAATATCATTCCTTAAATGTGAAGTAAACATTTCAGTTTAAATATGTAATTTGAAAATTTTGTGACAGACATTTTCTTATTAATTAATAACAGCTTATAATTGTTTCACAATTGACTTATGTAAATCACAAATTGACTTATGTAAATCACAAATTGACTTATTTGGTTTTCCAAACATTCTTAACCTTTTCTTTTCATTAAATTGTAAATTGAAATTGAGGTTCAGGAATTCTAAAGGACCTCTTTTGATAGATCTAACTTTTGATAGTCTAGCTTGCAAAAAAATTACTCTTACATATTGGAATCAAAATAATAGTTGTTGGCAAAATGCTTAAAAAAATTCTGTTTTCCAATCGCCAATTACTAATTACCAAGAAATGGCCCAAGCAAACTTGCCCAAAAACTAATCACCACGATTCCCAATTGATATCCTACGAACTCTTTCAGGATATTAAATAAGTAAAAATTCCTAAATTATTTTTAAGGTACTACAGAAGTTCCCAAATACATATTTACTTTAATTCTTATCAATATTTATTATCAACTCCTTTTTCCTTTACTGTCAGGAAGTTCAAGTATCTATCTTATGTTGATAAGATATTTGCTTAGGACCGATTTCACTGTTTGCTTTCAAGATTCAGGATAATATATTTAAACAAGGATTTGAATTCGTGTAGGAAATGTACACTGAAGTACCTATAAGATATTCTTGAGTTTATCAAAATCCCTTTTGGTAGGAGATGATAATCCCTTTAGGTTAGACTTAATATTAATTTTATTAAATGGGGAATGACTGGATGAAAATTGGCGGATGTTGAACCTTAAATATATTGTACAAACAAATTTGAATACATTTTTCGTTCATTTATAATTTTTTTAATTCGTCAATATTTGAATGAATGCACGCGATAACTTTGAAAAAACGAAACCAAAAAAAAAATACATACAAACACAAAATGAAATTATGTATGTATTTAGAATTTGCAATTCAATACTTTAAGTTATAGGTGTGAATGATTGTGTTGTGCGTATTGGAGGGCTAAAAAGGTTCTTTTATTATATTTTTTATTACAAATTATGACTCTATTATCAAACAAACCGATACTTGCGTTTTCCAATTAAAATAAGATTTGTAACTTATCAGTTCCAACCTACTTTTGAAAGGCAAATACTACATTTGCAATTTGCAATACATCAAAGTTAGTTGGCAATAAATTTAATTTGTTATCACAAATGCAATTATAATAAACTACTACTGTTAATAATTACTTTTGATAATTGTCAATTATTTGTCTATTAATTAGTAATAATAATAACATTTTTATGCACAATTTGAAGTCAAAAAATTTTTAGATTTTTAATTTATATACATATATCTTATATATTAGGTTGTCAAATATCTCCCTTCCGCTTTTTTGCTCTTGGTTTATAATACAAAAAGGCGGAAAGGAGATATTTGACAACCTATTATAAAATTCTTCTGTACGGGTGTATGATTCGATACTTCTCATAAACGGTTATTCGGATTTTGAATATTCTTTTTTGAGTTTGTCAAAGGAAATTCTTTAGATTTATTGAACGATAAATTATATTGTAGAAATAAATGTCAAAAATTACAAAAAACCACTAATCATTGTTTGGCATTGAAAACATTTATCTGCAAGAGATGTCAATTCACTTGAAATATTGAATTTATCTGATATAATGAGCCTAGATAATATTAGAATATAATATACAAGAAAAATATAATGTCTACATTATTATTGCCGAAAAGCAGATGAGATGTGCCAGGAATTAAAATAATATAAGATACAGTCAACAGTCCATGTTTGGCAGATGAAATTATATAATCGAGTTTAATAAATAACACAATAAGTTCAAAATTGCATATACATTATTTTTTTAACTTATGCATGTCGCATTTTGGTTTACTTTACTGAATTATTTAACAATACTAAAAATTATTTCTACTTATTAAAAAAATGATTTAGAATTTTGTTTCATGTGTCAAGAATTCATTTGTTTGGCATCGCATATGGAATATTTAGCAAGTTGATCTTAGATTGAATAGTGCACATATGAACTAGATTTTACAAATTAATTTACCTAACATAAACAATTAAGTTTATTAAATTATTTTACATTTTCCTTTATGTTTTAGAACCGCTGGTTGAAAAATGTGCAAACACAATGCACAATGCAATATAAACCGACAATTGTCAGACATTGACTTTTTCGCCAACAATGCACTTGTTTCATCATTCGACATTCGTCATTCGAAATGAATTAAACGAATGATACGATTCGATTCGATCATTGATTGTTTTGTTGTCTCATCCGACAAATGTTTTGCAATTGTTTTCCTGTCGAGGAATACTTTTACAATTTAACGACACAAAACCATAGACCTTACACTACATGGACTGCTAGTCCTCATTTTATAAAAGATAGAATGAGATTGTGACGTTACTTAGTGAACGAGCGTTGCCGACGATCGTGGAACACTCCCGATTGTTTAAATGTCATATGTCATGTGTCACGTGATTAACCTTGACTTTAAAATTAAAAACTACTTCATCCTTGTACTTCGGAAGGTTTTTCCTAGCCATGGCTCCAAAATTGATATTGGTCACCCTTGAGTGATTTTTTGAAGTAAAACTTCTTTAGGCGCGACTAGGGTGTAAATCCGTACAAATGCAATGGAAATAGCGTTACGCAACTGTACGTCATTCGCTTTCGATGAAATCATTTTTATACGGGTCGATTGTGATTACTCGTCGTGTATGTGAATAGAGATCTGTAGTTGTATGCGTACCGGCATCAACGTTGTATGCGTACCGATATAAACAAGAAAATCGGCATAGATAAATAAACATTTTAAAGTTACATCGTAGTGCAAACCTTGGTTTATGAAAAATGCCTGAATCAGAAAAATATTTTACCCTGTTCCTTGAAAATAATAAAACAAATTAAACATTTGTGCCGTGTACTAAACGTAAGTTTGTCAATTAGAAAATATTTCTATATTATTCGTAGTTTCTATAAATCTTTGGCATCTCTATTTAATTGATGTCATTCTCTGAATTTGGAGGAAAATTCTTGTTTTTGTTTAAGAATTATTCATTCATAAAAAAAAATCTTTTTTTTAAATATTTGTAAAAGATTTTTTTCATCAATTTTATCAAAAAAATTATCCCTATGAAATTGAAAAATTAAAAATTTTATCTAAAAAATTTACCCCAAATTTAAGGAATAATACTAATTAGTGAAAAAAGAAAGTTTGTCGTAAATAATTAGATTCCAAACTAAAATATTTAGGAAAGATTTATAAAAAATTAATTTAAGTAAATCCATTAATTAGCGTTAAAAGACGTTTTAACACGATAAAAAATTGAAAAATATTTAAACTGAATTTTTTTTCTATAAAATTGGAGAACTACATGAATTTTCATTGATTCAGACAAACTTCATTTTCTAATTAATTTCTTCTTAAATTTGGGAAAATTTTTACTTAAAATTTTTAATTTTTGAATTTCATATGGATAAATTTTTGAATATCATAGGGATGAATTTTCTTACTTTTCTTCATTTGGAAAAAAATTTATATTTCAAAAATAAATATTATGAAATTTGTGATGAGCAAGCTGTGGAAATGTTCCTTTTAATATTAATTGAAGTCATTTGTTGAATTTGGGAGAATTTTTTCAGTTTATTGATATAAATATTAAAATTTGTGTCTGGAAAAAATACTTTACTTATTGTTGTATAATGACAATTTTTAAATTTAGAAAAAAATCTATTTCAGAAGAATATTTTACCCTGTTTTTTTGAAAATAATAAAACAATTAAACATTTGTGCCATGAACTGAACGTAAGTTTATTGATTAGAAATTATTTCTATATTTTTGTAGTTTCTATAAATCTTTGAAGTTATTAAAATGAAAAAATATTTTTAGGCAAGACAGATATTATAGTTGTTTAAAGAATGAGATTATATCGCCAGCGAAAAAGTAAAAAAAATACAAGCAGTCAATGAATGTATGTTAATTTTAATTACATGAAGTTCTTAAAACACAATTATTACATGATGAGTGAAGTTGCGAAAACAATATTTGTTTAGGCATTGTTTAACATAATCCACTGTGTGAACGAATATTATAGAATTTATTAATCAGCAATTACTTCATTTCTCTAATGAAGGTTCATTTCTAAATGCTAATTACAATGACAAACCGATCATGTCACATTTGAAGTATGACTTTAATTACATTATTGTTTTTAAATATTAATTTTAATGCTATTTTGAATATATAATTTATAATTTATCATTATATAAACGTGTATAATGCTTGGCACTAATAAAAGTGTGCATCACGAGTGTTACCATATTACTATTAAGCATTATTCAAAATTGTTATAAGATGTATGTATTTTTACTTAAATGCCATCTTGTACAGTAGCAAATAAGTTTTACTTCAGTCGCGTGTGCACCTTACGCGCACTCTTTTTTTCTCTTTGCTATTACTTAACTTCTGTTAATTGATATAGACTGTCACCTCATTAAACCTTTTACATCTATCAATATACCAGAAAAAACTATAAATTTATCCTTGTAATTCTCGTACAAAGTAACAAGCGTTCCATTACACCATCAAGAATTGATATCAGCTCTTTACTTCGAAGACTTCGTAATCTCTGCATATTACCAAGAATTAAGCGATACAGATTTGCAATTATAATTACAACGTCTTATCTGTCTATTTAAATATTTTTTCAAAACGCTTTCACGATTTAAGATAGCGTCGTCTTCAACAGTTGATATTCATACGAACGAGTTCCATTATTTGCATTACGAAGGACAAACCTCTCCTCGACATGACACATATGACAGCTGAGATAAGAAGTTGACTCTGTCTTGATCTTGGTCTTGGTCAAGATTTGTGGAATATTTTATTAAATATTTAATGGAAATATAGTCTAAGGCATCACTAAAGACATGTACACGGAGGGTTGTCATAGTTTTAACAACATTTTAACAGAGACAATGGAAAAAAAACTTGCTGCTCCAGATAAGAAGAAACGTAGATTTACTTGGGCAGAATGTATAAAAAAAAGAGTGCGCGTAAGGTTCACACGCGATTGAAGTAAAACTCATTTGCTACTGTACAAGATTACATTTAAGTAAAAATAAATACATCATAAAACAATTTCGAATAATGTTCATCTGTAATATGGTAACACTCGTGGTGCACACATTTATTAGTGTCAACCATTATACACATTTATATAATGGTAAAATAAATTATATATTATGATGTGCATTAAAAATTTATAATATTTAAAAACAATAATGTAATCAAAGTCATACTTCAAATATGACATGATCGGTTTGTCATTGTAATTAGCATTTAGAAATGAACCTTCATTAGAGAAATGAAGTAATTGCTGATTAATAAATTCTATAATATTCGTTCACACCGTTGATTATGTTAAACAACGCCTAAACAATATTGTTTTCACAATTTCACTCATCATGTAATAATTGTGTTTGAAGAACTTCATGTAATTGAAATTAACATACATTCATTGACTGCTTGTATTTTTTTTTACTTTCAAGTACACGGCACAAATTTAAAATATTGTTTAGAAATTCTATTAAAATATTTTCGAATTTATATTTTCTCTATATAATGTTCAGATCGTATATTCTAAATGTACCATCCTGCACAGGAGATATGTAGTATATCTAAATCAATATAAAAGTATTTAAATATTCTTCTCCCGAATATTTTTAGTCCAATTTCTAACTATACACTATGAGCAGTAGTACAGCAGATACATTGCTATTTTTCATTTAATATGGAATTTTTGTCTAACTCTTCGTTTTATCAGTTCGTATAATAAATGATCTTTATTCATACAATGGAATAATGCCAGTAATGTTGTCTTGAAATTTTGTGTAAAACAAACAACAAAGTTAAGTAGTGCAATCAATTATATGCGCGTTTGTTTATGCTCTCAGAATTATCAGATTTAATTATTTATTACACACATTATTTACATAAAACAACGCTATTAAATGTTTAGTAGCGTCGACGTCAAACATTGTAAATTATAAATTGCATCTGTGAAACCGAATTGGGTGTATTTGTGTATATATATATATTATATATATAATATATATATATATACTAATTTAATATAATTTAGTTATATAACTAGCATCAAAACCGCAGTCTGCTCTAATCAGTTTAGAATTAGATGAAGCAGCATGTAGAATGTGGTTTTCAGCTATTTGTTCAATAAACTTGGCTAAATATCTGCATTTAAATTTATATCTTGAAATACAAAACTATTTTGAAATTCTTAGCAAACATTGTTGCATATATTTTAACAAAATTGTGTAAAACAAGTTACAACTGTTACCATTTTTATTAAAATGAACTATGACTATACAAAAATCTTTCTCGTAGATGAATTACACAGAATACTGATTAAGTTTTAAGTGAAGATTAAGTTCGGTGCTTTTTACTATATTTAACAACCAGAAGGAGAAGCTTCAGCATAAGTCTTAGCCAACAAATTAAATAATCTAATTTTTCTCGATATTTCAAGTGGTTTTGTATAATTCGAACCCAAATTTGTAAAAATTATGTAAGCGTGTGTGTGTGTATGTGAGTCAAATTTGATAGTCAAATAAGTATCAAAACTAAACTGTTGAAAATTGAGGTTTAATTTCTTTTCCGTAAACACCTGCAACACATTTTATTTTGAAACCTCAAGGGTTTATACAGTTGCAACACTTAGGCACTCAAAAGTGTTTCAAAACAAACATTGTATTTGTTTTCTGTTGAGAACTTTTCGGATTCATTCTATAGCACTCACAGTTAAAACAACATTTCTTATATGTTAAATGTTTTTTATGTATCACCTAAATGGTCACCTAATTATTTATGAATAATTTATTCGTTAGAATCTAACATAAAACGTTGTCAATGCTTCTTAATATCTTAGTCGTCACAACGAATAATAAATTAAAATTCCACTGTAGTAAAATCAGCAATTTATTTATAAAATACTTACTTTATATAAAAATTTACATCTAGTGACATTGATCACTACAAATGCTTTTATAAAGAAATTCAAAACCTTAACGATGATCCTTAGGATCAGCTTAGATCATATTTTATATGGTAATATAAAGTACAAAATGACCAGATTGTTCTTATGAGGTAAAATGACCAGATTGTTATATGTATATATACTTATATATCACATATCAAGCTTTTTTTTCTTTCTTATTTTTTCTTTTATTTGAACAGCATTTGTTGACGTAATGGATGAATGCCTTTTTCTCAACATGAAACCTAGAGAGCCTGTTGCACCAATCTATTTAAAAAAAAATACATATAATTAAACTGTGGTATAAGAACAATTACATCAACAAAGTGAGATCAATGTAGAACTTTGCAGATATATTTGATAAACAACCTAGAAGTCCACAAAACAATTTTTTATCTATGGGTGGTCGTTTGCTTCGAAGTCCTGTGGCTGAGTAATGTTTTAGTTCGTTCCCATACACAAACGAAAGTGCTTCTCGCACAATTACTGACCAATCAGGTATGTTACCTGGCATCATTGATTCAATATATGAAATTTTATCAATTGGGAAAAAAAATCCACATTGTGGTGATATTTCTCTCTACAAAATAAAAAAAACTTTTAGTCCTAACTTTACGAACATATTTAAAAATAAGTTTTATCAATAACTTACCATGTTTTCTCCAGGTGCATAGTATTTTGCAGGAATCTATGTTAATATAAACAAATTAATTAATTATGATATGTTTTTATAATTAATACACATTAATATATACAACAAGATGAGTGATAAATACCATAAAACTTTCATGCAACTCATTTTTAACTTCCTCATTCTGCATTTTATATGCATATTTCAATACAGCCAACCATAATCGTTGATGGTCAATAACTTCTTTGGTTACTAGTTGAATAGAAATATGACTCATTAACTCAATTATATTATTATAACTCAATCGTAGAGTGCATATTTATTAAAATAATATATTATACCTTTCATTGGGACTGCCATTGCCATGGCCTTAACATGTTCTTTAGAAAACTCTGCATCTGAATCATCGCTTTCTTCTTGTTCTAAATCACTAGAATCATCATCATCTATTGTTATTAAATCTTCAAAATCCTTTGCATTCCATTCCATATCCATCACATTATTATTAGATACAACTACTTCTTGCTCATCTTGCTCCTGCTTGATGATATTTGGTTCATCGATAGATGCAACCTGCTCCAGTTTCAACTTTTTGATGATGTTTTTGTCATCGATTGTTTCCTCGACAACTGCAGGCTTTGTAAGATGAACCAATTTTCCGCTTTCCGTTACAAAGATAGATTTTAAATAATTGAGATCATCTGAAACACATTTTATCTCTTTATGCTCTTTTAAGTGCAAGTGTTATATGAAGATGTATTAGATGTATCGGACAGATGGAATGAGAGATCCTATAAACTGTACAATACTTAATTATATATATATATATATATATATATATATATATATATATATAACCATATCGACATTTTCATAGCATTCGTTCAATCATTCAACTATGTGCATATTTATTTTTACATTCATACATTTGTCTCCAAATTTGATCAGTCATTTCGATCTCTTTTGGGAGATTATTAAAAAGACCGCATAATGAGAATACACAATGAGGTTATATTTACTTAAATGTAGATAAATTTATTGATTTACCATTGATAGCCAAAACTCTTACTGCACCATGTCTTCCTAACATGGCAATGCCATTTACATGCCTTTCGGTGGGAATATCTTTTCCAAAGGCACGATCACCGAAGAATTATCGGACTTCCAAACTAAAGCAAATCGCCTATTTTCCGGCATTTTAATCTACATAAAACACTTTTCACAAACAAATATGAACTACACTTAATTAATCCTATATATTATTTATTACCGCGGATTCTTATGTACCGGCGCCAACCTAGAAAGTTAACGTCAAACACATGCCGCCCTAGACAATATTAGAATACCCCGTGTTCATACCCCGTGCCTCTCTTGTAGGTTACTTTTGTTCGGTCATTATCGGCACATTTCGGAACACAAAGCTCTGCACTTCGTTAACAGTGAAGTTGTCTATTTATTTTCGCACATTTTTTGAATCCTTTTTTGTACTTGAACTTTTGGGTTTTCTTAGTAATCTCTTCATAAAGTTAGTTTTTGCAAGTACGATTAAAGTTAATACAAATATTTATGTATACGAGATTCACAATAGGAGAATATAGTAAATATTCAGTTTATTACTCGACAAAATGGCTAGGAAAATGAATTCAGCATTTTAATCCTAGGAAATCATGATGGTAAACGTGATACTTGATTTTGAAAGTTTCCAACAGTTTTATTTAGCACATAATGCATTTTTGAAGTATATTAATAGTACTACAGGCTTTTGGACCTTTTAATATTTTATTAAAGTTTATATTATTCAATTTTTTTTAATCAAATCAAACTTATAAATTTGTATCTTATTTGTAACTTATAAGTCTGTAAATTTTCATTTTGAATTTGAGCTCAGTTTGAATATTGTCTGTAAATTTAAACAATAGATTTATTATTTATACTGAATTAAAATATAATATTGATATATAACTAAACGTTGTTTGAAAATTACACAAAACGTATAAATTTTAAGTGCTATTTTTCATTCTATGATAAAAACAATTTTCTTACAATTCTTATTTCTATTATGAGCTTTGGTTTTTACTTCTAAATAAAAAATTATAAAACGTAGCGTCGACGAATAGGATGAAAAACGTCTAGACGAATGTCTTTTACGTTTTTCTTACTCACTTTCAATCTCTAGTAAGCAATCATTCCGCTACGATAACAATAAATGGCTTCTCAAGAAATAAAATCAACTTTATTTCTGCAAAAACTACAATGTGGAATGATTTTGTATGAAATTCTCTAGTATCATATATATATTGTGAAATAAAATATATATAGCCTCATATGGATAGAGTCTTGCAGAAGAGACTAATAAAGTGCTATTACAGAGCATAGCTCTGTGTGTATCAGAGACATGGACTCTACGAAAAGTCGGCAATTACTTCCTGAAGAGTTTTGAAATGTGATGCTGGGGCGAAAAAAGGACTCTACAATCCTTAAAAGAAAAGGAAACTGGATCGGAGCCGTTCTGCAAAGAAAGTGACAACTATACGACGTAGTCGAAGGTAAAATAGAAAGACTGAAAGGATTGGGAAGAAGAAGAATGCATAAGATTGGCGATTTACGCGAGAAGAGAAAATATAGGGAACTGAAAGCTCAGGATCAGGAAGAATGGACGCAGAGTTTAGAAAGGAAAATACATAAAAAATGAGTATAAGGGAGAGGGGGGGGTAAATAGGGTAAGGGAATCATTTATTTTGTGATGGCTCCCACACCTTGAACTGCCTTGAGCAGGACTATCGTTTATAATATATTGTATAGATACAGGTAATACACTAGATAGCTAAGTGTAA